>NW_003852401.1:4574504-4575473 GCF_000181295.1 Otolemur garnettii
ATAATTGATTTCTTTTCTAACCTCTTCAGTTTTATAGTCTGACCTCTTGTTACAAACTGCTTTTAAGGCACAGTGCTTACGCTTTGAAAGCCACTTTAACAGAACATATATTTAGAAGATATTATGCTTTTGCCACAGATGTCAAGGGGGTTTTTGTAGGTTTTTTTTTTTTTTCTTTTTCATGGAAAGTCTGCTGATGTCTGTGCAGCTCTGAGACCCTCTGGGTCCCCTGGATGTGGAGAACATGAAGAGGTTAAGTGTACATCATGTGATGTTTGTATCGGAAATACTAATGAGAGATGGGAGGTTGAGGTACTTTTTTTGTTGTTTTGCTTTGTGTACTTACCCAGAGCAAATATCTGGAAGTCACAACTTTTTGATGAGGTTTTAGTTTTCAAACTAAAGGGAAAATTAGCAGGAAGAACCCTAATGTATAAAACATAAAATCACAGCTCTGGGATGAATCGCTACCACCTAGTTACATTAGCTGACTAGCTGGTGGGTTTATCTTCCTGGTTTTGGTTCCAACCTCAGTTAACTGTTCTGTGTCTGCAGGGTGTAACCATCAGAGATCCAAACCTTTAACTTTCTTCTCTTGAGTGATGGCAGCAAGACTTTGAGCTATTTTTAGGTTGAGGTTTATAAGCGATTGTGAGATGCAATGAAGGATATTATTCAGTTCCTTTAGTTGGGTTTTTAGTGTGGCCTCATTTTGTTTGAAAGTAAATTCCCTGAGCAACCGATATGCCTGTAATTAATTCTGAATAAAAAAATCTATTCCAAGGCCAAAAATATATTTCGGGTTTACCTCTGCAGGCACAGAATGGGAAAGAAAGTGTGTATGTGTGGGGGTCTTTGAGAATGGAAATTCAGTAAGTTTGGTGAAAATATCCCCATCTTTTCATCCAAGCAGACATTGCAGTGTGTTTTCTCTCTTAACCCTTTTTCACCCACAAAGGTTAATTTCAC
>NW_003852401.1:4575918-4576969 GCF_000181295.1 Otolemur garnettii
GGCAGACTCTGAAGGATTTACCCACTGTGGAAAGCATCTTAAGACAAACCAAGGAAAATGAAAGTTAACTGCCCAGTCTTACAGCCAAGCTTTTATCCTACACCAGGTGTCAGGTGCTAAGTTGTGTGGATTCTTTTGAGTACTAATGGAAAGTTTTACCAAATTCTGTCAGTAGATTTGTTTTCTGAATAACAATTGGCTGCAAGAATTCAGTTGAGCACATGAATTTATTTTTGTATGTAATCAAATAAATATATCATTTAATATATAAATTCACTGACCATTTGTCTAATGAAAGTCACTCGCTGCTGCGGAGAAGGTGTTACAATCCCTGTTCCCATTTAGGAAGAATTTCCATTTCTCATGACTACATCTATCATCTGGGCACTGGCCTAGGCTAGGCTGATGTAGAGGGTAATTGAAAATAAATAAGGCAAACTTTTATTCTATGTTTGCTAACTGTTAAGGCCATCTAAAGTTAAAATGGTAAGAAGAGAAAATTGAGGGATTATTTTCTTATACTGCACTCTATTAGAATGCAGAAGCTCCTGGTCCGTTTTACTTGGATTAGAGTAGTCTCCCTTTGTCCACAGTACCTGAGGTCCAAAAATATTACATAGACTATTATGGAGTTAATTCATACGTTTTAAATTGCATACCATCTGAATAGTGAAATCTTGTGCTGACTTGCCCAGAATTTGAATCTCTTACCTTTGTCTCCCCTACCATGAGTCCATAGGTGCCCCCCACCTGCTAGTCATTTGGGTTGTCAGATTGTCCAGGTATCAATGCTTATGTTTAGTTAATCTTTTTTTTTTTCTTTTTTAAGAGACAGAGTCTCACTTTGTCACCCTTGGTAGAGTACTGTAGTGTCACAGCTCACAGCAACCTCCAGCTCTTAGGCTTAGGTGATTCTCTTGCTTCAACCTCCCAAGAAGCTGGGACTACAGGCACCTGCCACAACGCCCAGCAATTTTTTTGTTGCAGTTTGGTCAGGGTCAGGTTCAAACCCCCACAACCCTCTGTATATGGGGCTGGCGCCCTATTCACT
>NW_003852401.1:4579334-4583171 GCF_000181295.1 Otolemur garnettii
GTCTCTGTTACTTAAACCACTGTAAGTTTCCTATAATACACTTTTTGAACACTTATGTCTTGGTTTTTTGTCTTAATAGGCTTCTAGTCTTGTCTTTACCTTGAAGTTTTAATATTTTCCCCCAAGCTTCTTATAGCTTCAGGGTGACTTCTAAGTGAAATATCCTCTCTCCATGATAAAGGGCAGATCAACACCCCTTGAAAAGGATAACTGTCTTTCTATTTTTAAAAGGTGCATTATTACTGAACTGCATTATTTTTTAACAGTGAGACTCTGTCTCTCAAAACTCTACCATTGTTATTCTTTTGAAATGTCTGTAATCACCTTTGGTTTGTCACCATTTCAGTAGCTTATGGTCCCTGTATATTTCTAAATCATGTCTTAGAAATGTTGGTATGAAATAAGCATCCACCTGTGTTCCTTGCCGGGAATGAGCTGAGCTATGTAGTTTGTCTCAATATAAATTAGATTTTTATTGCTTACATCATTTTGATAAAATTAGTTATTAAGGTTTTAATTTTCTTATAGTTGCCCTTGACTTTCCTGGTATATAATGGAATTTTTTATTTTTAAACTACTTTGCCTTTTCTGTGTTACTTTTTTTTCCTTTTAATAGTGCACATGATGTCGGCTTCCATGGCAATTCCTCTGGAAGGTGACTTTTCTTCAGTAACAGAGATAAATGCTCTAGTATAGGAGTAAATGTTTCTGATGTCCTTGGAAAGATTTAGAAATCTCTCAAGTTCAGCTAGCTTGAGACAGACAGCGTCCAAAATAGAGTGTAGCATCAGAGATGACCAGCCAGGCATCTTTCAGTAGATCACTCAGCATTCTGGGTGACCTCATGTCTTCAGGGTGACCTCATCTGGTGACCTTCAAGGACACAAAGGTCTGGAATTCTTTCTTAGGTCATTCTCTGTCTCTTTCTCTCTCCCTCGAGCTCTCTTTTTTTTTTTTTAATTAACTATAAATTAAGTGTGAAATTGAGATAGTTCTCCTTTGAATGGGACTCATTGTCTTTGCTGTCCTATGAAGAAGTCTGTAAACTGATTAAGTACTTTCCCATTGTGTTCGCTCTGATTTTGACCTATTATTTCTGCTCAGACTGGAGCTGGTTATTTGCTTCAGATGTACCTGTTTACAGGTTGATGGGCCGTCACAGTGAGGGTTAAGATACAGTGGCTACAATTTGAAGGGGATTTTCACCTTTGTTATTTTTGTTTCCACACTATCCTTAAAAGAATGCAAGGTTTGCAAAATACTTGATTAAAAATTAATTTTTCATTTTGACTATTTTTGACTTCCAAGGGCAGCTATAATATCTAAAAGATCATAAGTTCTTGTCCTCTCAGACCCAGAATTAAATTTATCAATATTCTGTTCTTAATATACTTTGGTCTATATATGGGCCCTCTTATTTTGCTGAAGAATATCAGTGGCATGAACTTGTACGACTTATTTATCTCTGTATCTGCCTTCTGGTTTATTTTCCTTGATAAACACCCACGTTGTTTCCATTTTTTTGCTTTGATGAGCGGTGCTGCTGTGAACTTCATTAGTGACTCTCCACTCCCCCCCAGCCCTGCCTCCTGCAGTTGCTCCTTGATGTTTGTGTTTCTCAGGCAAGTGCAGTAAGAATTAAGGTGTAGGTTCTTGCCTTTTGCAGCCTTAGCTTTTCAAAAGTACATAGGTAGGCCTGTTTCGGCTCCAAGAGTCCAGCTGCAACTCCTATGTCCTTGGGTGTACAGTAAACCAGGGCATTGTGGTTTGAGCCACTCCTCCAGTAAACTCTGTTTAATGAAAAGCTCAGCTCAGCCAAAAACAAACTAAATTCCAGGAGATTCTGAGGCATGCTACTCCATGGGCCAGGTCTCCCCATCTGGTGCCTTTGCTCTGAAGCGAAGGGAGAGGGACAGAGCCTTATGGATGCCTTTGTGTGTTCACTGAAAGGAACACCTTTATTTCAGAAAGCGAGGGGCATTTTAGCAGCAATATCACTGCATTTGCCCTGAAGCCAAAGGTCATCTACCCCATCAATCAGAAGTTCCAGCCTCTGGCCTATGAGTTCTCCAGCCCATCCCTGCATGAGAACCTAAAGCAGGTGGTCCTGCCGCACCAGCTGGTGGAGGCCTCCCCTTCCAGCAGCCTGGGGAGCCTGAGCCAGGCTGGGAAGGACGACTGCAGTTGAAAAAAAAAAAAAGAATTAAAGTGTACCTTGGGATAAGGGTACTGATGGGTGTGCCAACTCTCTTTTGCCAAGGAAAGGCATTTAAAATAATCTGACACATTCTTTTACTATCACCATCATTTCCTAGATGCTTAGACACCCAGTAGTAGATACACATAATTTCACAAGAGAAATTAAATGCATCTCAGTGTTTGAAAAATTCACTACAGTTCTCATTTTGCCCTGAACTGGTGAAGATTTTCCCATGGTGTCTAGTGATGTGATGTGCTTGGCACTTGGGCCCAAGGATTCCACTATTCTCTACAGGTACTGTTTTTTGTACATTACTAATTTATGGAGCTCTGACATTCCAAATGAATTCTGCTTACAAAGCTAATTGTCAGTGCCATATAATGGGAAATACAGGCTAGGGCTCCACCTCTGCCCCTACCAAGTTCAGTGACCCTGAGCCAAACTCTGGGTTTCATTTCTTTCAAAAAAAAAAAAAAAAAAGGAGTTGTTGAGCATATTTGATTTTCATGATCTCTACAGCTTCTTAAGTTTACATAATTATAAAAGTCTATATCTGTTCCCCTCCCCCAAGTACCTAGCTTGTTGTGTGGCACCACCGCTTACCTTCCAGAGACCAGGTGGTATATATATCTAATCACATCCTTAGGTCTCAGCGTTAATGTCATTTATCTAGAGCACTTTTTTTTCTGGTTACCCTCCCTATTTTATCCCCATAGTACCCTGTTTTTGGCATTAACTGCAGTTTTAAACACCAGCTTTGTCCTTTGGCTTGTTTGATATGTGTCTCTCCCACTAAGTTCCCAGAGTACCTGTCTTGTTTATGCCATGGACTCTTCCCAGCACAGTACCTGGCAGATAGTAAGCATTTCCGTAGCATTAAATGATTGAAATCATGTTTATCTATCCTTTATTTGAACATGTAACAACAGATAGCCCAGTGCACATGCCTTTTCTCTGTTCTGAGCCTGACTCCCCCTCCCCCATCATCCAGATATAATTCCTCCTTCTCACACTTAGCAGATTGTGCCCTGTGCTGTGATTCTGCATGCGTTCCTGACTTTGCTTAGATAGCAAGTGGGAACTCCTTATCTGAGTCATCTTGAGTATCCAGCACAGTGCGCTGCACATAGGATTTGCATATTAAAATGGATGCAGATGTCTTTATCCTTCAAATGTGTTGATACTTGAGGCATATCTATTTTTTTCTATGTCCTTTTAGTTGTGACTAAAGCCTCGTTTAAATGCTTCATCTCTAACGATCCCTGGTGCCTTTATTCAATAATGAATCTCCTAGTTTTCAGGTTGGTGCTTGGCCATGTTGTGGTTGTGCAGAATCATACCAGTTAGTCATGCTCTCTGAAGTTCGGTGTATTTCTGCAATTGAACTTTTTGGTTTTGCTTGCCGGCACTCCATTTAAGAGGCTGTGGATTGTGAGCTTAGATCTTGCTGTCTTCCATCTTTGGCACTTTGGACATTTCCTTTTAGGTTTACAAGCTAGTTTCTCTTTGACTGTTTCTTATTTTGGGGACTAAAGTGTAACAGATGAGCTAAGGATAATTCTGTGTAATGACTCAGCTGGAAGTGGAGTGACTCTGCTACCTCAGAAAGTAGAGGTTGGATATCTTTCACATGTACT
>NW_003852401.1:4584233-4591873 GCF_000181295.1 Otolemur garnettii
GTGTCTTAAGAACTACTTTATATAGTGTCTGACCATTTTTATAAGCCATTCTTTTATTTGTTATTTAACTTATTTCTTATAAGAATTGTTTGCAGAGTGAGAAAAATCTGTAGTTTATAAGATGAGGGAAGTTTATCAAGGTTAAGAATTTGTTGGTCACAAAACAGCTACAGAATAGATTTAGGATCAGCGCCATCGTCTTTGGCCCTCATACGGGCTTTTCCCTTCTTTCTGGTCTGCTTCTACATCCACCTTACTTGTCTGTGAGTTTGGGATTTAGGAGTGAGCTATTTACGTTTTTGAGGCCACTCCTAATCCTGACTGTGAAAGTTTAAACTCCAAATATCCAAATGCTACATAGTATTGAGGCTTAGTCTTTTCTTGGCCTTTGCTTATCCAGCCATCTGGTAGGTAGCTCTACTGAAGAATTGAATTGAAGCTTTCATTTCAACGCAAATGGGTGCATTTAGTTTTGATGTTTTAGATAGGGGAAATAGTGGCTATATTTTGGGAGGTGTTGTGTTTTATGCATAATAATTTTATTTGCATTTCGACTAGTCCAGTATGCTTATTTCTATATCCTTGGCTCTTAACGAAGAATTAGAATCTTGTGTGGTCCATGTGAGCTAAGAGGTGTATCTGTTACTAATATTAGTATTTTGTTTGATCTTATGAGAGCACAGTAAATTGACCAAAAATACCATGAGAAAATGATAGTGCAAAGACTCATAAGTTATGAGTTAATATTATAAACTTGTCAAATTGGGGGTATTTTGGCATATGGAAAGTCATTTTTCAAGTTATTTAGATTGGAAATTAATCTTAATAGTTAACAATTAGCTGTCAAGGGGGAATCAGAAACACTTGTGTTTGTATTTAAGTAAAAGGTGAGGACTTCAGATTCTGTTCAGTAAGGTTGGTGTGACTGCTTTTTTGCTTTTGAATCTCATATACTAGATTAGGAAATAAATGTAAAATGATTATTATGATGTACTACTATTTAATGCCAAATGTTGCTCTGTTCTTAGTTCTTTTATAATTCCACCCTGGAAGAAGAACCCACCTAGGGTTATGTGTGAGGTTTTGTAGAATGAGTAATACGCTCTGCACATTTAGAAAGCCACGCTTTTGGACTGGAAGTTAATTTTTTTTTTAGGAAAATTATCACGAATTCTGAAAAACAAAAAGTCAATAACATTAAAAGTAGCAGTCTGCAGTCTTAAAAGATTTGCAGTTGGTAGGAAGTAATTTAATATGCCCTCTAAAATCCTTAGTTTTAGAGTTCCTCCAGCTTTTTATTTTTAGCTGTGGCTTTTTAGTTAAGAAGAGGTGAAAAAAGTATGGTTTTCTTCTGCTCTATGCCTGAATTTACTGTAACTATCAATGCTGTGAAAGTTCAGGGGAGTCTTAGAGATCATGGTTATGAACTGGATGGTGATGCGGCCTTCTTATTTAGAACTCCATTTCTAGATTAGGAAAGAATGGTGGGTTAATTACCTTCACATTTTAACCAAATTGTAACTGCTCTGATACTGCCAAATGGACCTAAGGACAGTCTTGCACTGTGGCAGGACTTTGAAAACCTACAAAGGAAACAAAATAGCTTTAGAGCCATGGAAGAATGCATAAGTTTCTGAGTCTAAGCAAGCCAGAAGGAGGCCCACAAACCTCTAGCCTTATTATTCCTTCAGCCACCTCCCAAATAGTCCTTTTACCTTCCTATAAATAGCCAGTCTTTAGCAGGACTGTGCTTTCTTCCCCTGTCTTTAGAGACTTTTGCAAGTTCTATGACAACCTTTGCCTGACTGCCTGCCTTCCTGGCCAGGGTTGAAGCAGGTTTTCAAGGGAACCTCTGTGGAGGTAGGAAAAGTATGGAGACCTCTTTTTTGACCTCTTTTTCACAGTCTTTTTTGTCCCTAACTACCCACTATTTTATCTCCAAAATGTAATTTGTGTTCTTAGAGTTTTTAGAAGGTTTAACTTGGAAATTTGTTTAATGTTAATTCAAGGGCTCCTGGTATATAATGCAAGGGGATTTTTATCTTTATGTGTGTGATTTTTATCCTGGGGTTAATGAAGTTCTTTATGGTATCAAAATATCTAATTAGGTCTGAATTAACTTTCTCCTCAGCCCCCAGAAAGGACAGGATAATTCTTAATTATTGTGTGCAGGATGGCTTTCTAGTCCAAATTCAGAGTAGTACAAGCATGCCAAAATGGTCTTTACTTAGGCTACTTTGAATTTATGTGGCAGTCTTATTAGGATGTATAAGAATACAGACTTGATGCTTTTTTTTTTTTAATCTCACTTTGGCTGTGCTTATTCATTTGAATATTTCACAGATTAAGTCTAAAATTAAGGTTCCTCAGTATAGAGATGACCAGGATATGCCCAAAGGTGTTAAAATGAAATCACTCCCACCCCAACTTACTATTAGTTGTATGTGTTGGCTGTGTCTAAAGTGAAGTTTCCAAGCATTTTATGCTTAGAACACCCAACCTCCCAATTCTGGTCTCGTGAACCTCTCTGCCACCAGGGTAGAAAAACTTGAGACCAGTGGTTCTCAACTCTTTAATACAGAGATCCTCTGCTTTAGACTCCAATGTGGTTGACATCCAGACTATGATATTCTTTTCCTTGGGACCTAGCCCTTGCAGGGGCTAGGATGGTCAGGTAGCATTGGGAAAATTGCAATATACCCGTTTAAAGGACAACCTACAGGATAGTAGCTCTGTGGGAATGTGGGCCCTTGCCATTCTCTTTGTCTCTGTCTCCCTCTTTAAAAAAGAAGAAATTTTTTAAAATGTAAAATTGTCAAATTGATGAAGTTTAAAATATTAAACACTATAGACTTTAAGTTAAAAAAAAAAAAAAGAGAGAGAGAGAGAAACACTAGATAGGCCAATTAGTGTGTTGACTGACTCACTGTACTCTCTGGCTTCCAGTTGCGACTCTGGCCTGGAAGTTAGGAGCAAGCAGGTCAGCTGCTTTTCTACTTTTTGGTTTTTCTCTGAGAGCTATTTACATGATCATATGTGGTTACTGGGAACTGGTTGGGGGGCAATTTTCATTTTTCTTCCTTTAAATATGATCCTGTTACCTCTTTTCAACTTTGTGCCAGAGTCCCTTACTATCTTCTAATTTTATTTTTGGTTTTACTGACTGGCAGATCCTGCCCTTTATTTGAATGCATAATACTCTAAGATAAAGTTTGGCTCCTTCTCACCACCTCCACGCCCACCTTTCCTCCCTGTTGGTCAGAGCTGCTAGTAGGTCTTGTCTACCATACCATCAGGTGTATGACAAGCTTGGCACCGTGAAGGATGTTGAAACGTCATCCTGGCTGTTGTTTGGGGGGGAGGGGGGAGACATGCTTATTAGGTCTTAGCAAATGTATAGTATAAACCTGGGTGAATAAATAAGAGAATCACTTGTTTTCATTTTGGTCAATTTTAACATAGGAGGCCAACTGTCTAGTCTTGGCAAGTCAAGGAATGGGTCATTTTCAGTTAGATTAAGAAGTTACTTCAGAGAAATATCTCTGACCTGGTGAGTGATGCATAGTAACGGTTCTTTCTTGATCTGATGGCAGTGAATTTGGGCTTGAAGAATGCTCCAGTGCAGTGCAAGCATTCTTAATTTACCACTCCTGTTTCTACTGCCATGGTCAACCCCCCTTCACCTCCCTGGTTTTTGCTGTTTTGAAAAGAAGGATAAAATGTCCTTATTCCTCAACTGTGTCCCTAGGTTTGCAGGTCTCAGATCTTTGTTATGAATCCTGAGTTTAACCTGGACAAAAGATGGCTGAAAAAAGAAAGCTTAGGTGGGGCAAAAGGGCATAGAAAAATCCCATTCCTGAACCATTCTACTTCCTTTATTGTGATGATTCTCAACTAGAGATGGGCCATCAAAATCAAGTTCAAGGAACATGTGTTTAAGATAGAGAGTACTTGAGTACATCTCTTCCCTTTACAGAATAACAGTGAAAAATTTAGATTTGGGGCCAGTAGTTCTCTTCAGAAGAATGGTTTAGGATCTTTTTGTTAAACTACATTTGAGGTTAAAGTAGGGAATGATGGTGAGAATTTCTTTCCTTCAAGGTGAACCGAAAGAAATTGCAGTCATAACCGCCCTAGACTATATTGCCTGGTACATAGCACGTCCTTCCTGAAAGTCTTATCAACAGAGAAACTATAGAGGTATTTCTTGCCAAACAATTAACATGTCAACTCTACTGTACTAAAAGTTCTTTTAAAGAAAATTACGCTTGATATAGGATAAGTTTATAACAGGAAATGGGTACCTCCAAACTTAAGCAATTCTGTATCAGGAAAACTTGAAACTGTACCTCTCTGTAATTTCTAATTTTCTTTTTGCTTTCAATTTTAAGTTTCAGGTTAATGTGAGGGTACAAAGAATTCGGTTACAGTGTTTGTATTTGTTAGATATAGTCCCTGTTGTAGTTATACCCCTCCCCGAGGAGGTGTGCTGTATTTTCATAATGAGGCAGAAATCCAGTTTAATACTAAGTATGGATGCCGTACCAAGTCCCCTATTCTCTAGCATTTTATACCCTGGGAAGCAAAATGCTTCATTTTTCCCTGCTTAAATACATCTACAGACTCAGATGTTTAAGTTAGAGGCGGTAGTTTCCATAGCAGCCGTGATTTTGCCCCTTCATTTTTCTCTTGGATAGCAAAATATTTAGCGCAGGTCAGCTAGAGAGATTATTATTCCTGGCTGTGAGTTCTTAAATGTCTCTGTGGGTGCCTTTGACTTCTCCCGGCACCTTCTCTGGGCCCAAGTGTGCTCTGGAGAAGCTGTGTTGAGGGGTGGAATGTTGGCTGTATTTTGTGCACCTGTTTGCCCACCGTCTAGCACAGTGCCTGGCACATCCAGGGAATCAGCGAAGTTCCTTTTCTGGCCTTGGGGGTTTCTTCTGTACTCCTCTTTCTGATGTTATTCTGTACACCACACCTTACCTGGGTTGGGGGAGAGGGGTGTAAAAAGTCCAGTGGTGTTTTTATGTATCAGTGGTGAGGCTTGCTAATTTTATTTTATTATGTTTTTACTTTCATTTATTTTTATTTATTTTTGAGTCTGAATCTCACTCTGTCACCCTGGGTAGAATGCTGTGGCATCATCTTAGCTCACAGCAACCTCTACCTCCTGGATTCAGGTAATCGTCTTGCCTCAGCTTCCTGAGTATCTGGGACTATAGGCGCCTGCCAGCACACCAGGCTAGTTTTTTTTCTATTTTTAGTAGAGACAGGGTCTCACTCTTGCTGAGGCTGGTCTCGAACTCCCTAGCTCAAGCAGTACACCCACCTCAGCCTTGCAGAGTGCTAGGATTATAAATGTGAGCCACTGTGACTGGCTAGATTTTCTTATTTTATGTTTTGGTGTGATGACAATGGAATGTGCTAGTCTTTTTTTTTTTTTTCTCTCCCTTTTTTGCTGAGGCTCACATAATTTTAAGAAAGGCTTATAGCTAGGATTTTTTGTTTTTTAATGCTGATAGAATTGGAATATAAGAATTAGTAGCTTAGAATATAAGAATTAGAAGCTATATCCAGAAAGGCATGTGTGTGTCAGTGGTAGGGCTTGACAACCTACTGTAAGTCCACCTTCCCCTTCACAGACAAACTGAGATGACTTTGGCTCCTTCCCGTATATAGGGTTGCAATGGAAAGTTTCCCCACTTGGCAGGGAATGTGAAGCTACATGGATAAATAAGCAGAAAGGTTTTTACTTGCCACCCTGAATCATACTTCATGGCATTTGTTCTCTCTTTATGAATCTGTCTTTGTATTTATTACTGAGGAGACAGAGGTAAAGAAGTACCCGGGCATACAGGAGCAAAGAGGAGGAGTGCTCAGTCCAGCTCGGTGGTTCAGGAGGCTCGTTCCTAGAGTCCTCGTACCCTTTTCCCTGTGCTTGAGGATGTTTTCTATTAGCCTGGAGAAAGGTTGCTGCAAGGACAGAGGTGGTGTGACTCTGGGAAAGGGAGGAAATCCCTTCCCGTGTGTGATGGGGACTGATGGGCACCAGTTCAAGTTGGATGCTTGACTGTGTAGCTGAGATGGCTGCTCTGTGGGCACTGTGGTGTCAGCAAAGGCCTTAAAAACAGTAGCGAAATGCTGACCGCTGCACCTGTGCAATTGGGGCTGGTTTGGAGAAGGGATGAGCCTGGAGCAGAGAGATCAGCTAGGAAACTCTGTATGGGGTCTTAGTACCTTTGTGGACTTTTGAAGTTCTGAGATCCTCATTTATAAATTTAGGAGAATTTAACTGGCTCATAGTGCACAAGAGTATTAAGTGAGATTTTGTTGTAATATACATAGTATGAGGCCTGGCATGGGATAAGGAATCTGTGAACACCAGTTTCTTTTTGTTACACTTTTCCGACTCTTTTAGTCCTGGGATTCTTTGAGTTCTACAAATGGCAGTCAGATCATTTGAACCTCTTCCCTGTAGAAAATTCAAAGGCACATTCAAGAGGATGCTTTTATTTTTTTCTTTACTTTTGATGCAAAATTATCTTAACACCACAGTTAGTTTAGGCTTAGAAAAATTGTTTGAATTCAGGTCATTTTGAAATCGTGACAGGAGTAAGATGGCAGGAGAGTGTGTTTGGTTTCATATGGATGTGTATATATATGGGTCATTTCCCTGATGTGTTCATTGCAGAAACTTTGACATCATTTGATATTATCGTATGCATCTTCAGTGTGGATTCTAGAGTAGGATCATGCATTAGATTTCCATACCGCTTTTCTCCCTGTGTATAGTAATAATAAATCTGAATATAGATAGAAAATGCTTGGAATCATCCTTGGAGTTCTTTGCAGGGGATACAGGGAGGTAGCAATTTCTAATCTTAAAATACTAAAATTCCAAGAGGCTGAGCATCAGAAGACTGAGTTGGGGAGGATGGAAGATGTGCATTTCTTCGGGGGGAAGGGATCACGTACTTTTAAAAGTAACGTCAATTGATATAGGGTGTACCTCTAATGTGAAACATTTAGGCTGTTGGCATTCTATATATTTAAAGATAGGCTTTGGAGGTACGGGGTTAAAAATTGTAGCATTGCCTGTAAAAATTCTTAGCTTCCTTAGTTACCATTTGTGATTATGCTAAATGTAGTTTAACATAGCATCCGATTCAGAGGCCCAGGACAGGGGGCTTCACAGTCGTAATTAGGAAATGTCTGCACACTGTACCTGCTGCCCAGTGTTTAGTTGTCACATTGAGGTCCTAGCACAACTCTGCAGCCTTGATGCCCATTTAGATGCGGGGGAGAAAAATGACTAATCCTTAAGCTAAAAGACACATAAGCTAAAATTCTGTGGTAACATTTTAAAAGTCATCTTTCTTTGTTCAACAATAATGATAATAGTCCCTAATATTAACCTGGCATGTTACTTTGCAAAGTGCTTTGACATATTATTTGACAAAATATGTGTATGTAATGAAGACTTTTAAAGAGAAGAGACCTCTCTGTCCCCTCTTCTTCTTCCTAGAATGGAATAATGCAAAGGCTAAATACCTTGTGGTTGAAGTCGTAAGAAAAATTTCTTTTTTATTTTTTTTGAGACATAGTCTCAGCTTTGTTGCCCTCAGTAGAGTGTCCTGGTG
>NW_003852401.1:4592097-4640527 GCF_000181295.1 Otolemur garnettii
CTTGTGTTAAAATGTAGCCTGTGTCTTGCCCCCAAAGACACAATTGTAAGAGGGATTTGACTTAACAAATGCAATCAGTGTAACCTGGTTTCTTGTACCCTCAGTGAATCGCAACAATTAAAAAAATGTAGCCTGTGATTGCATATGTGCCCATTTTCTCCACTTGAGCAGAAGGAGTCAGACATTGCTCTCATCAGCTGTCAGAAATGTGTGTGTGCATGCAAACCCAGGTTATATCCGTGTATTCTCATACACTTGCTTCGTTGTTTATCTTTAAGGTGGAAGGACTTGCCTTCAAGTCCTTTTAGGGATCCTTAAGTATTTGTTTTAGCTGTGCTTTTGCTTTAGAGATACTGGGAAGACTTACAAAGTGGGAAGTGGGACAGAAGTAGATGTTAGTGGAATCTCTGCTGGGGGAGATGTTCAGGGGTCATTGACTGGGACCTTGGCCTTTTGTTTCACTAGTAGGGAGGTGTCAGAGATCTGGGATTGGGATGTACGTGCTGCTGTGGATATAATAAATGGGTGGAGTTTGAGGTGAGACCTTACCTATTCTATAGCATATAACATCAACTTTTAAAAAATTTCATATTAATCTGAGGGTACAAATGATGAGGTTATGTTGTTAGGTAAAGTTCAGTGTGGTAGAGCCCTTCACCCGGGGATGTGCTGTATATCCCCTCCCATTGTGTGCATTAGATGAGCGCTTACCAGTCCCCTTGCCTTTCCTCTTTTCTGTCTTCTCCCCACTTGAATTTGCATTTTTCTCTCCTGTGGGACTGTAGTTGTGTATCCATTGGTTTCATGTTAGTCTTGTGTACATCGGATACTTGCTTTTCCAGTCTTGGGATACTATAAGAAGAATGTTTTTCAACTCTATCCAGGTTAATATTAAAAGATGTAAAGTCTCCATCTTTTTATGGCTGAATAGTATTCCATGGTATACATATACCACACATTATTAATCCTTTCATGTGTTGATGGGTACCTGGGTTGACCTCACATCATGACAACTGTGAATTGGGCTGCAGTGAACATTTTAGAACAAATGTCCTTATAGTAAAATGGTTTTTTTTCCTTTGGGTAGATAAATACTTAGTAATGGAATTACAGGATCAAATGGAAGATTCACTTTTATTTCTTTGAGGATTCTCCATACTTCTTTTCATAGAGTAGTGTTTTTCAACCTTTTTTATCTCATGAACTTGAGGGTTAACTTACAGGTTAAATGTCTGTGGCAGACTTAAATTATGTTGATCAAAAAGAGTAGAAAAAAATACTTACTGTGCTTTGAACTTCTTTCAAAAATAATTTGATTAATGATCTTCAAACATGTTTGTGGCATGCCTAAGATGTTCTCACAGCACACCAGATGAAAACTACTCCTATAGAGGCTGTATGAGTTTGCAGTCCCACCAGCAGTGTAAAAGTTTTTCCTTCTTTCTACATCCATGTCACTGTCTACAGCTTTAGGGACTTTGTGATGTGGGCTATTCTCACTGGAGTTAGGTGATAATTCAGGATGGGAGAAGATATTTGCATGCTACGAATCTGACAGAGGACTAATAACTAGAATCAGAGAACTCAAATTAATCATCAAGAAAAGAGCATACAATCCTATTATAAGTGGGCAAGAGACCTGAACAAAAACTCTCAAGAAGAAAAATGGGGCAGTGCCTGTGGCTCAAGGAGTGGGGCTCTAGCCCCATATACCAGAGGTGGTGGGTTCAAACCCAACTCTGGGCAAAAACTGCAAAAAAAAAAAAAAAAAAAGAAAGAAAAGGTGGATAGCCAACAAACACATGAAAGCATACTCTTTTTCCCTAATCATCAGCATTAACTTTTATAAAGACAAGCATTATTAACTTATACTTACAACTTACAGTACATAGAACTTATGACTTATGTATATATAACGCATTCTTAGGTAGGAGGTTAAATAGAAATTTCCTTGTGATACTTCTTTCTCAACAAGCCCTTATCCTTTTTTGGAATCACTGAGTAAAAATAACATTTTCCTTGAATGCCAGTTCTTCCTCCCCTACCCCACCTACTTTTTGAAAAAATAGCACATAATCAGGAGCTGTAGTTAAGATAAAAAATCAGATACTTTGGTCAAAATTAAATAACCAAAGTATATTATTTGAACAATAATTTTTAATCCAACTCGTTAATATGTTGTTTAGGATATTGCATCCTCATTTATTAGTGAAATATGTATGTAATTTCACTTTATAATATATTTTTTCCAATTTTAATATCAGGTATATCCAGATGAAGTAGAATGAATTTGAAGTATTTCTTCTTTTTCTGTTGTCTATAGGATTTGGCATGATCTGTTTTTTGAAATTATCTTCTATTTTTATTTATAAATATTAGTTGTCTATTTTTTGAGACTTTGGAAAAAATCACAGACGTAGGTAGTGCTTTTTTTGGGGGGGGTCCCTAGTTGTGAGGTAGATTTTAAAGTTGTCATTTTGAGAGGAGGGGGAAGAGGTGGACCCAAGGAAATAAAGTACCTTTCTTAGTGTGAATCCTGTTGTTTAAGATGTCCTAACTTTCCTTCCTAAATAAATACTGGTCATGTTTCTAAATCAAAAGTATTCATTTCTGGGAAATCTCAGAACATCACACATTGACTGAAAAGAAAAATATCTTTCACAGGCAAATGCCAGTAATTGAGATGATCCCTAAGTCAGAGAGGAAGGAACCTGTCTGCCCTCATCAAGGTTTATAGTTCTACAGTCCTACAGAAGACCCCGCAAGACTAAATTGTTTTGCTCCCACAATAATATTAATGAATTAAAACATTTTATATGCCCTGGATTAGCATCTCTTCATTTTCAGTTTCTCTGATGTTCTACAGAAATATTTGTAGCTTCCCGTCATTACTAAGAGATACATCTCGTTTTGTTGACGTTTTGGAGGTTTTATTTTGGTATAAGCTGCTAGAGGGTAAACACTAACTATGGCATTTGGTTTTCTGTCTGTAAGTCCTGCTAAGTGGCAGTGAAGAGGAAAATGTTAACCCCGCTGCCTAGAAGGTGTATTGTGGCCCTGTATAACATTTCTGAATTGAAAAATGGCAGTTGTGTTCCTAAGTCTCCCTTGTCTTTTACATTCTCTCTAAGATTGGGCAATCTTCTAATATGACAGAGTATTTTAGTGTCAGTATCCAGCAGAGGAGCTGCATTTTTAACCTACCTAATGAAAACACTCAGCTACTGGGATTAATTTGAGGATTTCCAATCAGCCTTTCACAATTTGTACTACCCTGAGGGGGTTTCTGATGGCTGTGACTTTTGTAGAAGAATGTGAAGTTAATCCAATTTCTATGTTGATTACTATGTTAACTGTCTTAATTTAGCAATTCAAATTTATCTGCCTATACCAAACAAAAAACTCTGCTACAAAACTATGGGAATAGTTGATTTTATTCTTATTGTACTCATATCCTTTTTCAGGTTCTATAGCCAAATAACGGCATGAAAATTAATTAGGCCCACTGAGGTTGGAATGAAAGAATGAGGTTGGAATGATTCATCACCAGAAAGTAACAATTTAGCGTATTCCAGCCTATAACCAAGATTGAGTTAACCCATGGCTTAACCTTCACTACTGTACAAGTGTATAAATGACCCTGTTGAAAAATACAGATTTCAAAGTTTACTTTAAATTCACAAAATGTAATTTATTATCTTTATCAACGTTATTCTGAAATTTTTATGGGGGGGAGGACTTAAAGGGGGCTCTGATAGGTTATGAATCAGTTTCTGCTGTGTTTTAGTAGTTGTGTCTCTACTCATTTTTTGTTTTACATTTGTTACTAAATAAGTCTGTTGTCGAATTCTTTATAAAGAATCCATACATAAAATGAATAACTCTTGAAATATTTATGAATTCAGATTTTTTTTAATATTGAATTTCCTTAAGGAGATGTGTACATTTTTTTCCTTTAAGAACACCTCTTCTTAAAAGCCCTTCCTTTGCTTATTTTTGTCTTCTTAGTGTCCAGACCATATAAATGTTTCAGTGGTTTGTCTGAATGTGGGTGGTTAGAATCTAAACCAGTTTCTTAATAATGGATTTAAACAGTTTGCTGATGTAATTAAAGGGTAGCACTTGAGCAGTGTGTTTCCTTCCGCAAATATCTGAAATCCGATGACTTCTCCACCCCCACGTTACCCCAGTAGGAATCGCTGTTATCCACACCTGATTATTGCAGTTGCTTTTTGACTGGTCTATAACTGTGTCGTCCAAACTTGCTGAGTCTTCCTGCACACCCACACACTAGTTATTGCCACAGTGGCCACGTGCTACTCTTTTGCTCCAAACCTTTCTGTGGTTTCCTTTCCTGTTGTAATGGTGGCCTTCAAGGCCCTGTATGGTCTGGCCTCACTTTGACTGGTGCCTGCCTCCTCTTGTTGGAACTCCTGGCTGTTCTACACAGCAGACAGGCTTTGCCCTGGCTGGTGGTCTTCTAGATTATCTCCATGGGGGCTGTATTTGTTTGCTGTTACACCTGTAACAAATCACTTTAAACTTGGTGACTTAAAACAACATAAATCTATTATCAGACAGTTCTGAAGGTCAGAAGGCCAAAGTAGGCCTCAGTGGGCTAAGGCGAAGGTGTAGGCAGGCATGCATTCCTTCTTGAGTCCTAGGGGAGAATCTGTTTCTTTGCCTTTTCTAGCTAGAGGCTACATATGTTACTTGGCTGGTGGTCCCTTTCAGAGCCTGCAATGTCCTGTCAGTTCTCTCTCTGCGTCACTGACACCAAACCTCCTGCTGCCTTTCTCTTACAAGGAGGACTGTCATAAGGACTGTGGACCCACCTTAATAATCCAGGATAACCCCCCTTTTCTGAGGTCATCTGATTGAGGACTTCAATTCTGTCCACAACGTTAATTCTCTGTTGTCATGTAAGGTCACATGTTCAGTCTTTGGAGTAGGATATGGGCTTCAAACCCCTGTGCTCAAAGCTCACCTTCTCAGTGATGCCTGGTATTTAATACTGGAATGAGCCCCACTCCTTGAGCTCACCTTCTCAGTGATGCCCACCCCAATTTCCACGTTCCACCCTTCATTTATTCCAAAGCGCCTTATTTCTTGCTAACATACCGTTTTTGTCAATATGTTCTTACTTGGTCTGCTGCACACACCTTCCATTGCCCGTTTACGTTCCAACATTCTTCTTCACTGCTGGACCTCAGGTACCCCAGACTGTCCGTAGCTCAGGAGAGCTGCATGCGGGCTTGTTGAAAGGATGATTAACAGATGTAAAGCATAAACGTTTTTCCCAGGTCTTTACTTCCAGGTCTTTAGTTTTTCATTGCCCAGAGCTGGATGCCTATAATGGACCCAGGAATGAGGGGAAGGACTTGGGACCCTAAACTCATTATTTCAACTTTCTATTTTTTTTTTTTTTTGCAGTTTTTGGCCAGGCTGGTTTTGAACCTGCCACCTCTGGTATATGGGGCCGGTGCCCTACACCTTGAGCCACAGGTGCCATCCTCATTATCTCAAATTTCTAACCTCAAAGCTTTTACTTCTGTCAGCTCTGAAACTACAGAACCTTAGAGTGGCATTGGAGAAACTCTGTACTTTGTCTGTAGAAGCCATAAAGGGCTAAGAGACAGAGAAGTGTTGGTGTTTGCTGCCAAAGAACTTTCTCCCTGTGACTCCCACACTGTGAGGGCATTGTCTTTGGCAGCTCTTAGACCCTTGTTAGCCCTAAGGTGGAAAATGGAGATTGAGAAGTCCATAGAACCAGTGAGACAACTAGCATGGTGGGGGTGGGGTGGGGTGGGGTGGACAGTTGATGGGGATTCTAGGATTGAGGAAATCCCAGGAAGTGTAAAGCTACAAACTTTTGTTGTTTTAGGAACCACAAAGCAAAAGAAAGCAAACGAATGGCTTATTTCTATAACTGACACAGTAGCCTCTGATTTTAGCACTTGGTTTACTGTTCTTTTGCTTAATTCAGTAAAGCCAGAAATGTATCCTGAAAATAACACTTTCAGTGATTTGAATGGGAAAGATAAAGCATTTGCTGTAGGAATGGTGCTTCTATCCACTGCTTACCCAGCTCTCTTCTGTAAGCTCATGTTTCTTATTTTACTGATTATTTCAAGGGCTTGAGTTCACCAAAGTAAAGTGGTTTTTTGGGCAAAGCTTGTGTTTTTTGTTTGTGTTGTTTTAGATGGGTTTGGGTCTAAAACTCGAGACAAATGTCTTTTGTTCACCTGGACCCTAGCCTTTAGGGAGAGGTTAGTGATCAAAGGAAGGCCTTGCCCCACACAGATTCTGCCCCAGTGCTGTGCCATTTGAGGTACTGAGAAATGTTTTAGCTGCAAATAAACTAGATAAAGATCATTTCATCCTAGCCAGAACTTTCCAGGCTAAGATCCTGTCCTCACTTCTGGCCATGATTCTTTTCAGAGACATTACCATTTATGTTTGTGTGAACCTTACTAGTTAGTATCAAAACCATTTGTGATCCATGACCATAACCTAAGTCATGATGCATTTCTAAATATCTTGGTCAAAATCTTTTTTTTTTTTTTTTTTTTTTTGCATTTACATTGGCTTTTGCAATTTTCTTGAACTCAGACCCCAATTCTACATGCCACATTTCTATAACCCTGCTGGCTAGATAGAGGCTAGATTTGTCTTGGCTTCCAGATTTTTGTAGTTAAGTTGATACGATGGGTTCTTGAAATAAAAACAAACAACGTATCACCTAGAAAATCAGTGGTTTCCTCTGTTATACCACATAACAAGAATTTGGATTTCCATGGGTGAGAGTGGCTGATGGAGTATCAAAAATTAAAACATTTCCTATCATAATTGTGTCTGGTTTGAAATACTTGAGGTGCGACTGGAAAACAAGCTATTAAGTTTGCACGCATTTAGGGAGCTGATTTGCCCTTTTATTCTCTAAAATTTAAAGAAACTGTACTTGTCTTTACATATGTTTTTGAATGCTCAGTCTGTACAAAACCCCTTAAATGGAGGTGGGGCAGGTTTGGGTAGCAGCCTTCCAGGCAGATGGAATTGCATGAACAAAGCCAGAAGACTAGGGTTATGGATTATTTGAAAGACAAGGAATGTTTCAGGTTTTTAGGTGCTCAAATAAGTAGGATGGTAAAGGTGGTTTGTAGATGATCTGAAACGTCTATCCTGTTTATAACCAAGTAGTTTGCATTTAATTTGTTAGTAGGGAGCTGTTAATAATTTGGGAAAATCTGAGAGCGGTGTTTAATAGTGGATTAGAATGTGTAGGGAAGGACCTTTTGGAGGCTGTAATTTGATAGTCCAGAGGAGGATGAGGGCCCAGAGCAGGGTGGTAACCTTGGCAGTAGAGTAGCAGTAGCCTGTGCAGACAAGGCTGGCCTCAGCTAGGGCTGTGCAACAGCCCTCTTAGCAGTCCTGCTAAAACTTTAACCCAGTCAGGTCTGGTTCGCAGATCACATGCTTTTTAGGACATAGAAACCTTTATTCCCTTTGTGACATTATGCTAAATAACTCACCGAGAATTCTCAGCATATTTTTGTTTTTGGTTAATAGTCTGTCTTGTTTGGAGATTTGGAAATAGTGAAGAAGCTGATTAGTTTGGAAAATAGAGACTTTCCCTTTTCTTTTATGTGACCAAGAGACTATTGGACCAATTTTACTTCTTGTTCTGTACTGTTCTAAGATATAAGAAAATAAAACATTGGCTTCCTAAATTCCGCGATTGTTGTAAACTATAGGTGTTAAAGTACATGGAGGGCTGTTTGTATAAAAACAAAACTCAGCTTAAAAAGTCTTCATGGCTTTTTGGAAGTATAGTAAACTGTGTGATTATGAAACTTACAGAGAGCGTCCCACTCCCCACCCCCTAGAAAAATACATGTCACCAAACTAACACTTCACCATTATCTCTTGGAGCCTAGGGAAGGTTTAGAATATTCTAGATTGATCTGTGCTAAAGTGTCTTTTCATAAATTATTACACGGCAATAACAGGAAGAAAAGTAGTCTGAATTGGCACAATTGATGTCTTGATTAAGAGGCGACCATATATTGAAACATTATTTTTTTAGCTTTAAAATTAATGGCTCTATTTTGCTGGAATATGGCCTTTTTTTTCCCTTCCAAAGAGTTTCAGAGCCAGTGGAATCTATAAATAGTGCACAGCCCGGTTGTCTGTGGTAGATTGAGTAGAGCAGAATCGCCTGTCCTTAAGTGAAGGGGAAGTAGCTTTACATTTTTAGTAACTGAATTGTTGGCCAGCATAAAGGTAAGGGCCATGTGAGCAACTTATTTATAACTTCCCATAAAGGTATGTGTCTGCCTCAAGCGGAGAGACTATCTGGGGTGCTTGAAATGTAAAAGTGCAGAAGAATCATTTTCCATCTACAGCTTTCCCAGCTAGTTGGTGCAATACAGTGATTGTCCCCATCCCTGGGGCTTTCAGAAGGAGGGGTGTCAATAGATTGACTTATTAGCATCCGCCTCCTATGGTATAGAAGGGCCTGAGGACATTAGATTAGAATCCAGGGTTTAATGTAGTGAGGAATGTTTAGATATTAGCTCCTAAGGGTATTCAGGACATACATTTAGGCTTGGTTTAACCTGTTGGGTGTGGTCCTCCTGTCCTACTCATGTGGTCAACCACAATTGGGTTTTTGTCAGAGTCTTTAATGGGTATAAAGCACTTTACTTTTTCACAAGTTCAGTTCAACTATAAGTACTGTAGTTTGTTTGTTTGTTTGTTTTCTTTTCATCAAGAACATAGGATCAGACTGCGTTTTGGTTACAGTGGGAGAAGGGAAGAAAGGTGAAAGATTTCCATGGCATCCTGCACAGAGTATGCTAAACCCGTTTAGTGGGTGCCAGAAAGTGAAATCCGTTGTTGTTAGTGTCAGGAAGAAATCATTTACAGCCAGGTTTTACTTTAAGGATAACGTTTTTTTTAGTTATAAGTAATGTAACTATGGTATGTAAGTATAAGACGTTTTTGGCCCTCATTCATTGTTATTTCTCTATATTCAGAGACTAAGTTTTCTGATTATTACATTGACCATTTAAAAAAGCAACTGTGTGTGTGGCTAAAAAGTAAACTTCGGCTTTTGTGCCAGTATTGTGGCTCTGTTTAGTATTCGGGCAAGTTGTAATAAGTGGTAAATGGCCCATTAACTATATTGGAGGCCTCATAGCAGCACTAATTTCAAATCGTGCTGGGTTTACAATTTACATATTAAAAAATGTTCACTAGATTTCGTTCAGGGACAAAGCTGACATCCTATACGAGCATTACTCCAAACAATCCTATTTATTGGTCCAATTATTTCAATTGAAAGATGCTGGTTTACTGCCTCTTAGTATATGGTAACAATTCTCCATGAAACTGTTAGAGATCAGTTTGAATACAGTAGCAAAATAACCTCACAGGGTTTCCGATTCACTTTTAATTTTAAGTCTCAGGATTAAGGATCATTTGTAGTATAATGTAACAGTGTGGGCAAACACAGCTTCTCTTAATGCCCTTTTGATATTTTGGGGGGGAAGAGTGCTTTTATGCAAAGCAGTCACTTATGAATTGCATGACCGCTTTTTCTCACTATAAAATTTCATTCACATTTCCTCCCTTCTCCCACATCCTTAAGAGGCAGGACAGCACGCGGTATTTTGCTTCATTTTATTTTATTTTTTAATTTTTGAGATGTGGTTTAAGGTAGTTCTGTAGGATAGATGCCAAGTTAACTAGTTAGTATTGTTTTAAAATCAGGCTCTTAGTTAAAAATGCTTTAACATTTGTGCAAGAAAACTACATGTTAAAATGAATTTGGAAAGATTAGATTGGAATTGCCTCAAATTTAATTAAGCCACACTGCATGGACGTGCTGGGAATATCAATACAATCACTGTAAATTTTGTACAAACTGATTTGTTGCATTATCTTGCTCATCTAACATACGGTACTTTTTGTGTCCATATTGCAGACGGCAACTCCAAACTAACATGGCAGTCAGACTGTGTGATGTGGCTTCTCTGCTTAGAAGTGGTTCGTGGGCAGCAGAGCCTTGGACCGGGGTCTGTGGGATTTTTCTTAAATTATGTAGGCTTTTTTTTAGCATGTTGCAGGAGTGCTGAGGCCATACCAAACACTTGAACTCTTCATTTGGCATAGTAATTATTCTTACATTTAACCTACTGTGGTATGGCCATCATTAGGACTTAAAGCACATTGGAATTTTAACTATAGTGGTATATGTAGCATCAGAACCACGCACTTGTACGTAACTTTTTATAATCTAAATTAGGATTTAGATCAGACTCCAAAGAGTGACAAGTTATTTTTTAAAACAAAAAAAGTTTTGGTATGGTCTGAATACTAAGTTACCGTAATTCTTTACATTCTGTTTACTATGTATTTTTTTGGTTACTAAATTTTGAAGTTATTCACATATTCCTGATGCTCCAAAAAAAAAAAAAAAAGTTGAAATTGTAAATCTGGCTGAAAACTATTTGCCCAGTAACTGTTGAAAGAGTTTGCATTCTGTGAACAGTTGTGTTGAGCCTATCAATGGAATATGCATTATTTGTAAAATATAGCACATTAGTATCATTTTATTCTGAGCAGATGGTCCTATAGCTGAGAGATGCTGTAATTTTCAGCTCACACAGCCTACTGCAGCTGTTCACTTGAATGTTGGCTTAGGAGCTCATTCTTGCCACCTGAACATGGAAATAAATCTGCAATTAAGTGAGGAGTGTTTGTTGTCCTTTCTAAATCTTGCTAATTTCAGTCAATGAACACTTTATATTTCAAATGCCATCCCAATGAGCTTTAGTCCAAATCTCACATTTGGGGTTCTCATAGTTTTCTGGTCACACCCTAACTTTTGAATAGCCATTTGTTTTAATTGGCTTTGGTCACTTTTCTTTTTGTAGTTCATTGTTTTCATAACTGCTGGGCAAAGGTTAACCCCAGAAGAGTTTTGCTGTGGGAAGAGTGGTCCACAGTTAATATCCTACAAACTGGAACAGTTATGCTTGATGAGGAAACCTGAAGCTTCCCTTCTTAGTTTCACATAGATTTGTTAATTATAAGAAAGCCCATGTCTTTAGTTACTTTCGATATTTTTAATAACTGGTTTCCAAAGGTTTCTTTGTTTTAATTTACCCCCTTAAGCATTCCCTGAGAGTATGTATCCAAGAAATGTAGCTTGCAGCTTGTAGAATAAATACCCATTTCTTTGGAAAGGAAATGAAGTCGTGAAGGGGTTGTAGGTTGTTTGGTATTCTGGATTTTGTCTCCTGTGTTTTTTTGTTTTTAATTTTTAATTCATGACAGCACTGATTCTTGTTCAGTCTGACCAGTCTCATTCTGGTCAGCTGACCAGTCTCAATCTGTCCTGTGCTGCCACCTTTTATACACATCTCTTGGCAGTGGAGATTTCTTCCTATATGTTTATCTGCGCATGTGTTCTTTTATTTTTCTTAGACAATATGCTTTTTAAAACACAGTTTTTTTCTCTTTCCTTGTAACCCTCTTTCCCTTTACTTTGCTTTTTTTTTTCCTGTGCCTTAAATTCTTTGCCTTTTCCATGTTAAAACTTCCCTAAAACTAGCATCCCGTGAATTCACAATTGTCAGTTTTGAGTAGTTCTTTGTGGAGCTAAAAGATATATTCTATGAAATGAGGATAATCTTTTCAGTGATAATTCTGATCTGATTTTTGGATCCCCCCCCCCCCAGTCTCAACTCTCCAAAATGATAGAGATATTGGAAAATGCTTTTGGAAAATTTGGGGCAGTGTTTGTGACTGTTTTGCTCAAAGAGCATAGGATTGGTTTTTAGGAAGCGAGATCCAAAATTGCTTAGTAAGTGATTTTTTAGAGTAGCCTGAACACTATTAGGCCATTTTCCCCAGCTCTGTTATTTATCCGGTATTTGGAGGTTATAGATAGATACCTTATTGCTTGAATTTTCAACAGGCTTATGTGCTCAAATGAAAATTTCTTGGGCTGGTCTGTTCACAAAAGTTGATATATTTACATTGTTGTTTTGGTGGACTGGATAAATTTTTTTCTCCTTAAAATCAGAGTCAAGGCAAAATGCCATATTGAATTAACTGTTTGGGGATTTTATTTTGATGCTGTAGATCAGTTGCCTTGTTGGTGATCTTTAGATGCCAAGGTTGACAAGAAATAGCCTTTTAAGGTAGATAAAGTATTCATAGCTTCATTCCCAAGTTATCCTATCAATCCTTTTCACTCCCTAACATAAAACATTTATTCTTTTCTTACCAATGGTAGAGATACAAGATAATTGTCAATCAAAAACATTTTCAATATGTAACCAAAACAGTACATGTTGACAATTTTGTATTTTTTAAAGTGCATTTACTCCTTGATTTTTAAGTTAATAGATGTCTGTCAGTTTTAGAATATTGAACTTCTTAGGCTAACTGAAAATCTCTTCAGCATCAGGTCTTTTTTTTTTTTTTTGGTAGCATGTTTAGCATACTTTTATTTCTGGTATGATTTTTTTTCAGGGTACAATTCTGTGCCCTTTGGCATACTAAGTTTTCTCATCTGTGAATACTGCAGGTAAGTAAGGGTATCTGAATAGACCCAGAATGCAAGTCTAGAAAGTTTTAAGATTTAAATTATGCTTATGTGCATGTGTGCAATATGTATATGAAAGTATAATTATAATCTTAAGTTGAATAGCTTAATATGAAGTGAAAAATCAGTGTAGGTGTTATGCTTTTTGTTGAAGCTTTATTGTAATTTCAGCAGAACGACTTGTGTTTAGTGACAAGTGTTTAAATACTTGGATGGAATCTCTAATAGGTTGCGAAATATGAATTCTGACATTTCTTATTTTCTCTGTTTTTAGCAGGTAATTGCTGCCATGGAAACACAACTGTCTAATGGGCCAACTTGCAATAACACAGCCAATGGTCCAACCACCATAAACAACAACTGCTCATCACCAGTTGACTCTGGGAATACAGAGGACAGCAAGACCAACTTAATAGTCAACTATCTTCCTCAGAACATGACACAGGAAGAGCTAAAGAGTCTTTTTGGGAGCATTGGTGAGATAGAGTCCTGTAAGCTTGTAAGAGACAAAATAACAGGTATGTAGTTTTGTATAAATGACTCACATTTAAAGGATTATGTTTTAAGATAGGAGAAAATAAGTTTACTACTTGTAAATTGTTCAGTGCTGTGGTTTTATACATCTAGATTTTCTGTTACTGTGTCAGCAATTTGAAGTTTAGTTTTAAGTTTCTCCTTTAAAGCATAAAGTATTTTTTGGGCAGTATGTATTTTAACTGAAATTCCATGGAAAATGTTTTCAAAGGGTGCAAACGTGTCTGGGGTAGCACATGTCATATTAACCTTTATTTTTTAATTTTCTGAGCATATGAGATTTAGCAATTCCATAGTGATAAGTAAGAATACTGTATTTGGGAGAGAGCAACACACCCCTTAAAATGTCCTTTCCTTGGAGTAAAGTCCTTCTGCTTATAATATATGTGATAAGGGAAATGATAATATTCACATTGTCAGTGTGTAAACATTTACACTAATATAATTTGCATGTAACGAGATCTTATGCTCTGTTCCTTAACAAGGAAAAGAAAAAGTACAGTGTATGAATGCTGTCTTTTACTATCAAGATAAGAATGAAAGTCTTCATGACTTGGCCTTAATGATGGTACATTTTGAATATTAAGTAGTACAAAATCTCTTTAATATTTCTAAAGATTTGACTAAAGCTTTAGAGGGCACCGAAACCTAGTTGTTAAGGGGCATGTTAAGGGATAATGCTTCTTATAGGAGTTGTTTTCAGACACTATGTATATCAAGTTATATGTAGACAGACCCCATGGCTTCATTATAATAATTTTATTATTAAATTTGGTGGTAGTGTGTATCAAATTGCTTTACATACCTTAGAACCCTAAAACATAAACCTGAATGTTTGAAATGAGTAAAGGATACTTACAAAGGTATTGTGTAGAACGAAACCAGGAGTCTGAGTTCATTAACAGTCCTGTGACCTTGGACAAGTTAGCTCTTGACTGTAGGTTATCATTGGTAAAATTAGGTAAAGGGCAGAGAAAAAAGGGGTCACACTAGGTCACGTAAGGCCATTTTTGACTTTTTCTGAAATGATACATTTTAGCTGTTCTATTAATCAAAACAGCAGGACTTATCCTCTCGAAGGTCTCCGAGTGTAGTTCTTAGAGCCAACATATACATAGGCTTGTCCTCACCGTCAAATATATTTCCTCAAACTACAGATTGAAGCTCACAGAGAACTTAATCATTGAAATCAAGTAACAGCTTTTTGTCATCCATCTGTACCAAATAATTATTTTAGCTACTTAATATTGCAGAGATGTTCACTATGCTGTCATGAAAGTTCTTATTTTCTTGAACACTGAAAATTAAATGAAAAAGATTTTTCAGTTTCTTTTACAAAAGCAGTGTGTCAGCATATGGGAAATTTATAAAGAAATAGTTTTCACTAAGTTAGAAAAGGTAGAGAATCAGTGGCTCTTGTCATGTCTTTTGTTCTAACATTGAGTTTATAGATGATATATATATATTTATATGAAATATATATTTAATGCAAAACAACATCCTTTACATGTGTATTTTGCAATCTCTTTGACATAAATGATAAAATGTGATAAATGGCATGGAGGTTGTGGACATAAATGATGTGATATCTGGTTTTATTGCTTAGTAGCTACTCTTTCCACCTAAAAAAGTACTTGAACAGAGCATAAAGTTACATGTTTTGTTAGACCAGGAGTAGTAGGTGAAAATATTAAACAAGTAGAACATCATTCTTGTGTTAGGCGGTTACCATAGGAAACATCTCACAGATTTCTGTCATTCTTCTGTGGTCAATCTTAAAATATGCTCTTCTATGAACCTTTTTCTAGAACTGTATGGTAAGAAATGAGATAAATTTGAGTTCTGCGTCTTTAATTTTTGCCTGTGTGGTTTTAGTGTAGTGGACCGTGGTAGAAGAACCCCACATGGGTAATTTGAGACACACAGTTAGACACTGAAAAGCTGTGTTAGTATTTGTTGTCCATTTCCTTCAGCCACTGACCCCCACCCATTACCTTTTCATGAGAGAAGGGGGGTAATGGAGATTATGAGTATAGTAAAATTTCTGTTAAAAATATTTGGTTGATTTGAGACCAGTCTGAGCCAGAGCGAGACCTCATCTTTAAAAATAGCCAGGCGTTGTGGCAGGTGCCTTTAGTCCCAACTACGTGGGAGGCTGAGGCAAGGGAATCGCTTGTGCCCAAGAGTTGGACATTGCTGTGAGAATGACTCCACCGCACTCAACTAAAGGTGACAAAGTGAGATTCTGCCTCTAAAAAAAAAGTTTGATAAGCAAGTGGTGTATCCCAGAATTCCATGAGTAGGCACGAGTGTCAAAAGGTTCTTTTTTTATGATGTATTATATATTTTTATTTTTATATTTCTTTGGAGACAGAGTCTCCCTCTTTTGCCCCAGGTTGGCATCATTATAGCTCATTGCAACCTCAAACTCCTAGGCTTAAGCCAGGTGTCCTCAAACTACGGCCCCCAGGCCACATGCGGCCTGCAGAGGACATTTATCTGGCCTGCCAGGTGTTTTTGCCTCTGCTTCCTGTCCTGCTTAGCAGCCGACTGGTCCCAGGGCCCGTGGTCTGGCCTGCCAGTGGTCTGAGGGACAGTGAACTGGCCCCCTGTTTAAAAAGTTTGAGGACCTTTGGCTTAAGCAATCCTCCTGCCTCCCCAGTTGAGACTACATGGTCATGCCTGGATGATTTTATTTTTTTAGTATAAATGAGGTCTTTCTCTTCCTCCAGCTGATGTGGAACTTCTCATCTCAAACAATCCTCTCACCTCTGTCTCCCAGAGTGCTCGGATTATAAGTGTGAGCCACTGTGCCCAGCCATGATTATATATTGTTAATTGCCACATAAAAATTATACGTATTTAGGGGTTACAATGAATTTTGATACACATATACATTGTGTAATGATCAAGTAGGCTATTTGGCATTTCTGTCATCTCAAATACTCATCATTTCTTTGTGGTGAGGACATTCAAAGTCTATTCTTTTATTTTAAAATACACCATGGCTGTTTTTACCCATAGTCATGCTTCTGTGCAGTAGAACTCCAGAACTCATTCCTTTTATCTGTGACGCTGTGCCCACTAACCAGTCTCTTTCTTTCTTCCTCCCTCTCCCTTCCTTTCCTCAGTCCCTGGTAACTATTATTTTACTCTCTACTTCTGTGAGATCACCTTTTTATAGTTCGCATATGACTGTCATGTGGCATTTGTCTCTCTGTGCTCGGCTTATTTTATTTTAACATATATCCTCCAGATTTATCCATGTTGCCGCAAATGACAGGATTTCATCCTTTTTTATGGGTGAAAAATATTCCATTGTGTATATTACTACATTTTCTGTATCCATTCATCTGTAGGACACTTGAGTTGATTCCAGGTCTTGTCTGTTGTGAACAGTGATGTGATAAACACAGGAATGCAATAATCTTTACACACTTATTTCATTTCTTTTAGGTATATACTCAGTAGTGGAATTGCTGGATCATATGGCAGTTCTGATTTTAATTTTTTGAGGAACTTCTGTATTGTCTCCCATAGTGGCTCTATTAATTTGCATTCCCACCAACAGTGTATAAGATTGGAAGATGCTTTTTAGCCTTCTTCTTATGACATAGTCATAATTATTCCTTAAAATGAGGTTCCTTTGAGACACAAGTTTGAGAATGCTGCACTCCACAGTTGACTATTAAAATCCACACTGCAGATCATCAGAAGATTAGGAACAGTAAAAATTCTAGCAGTAAAAACAACTGTTTGATTTATAGTTCTGTCTTTATTTGGTCATGGAACTTATTCAAGGGTCTGTCTGTCTTACACAAGATTTTTACTGAACGTGTTGCTATAAAAGCTTTTGAAATTATTTGGTAACTAGTTATTGGACAGTTTAATCTGAAATTCTTCCCTGTCCTGATCATAGAGCAGTAAAGTATGAGCATGTTTTAAAAGTGAATGAATATACATGATGATGAAGTATAAATTTAAAAATTTGATAGGCAGATCTAAAAACAAGGCACCTCTACTTTTGTTTTGGTCCACTGACATCGTATTTATAATGTGGGTTAAAACAGCTTTTAGAGGGGGTTGGCCTCATTTAACTTCAAGCATATACTGTCTTAATTTGCTTTTTTTCACTCTGAGTTTAGTAATATTTGTATTGAGCAAAATAGTCTATTAAATGGTAGATATTTAAAACTGGGTTTCGAATGGTTTTACTGTGCAGAGTAGGCACACTTCCTAAGAAGTACCACTGAGATAGCTCTGAAAAGGTTTGGAAAGAACGTGTGCAGGTTTGAGCTCTGCCCTGTGGTGTTCAGCTTGAGCCATCTTGGGAGGTTTCTCAGTAGAGATTTTAGGGGCAGTCCACAGTTCTTTGGTCACTCTGTAATTATTCTACTTTACCTCCTGCAGAGCGGTTAGGTTGGGTGAGATACTCATATTCGGATTTTATAGGAGCTTGGGCATTACTTGGGTTATAAGAAACCTCTGGAGTCACTCTTCAGGAAGAAGACTTGAAATATCTCCTTTTTACTTTTCTTACTCTTAGTGCTGAATTAGGAAATATATATCTCAGGTATAAAAATATCTAGTTAGGAAAGTGTGGGCCTCTTTTCAAAGTCCTTGAAGAGAGTATATAATTTTTAGGCTGTGTCAGTGTTAGCAAATTAATGTCACTATTTTGAAAGAGTGAGTTTTAGGAGAGTACATTAAGAAATGTCTTCAGTAGCAAATACAATAATCTACTCCCTAGTCTAAATTCTATTTATTGTCGTTTGTCAGGCCTCCTCTTTGGGCTCCTGCCCAACTTTATGCTTCGGCCTGCTCCTATCTGTAGTTACTCATCATGAGAAGCTACTGCTGCTTGTACAGCTTGGCTGACGTTGGCCTACCCCTTTGAGTTCTTAAATGCACTTCAGAGTCCTTAACACCTGCTGAAGCTGCATTCTACAGGAGTGAAATGGATTTCACGATTCAAGGAATGAATAATGGAGTGTTAGAGCCAGAAAAGCCCTAGAGGTGACCTTAGGCCACCTTCTTTTCCCTTCTACCAGGCTCAGGTTTGTGAAATGACTAGGTCAAGGCCACCCAGCTGTTAAGTGGCATAGAGTAGAGATTGGAATCCTGATTTTTCTGATTTCTTTAAGCCTGAGACCAATTAATGAATTTATAGTGAGACATATAACTTTTACAGAGTTAGCCAGGAAGCATTTTCTGCTGAGTGTATCTTCTCTGGAAGAAGAATGGGAGATTTTTAGAAGTCAGGGACTGAAGGACACACAAAACGATTAAGAACATCCACACTTCTCTACAAACATGATTTTGACTTTCTAGCCCATTGGTTCCCAGATCTGGCTGTGCAACCTCATCTAAGGGATTTTTTTAAAAATACGGATTCCTTAGACCTTGGGAATGTGTTGTCAGAAAGTGATTTTGAAACCCAGGAAGTTTTGAAACTCACATAGCTTATGATTATTATTGTTTCAGATTATTACATGGGTACACACATTTTGGTGTGTACATTTGCTTTTGTACATTTTAAGTAAAAGCTTTGAGTGTGCCCTTAGAATATGTGCATTGGGCCAGTTAGATGTGAATTTACCCTGCCCATCCTCCCTCCCCCCACCTCCTTGATTTCTGTTGAATTTTACTTCCATATGAGCCATTAAGCGTTGATTCAGTTTGGTATTGAGTACACGTCGTGTTTGTTTTTCTATTCTTGCCACGTAGCGTTTCTTAAAGCCGGGTGTCACTAGGATGCAGTTGTGGTTTTGGTAGGAATGCAGGTTCCTGGGCCCTGTCCAGATCTGCTGAATCAAAATCTGTGTAAGTGTGGCTTAGAATGTTCTGGTTCCCAGGAGTTATCTGTGTCTTTTCATGAAGATTTCGCAGGGAGAAGGAATTGGTGTGTTTCGTGTGTACCTGAATTCTGTCATCAGAGTGACAGGGAGAGGTGTTACAACTGCAGTACCTAATTGTTTGGCAAGCTTAAGTTTCAAATGCTGCCCTCTCCTCTGCATTGGCCCCTGATAAATTAATTCCTGGGGTTCAGGACTAAAGATGTTAAGTTGAAGTCACTAGACTGTTTTCTTTACTGGCTGCCAGTGTGTTTCTGAAAGTGTGTGAGAGTGTAATTTTTTCAAAACTGCAAGGTAGGTTATTCTGTCACTATTATTTTTCCTTTTCTTCTTAAAGAAGAGCTAGAGAAAGTATAGTTAGCCGAAGACCTCAGGTAATGAGCATTGCTCGTGTTATCTTGATGTGATGGTGCTTTCCTCTTACCCTGTGACTTGTTTGAGTGGGTCTTTTGCTGACCCTCAGCTGCCAACCAGAAGCTTTCAGACAAAAGGGAAAAACAAAACCAAAAACAGACAAATAAAAACTCCAGGGGAGAGCCCTAAGAAGATGTTGATTATCTCTGAACAGATAAGTACCTTGTGTGGTAAGGAAGGTTTCTCTTCCCCACCTACTATATATAAGGGTAATACAGTAAAATCTTTTTTATATGTGGGAATTCTTAGCTAGGTTTACCTAAGATCTCTCATTTCCTGAGAATTTAAAGCTAGTTTTGATCCTTGTTTATTCTGTCCGAATAATGATTTTCAAACTTTGTTTCTATGGTGTAGGATTCTCTCCGCATAAAACAAATACAACTTTGATCCCTCAAGATTGAAACAGATAAGTGGTATTTTATTAGTCTAATGCATACCTTTAAATTTAATAGCATTTATTTCCTATGGTGAAGCCAGTCAATCATAGTAAATACAAGGCTGTTTTGATGAACATTAATTTGAAAATGTCATTCTGTATGTCAGTTACAACCTTACAATAGCTGGTTGGATACTGGTCCATAGTGTCAGATCAATAATTCTGATTCTTGCAGACAAGTATTTGAAGACAACAGGGTGGTTGGGCAGGTGGGTGGTAACCTAATAAACACCTCATTTTGCAGCCTCTGTACGCTATTTAATTAGAAAGATGGCGGATGGACTGTGTGTGTTTCCATTCTGTAGATAACTTGACTGCACAGGATTAAATGCTTTGGTGGTCCTTAGTGTGTTAACTGAGGAATACAGTATGTTTATGTCTATTTTTAGGTTTTAGTGACCAAATTTGTATAAAATAAAATCTGTACATAGGTTGTGGAAACCTTGATGCATTTCCGAAACTTCTGTTAAGAGAGAAAAGGTAAAATAAAAGGAGAAAGTTTATTTGCATCTTTATTAATACATCCTTAATTCTAGTTTTTTTTTTTTTTTTCATTATATCTTTTTCTTTGCCAAAGATGGTGAATGAGTCAATTTTCTGTTGAAGCTGCTTATACGGTTTTGGAGGAAGGCTTCAAATTTAAGACTTTAAAATTTATTCTTCAGGGTTCATTTTTCAGTTGAACCTGAGTATTTTTATAGAACAGTTTTCAATGTCATAGTTAGATGAAATATTTCAGAATGATAAAACTAGAAATTTACAAAATTTAAGAAATTAAATACAGTACAGAACAGTTCCTTACCATCGTGAGAGGAAATACTTCCTCACCCTTTTATGCTTAGTGCTTGGGGACCTGCAAATTAATTGGAGAAAATGCACCATTTTTATTAATATTTTACATGCTTGGGAGATGACAAGCTTTCAGATGACTGAAAGAAGTGGTTAGACTTTGGGGTTTGTGTACCATTTTAACAGGAAAGGTTTGGATTTCAGGGACCATAGATGGTGGGGAAGTGGCTAGGAAATGCACGTAGGAAAGTCATGACAGGTGAGGCTTATTTCAGCAAGGTGTGCTAATGCAGGCTTGTCCACTGTGGTGGTAACAGTCACGGCCCTCTTACTGGTATAGGATGGGGGACACTTCACATGGGAAATTTAGTCTCTCTGCTTTTAAGCAGAAAAGAGGAGGGTGGAGAATTCTTGGGTCTGTTGTTTCTCTTTTGCCTTCAGCTTAAAATAATAGTTAAGCCAAAGTGGAATATTTGAGGGTAGCATGTTCTGGACCGCTTTGCCAGTAAATAAGCTAGCTTCCACATTGACAAACTTAAACAGAAAAGCTGCTGCTTCGGATGTCCTGTGGTAACGAACCTTCAGTGGTTAGCTCTTGGGGAGAGAAAACGCCTATTGTGAGGATACAGAAAACCAGAACCATTCTTGATTAATTTGTTCATCACCTGGATTTATTTTCCCAACTCCCTGATGTTGATTATTTGTTACTCTGTATTTTATTCCTTTGGAAAAAATGTTAAGTATATGCAGTTTCAGGAGCCAGTTATGCAGCTTTCTGACAGCTTTTTTAGAATATGGGGAGAATAGGATTGACGTATGGGGTAAAAGAAGCTTAAGAGTTTTGATTTTATGCTATTATGGCCCTTGTCACTAGAACTTCCAACATAGCCAGATTTGTCTAACCAGGAGAGAAGGAATGTAATCTTTAGTACCTTTCCTTGTATTTTGTTAGTTTGACAGAAAACACAAACTTTGTTAATCTATTGAAATTCATAGAAAATAAAAATACAGTTGAAAGGATATCCTTCCTTACAGTTCAGCAAGGTCTGAGGCTGCATGTGGGTTATTCATATTCCAGACCTTTTCTTTTTGGTAGTTGTTGTTTACTTTTGCACCAGGAGATTGGAATATAATAGAAACCATTCTCGATTTATTATTAAATGGCTGTCATGGTAATGATGTAAAATCTAGGTGAGAAAGAAGATGGTGAATTAAAATGAGAGATGATAAAGAACAATTACGTTCTAATACAGGACCTTTTGTAATCTATAGAATGTAGAATGTAGAAATTCTGTTTCTTCTCAGGCATGAAAATGACTTCTTCCCTCCCCCATTTTCATGATATAATACAAAATCAGCCTGTTTTTTTTTTTTTTTGACAGTTTCTATTCTATTTCATTACCTTATCTATTACATTACTTTAGCACTAGCCTTCGTTCATTTTAATTGGTGCCTATCGGATCATTTCCTTTTAAATATTCCTGAACAGACTAGTTGATCATTGAAGCCGAAGCTGTGCTTCGGAATTTGCCAGCTTCTTTTGAGCTTGTTCTAAGTTAATTGACTTTCAGCTGAGTACACTGAATTCTGAGAGCTGCAGAAAGCCTCAGAGTGTGCCTTTCCTACTAAAAAGGTCAACTTTCACAGATATTTCCTGGCATTTTACTTGGAAGTGTCATTTGATTTGTCAGGTCTACACAGCGGCTTAATTAGCATGTTTTACTCCTTATGGTATTTGTTTTTGCTCTTTAAAGTTTTGGAATGCCAGTATTTTGACACCCATGGATGCTCCTTTTTTATTGATTATAGCAAATGTGATCAGATATTTTCAGGGGCCTTTAAGCCACAGGGCAGCATTGGCAGCTCTTCTACCTATTGTGAAGGACAGGTTCTCAGCCAAAACTTTTTTGGGGGGATCTGATGACTCAGTGATCTCTTACAGGAAGCGTCCTCAAACTAGGGCCCATGGGCCACATGCGGCCCGCCTAGGACATTTATCCAGCCCTGGGTGTTTTTGCCGCTGCTGCCTGTCCTGCTTAGCAGCCAACTCGTCCCAGGGCCCGCAGTCTGGCCCTCCAACGGCCTGAGGGACAGTGAACTGACCCCCTGTTTAAAAAGTTTGAGGATCCCCTACAGCATACATCATCTTTAGCCAATTAAGGAGGTCCTTCTGTATTGTTCTAAATTAGATCGAAGTTTTCTACTTAATACCTTACACCTTCTTAAAAGAAAAAAGCAAGATGGCAGTCTCTGAGCTGTGTTTACAGGAGCTTATATATGAAGTGGATGAATTCCAGGGTGATAGGATTTACCAGACTCCTCTGTGCAATTCAGTGTTTATTTACTTATCTTGGGATTATGCTCCTGAGATTAACATTGAAATAAAATGCCTGTTGCTGCCTCTCCTGCTGCAGGTTGACCCCTAATGAACCCTAGTTTTAGGGGTTTTAACCTAGAAAGAATATTATTATATTTGGGTTCAAATTTTGTGTTGTGGCTTTATGTGAGCTATTTGATTCTGATCTTCAGTTTTCCATAAAGTACCTTGCAGACAGAGGTACTCTGTCTTTCCTATCCCACTCTTAGGAGTTAATCATTCAGTTGCATGATGCTTGCAGATTTTTATTTTGGGGGAGTAAACCAATTTTTGATACATATCCTCAAGTAGATCTGTCGTCCTAGAATTCTTTCTGATTTGGGAAGACTACAAAGCTAATTTTCTATCCTTTGCTTTCTAGGTGGTTTGAGAAACATAATTGGTTTTCTAGGGGTGGAACAAAGTAGGAATAGGAAGGACTTGGGAGCCCAGAAAGATGATTAATGATATTACACCAACCTTTATGAACTAGTGCACTGGAGTGTGGAGTTATTGCTCTATGAGGTATTGTGTGAATGTTATTCAGAATGAATTAGCTTGACTTAATATATGAAGGTACTTTCAGCTGAGCTTCCCCAATGGACCATTATTGGCCTGGAAGGTCAGCAAGTTGTTAAATTGAGCTGTGAAGTATTGGTTAGATGAAAACTAACTGTGGCTTATTTTTACCTTTATTGACATCTTCTTCCTTAAGATGAATATTCCTTTAATAAAAATTGCAAATACTATTACTAAATATTCTCATTTTGTCAAATAAATGTTCAAGTCGAGAAATACAGAGACCTGTGTTTTCAGTTGTTGAGTATTCCTGTAATGTTAGCAGATCAGAGGACTTAGAAAAAAAATTGCTATCTATCCCTTTGTTTTCTTTTCTTTTGAAATATTCATTAAAAACGTTTAAAGCATTGCTTCATTCAGTCATCACAGACTTTACAGATTTCAGTTTGTATGTGTGTGTGTGTGTGTAGGGGTGATTTCCATGAGGACATGGTTAACTTAGCAGATGCAATTTTACATCTTGTTTTCCTTTTTTTGTTAAATCCTTATGCATATTGTGAATTAGAATTTATTTTTAGCTCTTAATGAGTTCTTTTCTCATCATTGTACTTTTTGTTGGAACTCTGTTTTGTACATAATGCTTTGATTTTGAAGGGAGAGTGTGTATGGCTTACAAGTCCTGTATCTACCCCCCCACACTCTCTGTCTCCAGCTCAATTAAAATTTGCATTTCTTGGTGAAAGATGATAGACTGGATTATTTATTATCTTGTAGAGTAGATGCAGTGATGCCCTTAACTCTTCACAACTTGTTTGACCTTTGGACTTGATCCTCAGACAGTAAAATCTTCCTTTTACAGTAAGAAGGCATAGCTGCCTGTAATCAGGCAGACCAGGATCATTGCTTATTTTCAAGGTCACTGGAGCCTGAGGGAACAGCTTTATTTCCTCACATTTCGATGCTTTGAATCCAGTCTTAAGGAGTTATTCCTTGTTAACACAGTGGTCTCCAAGGTACTGTCTTCTGGATCCTTTTTCCTAACCTGGTACTAGTCCGTGAGAGCTTTTTTCAGGTCACTGAAATAAATTGTAGTTTGTTGTTAGTCTACTTTCAAATACATATCTAAATTGGTGGTGGTGTATTAAATCAATTCACGTCTCTTCAAATATAGAATAAAGGAGCTCTCCTAAATGATTTCTCAAGTCTTATCTCTAAAATTCTATGTTTTTTTTTTCTTTTGTGAGCCCGAGTCTTAGGTTAGCTGTTAAAGAACAGTGCCAAGTGATTTTGCCATGTATAAAGATAGCATATTATTTTCTCAGGCAGAATGAGTTGAGATCTAGTATCTTTAGGTCTTAGGATAGTAAACCAGGTTTGTTTTTAGACTCTTACATCTTTAATATTTCTGGGCCTTTTTTCAGTAGTAAGTCCTTTTATTAATGTCACATAGTCTTAGCATAGAGAATTGCCAATCCTGGTTTGTTACTGTTACTGTGTTTTATATCATTACTTTTTTTTTTCTTTTTTGTTCTTGGTAGAGTGCTGTGGTGTCATAGCTCATAGCAACCTCCAACTCTTGGGCTCAAGCCATTCTCCTGTCTCAGCCTCCCGAGGAGTAGCTAATACTACAGGCTCTTGCCAAAATGCCCAGCTATTTTTTAGAGATGGGGTCTTGGACTTGCTCGGGCTGGTCTGGAACTGTGTGCTCAGGCAATCCACCTTCCTCAGCCTCCCAGAGTGCTAGGATTATAGGTGTGAGCCACCACACCTGGCTTTGTTACATTGTTTTTAATTAGTGCTGGAAATCAGGAACCTTTGCAAGAAGGTTATATCTGCAGTTCTAGAGCTGAAGCTGATGTGTTATTTAAAGGGGAACCTACAGTCTTCTGGTATGTGTTAGCATCCTTTAATGTATTTGAGATTTTAATTCAGTGGCTTTAGAGCTGGGCAACAGAAAGAATTCTTCTCCTTTTTAAGGGGTGTGATATTGCAGATGGATCTGCTAGTTTAGTGTATAATGTACAGCTGTGAAGTAATTTTGAATAGCTGGTAGTAGGCACCAAAGGGGTGAGGCTCAGGGACTCCACAGGTTATAATGAAAGCGGGTCTCATACCAGAGCTTGCCATGCATATGGACATCTAGCTAGTGGGTTCAAAGTGACTGGCAAAAGAGCTTGATAAAGTCCCAGTTCTCTGTTCTTTTTAGGCGATTTGAACTCACTTTATATGAAGTTCACCTGAGGCTGACAATATCCCAAAGGTGGTATTAACCCAGAACCATTTAATATTTAGGGGTTCTATCTGTAAGTCTAGAACTACCTTGGATTAAGCCACCCTGGATTCTTGTGCCCTATTTGTACTGTGCTCAGTGCTGTCACTAAACTAATTTAGCTCATCTACATATCTTGAATATCTTTAATTTTACCCATTTCTGACACTCGTTACACTAATTAACAAATAATTAGCTTATAGACCTGGAACCTGTTTTGGTATTCCTTTTGCAAATTAGCAGAGAATTGGTTGTTGATTTAGATATGAATAGTAGGTAGGTTTAACTAGTCGGTTTTGGATTTTGGCCCTGCCTTGAATTATGCCAGTTAACCAATCCTGGATTGCCTTCCTGATACGGATAGCATGTTAGATAACCACTCTTAGAATTAAAATTACACTGCTGGGGCACATATAACGTCACAATGATTCATACTAAACTTTACAACTATTTTATTATGGAAGAACATAACATAAAACTTAAATTTAACCATTTTAAGCATACATACAAGTCAATGGCATCACAGTATTGTGTAACCATCACTGTTATCTGTTTTCAGAATAGAAACTTTATACCACGGGTCCTCAAACTTTTTAAACAGGGGGCCAGTTCACTGTCTCTCAGACTGTTGGAGAGCTGGACTGTGGGCCCGGGACGAGTCAGCTGCTAAGCAGGACAGGCAGGGATGGCAAAAACACCTGGCGGGCCAGATAAATGTCCTAGGTGGGCCTCATGTGGCCTGTGGGCTGTAGTTTGAGGATACTTGCTTTATACCCACTGAACTTTAATGGGTGTAACATCCCTGCCCCCAGCCTTGGCAACCATTATAAGTTGTCTCTGAATTTGCCTAGTCTAGGTAATTCGTATAAGTGAATCATACAACATTTGCTATACCAAAGTACTTAAAAAGTTAATTATTTCAGGAGATACTAGTCAACCCCTCCTTGGGCAGTAGAATCTTTTATTTATTTTACATCCCTTTATCTCCATATGGCTTTAGGGACCAGTCCCTCTCCTGGAAATAAATTTTTTTATCTTCAAATGTAGTTCTTGCCACTTTCCCCATAAAAAGGAGTACCCAGTTAAAATATTTGTGAAATAGTGCGTCAGATTGCTGACTGCTATAAGGACTCCATCTTGCTCCTTTGCAGTTGTCAGCCTGCTTTACGCTTGTTTTATTTATTTATTTTTTTTCAGAGTCATCTCCAGTCTCTCTCACTCAGTGCCTAATGGCAGTGCCCCAGGAGGAAGAGGTAGTCTTGTGTGCAGTACATTCAGAAGGAAGAGCCCACGTAGTTTTGTTCCGCAGAGGTGTACTCTGCCTTCACCCTTTTCTACTTTATCTTCTCTCAAAGAGTCAGAGCATCCAGGGATGAACATCTGTGTGGGGGCCTGGAGCACAGGACACAGTGAGCAGCACCCCCAGACTTCCTCCTCTCACGCAGTGCCTCTGCTGAGCCCCCCAGGGAGGGGATGGGGCAGAAAGCCATGCCTCAGGAGGAGTCACGGAGGGAAAAGCAGAAATTCCTTTCTGTAGTTTTAGTTCTATTGTTTTTCCCCTTTCCCTAGCACTATTTCCATCCACCCCTCAAAGAAAACCCCTACCAAAATAGCAGACAGCCTACCAACCAAACAAACCAACCCACACACAGGGCAGAGCCTTTTTTTTTTTTTTTCTTTTCTTCTTCTTTTTAAAAAAGATTCCTGAAACAATTATTGCAGTTAAAACTTACACATCTTCCTGAGGCAACTTTGGGAAACAGATGCTGATGCTGTTGAATTTTGAGGCAGGTGGTCTGTGGCCTATTTCTGCCTTTGCATTATTTCAGATTCTCTGTTACTGAGTAGAGCAATGTTCCTTTTAAATTTTAGGTCTATATCTTGGCCTCCTGCCTTCTCTGTTAGCATCAGCCAAATGCCTGCTGGCTGCAGGAACATCATTCCACACTTAGTGACTGTATTTATTTTCAAATGTTGGCTATTGACAATTGAAAAACAATTCCACAGTGTGGAGGTTTCACAGAAACCTCCCTGTGGATTGCAGGAATTTAAAATAATAAAAAAGGGTATCAAGTCTTAATGGTTAACAGTCTTAATTCAAGCTTCACCATAGACTTTCCTTTTCCCCATTCTTAATATTGCACCCATATTTGTGAAGGAGTTTCCACACGCCTCACTGTGGGATGAGGAAGATCTGCCTCTGGAGCTGGAAGTTCTTGTCTGGTATTAGAAGCGAAGATGGCCCAGAGTCACTCAGTTATTTGGAAGGCTTTGTCTAAGATTTTTGGTTATGGTGGAGAATGTCCGCCAAGGTTGGGTTCTTGATTTCAGGTGGTGACTGTGTTGGAGAGGCCTAAGTCATGTTGTTCCCCCATGTTCGAGGTTACATTTTCATGGTGGATCATGGTCAGCCATAGTCTGAAAATATCAAATGAAAAATTCCAGAAATATGGTACACCATTCGGGGGCAGTGTCATGAAATCCCTGGCCTGTCCATCCGGGATGAGAATCATTGCTTTAACCAGCAGCCTATCCATGTTGACCATGCTCCCCTCCACCCACTAGTTGCTTGGTACAGCTCTCTTGGTTAGCAGGCCAAAAATAGCATATGTACGGTTGGGTACCATCCACAGTCTGAGACATCAGCTGGGGGCCTTGGAACATAACCCTAGCATATGGGGACAGTACTATACTCTACTAGTATAACTTCTTGTGGTGGCAGCTCATGGCTAGGGTGAAAAGGTAGTGGAGGGTCACACTGTTCAAGGAGATGCAGAATTTTCTAAACTAGTACATGTTTTTTGAGCTAAGATGTAGAAGCTGGATGGTCTGGTCCTCTAATGATTTTTGATTACTCCATCTGATGGTTAATATTTGATGTAATCATTTACTTGAACAGAAATGAGATGCTTTTTCCTCCTGTTTATATGGAAAGATTTCTGTGGACCCTTATGCTCCATGAGCAGATTATCTCTCTCATTTCATTAGGACTCTTCAATATGGATGAATCCTCTTTCCTAGTATATAGCTGGTAGAAGGCTAATTCCAGAAGCCAATGTGGCAGGTTCTCCTTGTCGCCGCTTCAGGATAGGCAAAGTGCCGGTCAGGGACCCAGGAGAAGTCAAGCAGGCATTTTCTTCTAGGACCTAGGCTCTTAAACAGTTGCATACTAGTTGTGGCAGAGGCAATTTGTTTTTGCATGTCCCTGACCCTCCTCTCTCCAGTTGATTTGGAACTTCAGTGACAGGAGGATGAGATGGTGGCAGGACCTGGATGTTCTGAAGTATTGGTTTTGCTTTCTAAGTCCCAGGGGCCTGGTTTCCAACCCCTCTTCGTTCTAGTAAATCCTCTGTGCCTCTGCTAATTAGTCACTTTTTAACACTTAGAATTTAGAACTTCAGTGAAACAAATTTTGTGTAATTCATATTTTTCTTTCTATCATTGTTTACTTCTCAGCACACCCAAAAGTAAGCTAATTTTTGTTGAACTCACTTTGACCTGTAGGAGGATAACTTGTGTAATAGCTTACAAACTCGTTTTGAATTTGTCATGGCTGTTGGTAAAGGAGTTTGTGTCTGTTTTGAGAGGTGTGTACGTATCTATATATTTATAGATAAAATCTCTTGTCAGTGTCTTTCAAACCATTGACTCCTATTTGCTTCAAATTGTTAGCATTGGGGAAAAGCAAAATTTAATATAATTATGCCCAGATAGGAATAATTGCAGTGCATAATTGATATTCCCTCTCAACCTCTTGTGACTTTCCCCCCTTGTGGTTATGTTTTCTGGTTACTACTTTGTTGAGTGTGAACAGGAATAGCCTAGAGAACGGCTGAGAATGTCCAGCAGTGATAGTGTTCTCTGTGATCACGCAGCAGGTCATTTTGGGTGTTTCATCTCTACCTTTTAATCTTTGGAAGTCAGTAACGTTTCGTGACTCACTTTATTTTTGGTAGCCAAGAGCCATGTATCTTGTTTAAAAAACAACAACAACAACAACAACAAAAACACTTGCTGGCAAATGGCCTCTGCCTATTTAGTGGCCATTAAATTAAAACCTTTTGGTATCTGGCCATGTGGGGACATAATGTATACTTAAGAGTCATTAAATTTGTATGTCCTATGGGGTCAGTGCTGTGCATTGTCATGACCAGTTTTGGGGAGAGTCTTCTCTTTGAAGACATTAAAGTCTAGTTTTATCTTTATTTACAGTATGCTGATTCCTGACAAGTCATTGATGCAGAATTATAAGTGTAATTGTTTTTAAAAAGTCAGTTTTGTTTTACTCCACAATCTGTGCAGATATATATGTAAGCTTTAAAGCAGGTGTCCTCAAACTACAGCCTGCAGGCCACTTGCGGCCCGCCTAGGACATTTATCCGGCCCTCAGGGTGTTTTTGCTGCAGTTACCTGTCCTGCTTAGCAGCCGACTGGTTCTGTGGCCCACACTCCGGCCCTCCAGTGGTCTGAGGGACGGTGAACTGGCCCCCTGTTTAAAGAGTTTGAGGATCTCTGCTTTAACAGATCAGAAAGGGTTATCTGTTCGGGTAGGCTTAAGTGAAAATGTGGTGATAGGTGGAGCAGGGAGATAACCTAGTTAAGTATCACAGAAACAATACAGAAGATCTTTGTATGACACCTTAATTAGGCTATAGATTGTGCTTTCAGGAAACCAACTTCCTTTGGAGATTGAAGAAGTCTGTGACAGGTCCTGATCAGTTGATTTGTATTTCTTTGGAAATTTTGCTTTATTTAAAAAAAAAAAAAAGTCCTAAATGAAAATGACAGAAAATGCAAATGAAGAAACAAGTTAGTCTTGTAGGGAATAATGGGGTCAAGACATAGGGGGCAGCAGTCAAGACTGCAAAGTAATTAGGTTTTAGTGGTAAGACTTAAAATTTGACTAAGGGCAATCATTTCATAAAGTTTGATAACTGAGATAGTTACGCTGTGATTAACCTTTAGTTTATTGTTTCTGGATATTCAGCCCAAAGTCTTAAGAATTGCTAAGAAAGAGAAATTCTGTTTTAATTTTGTAAGAGTAAAGGGGTAACATTAAGATGAATAAGTAGCATAGAACAGTTAATTGAATCTTTTAAATATATGTTTAACATACTATTTCATATTCTGGAGGCTTAAGAAAAATATGTACCTTTCCTTCCTTAAAAGAGTACTGTTTGGAAGCAAACACTTTATGTGAGTTTTAGAGCAGCTTAGGTATCTGAAGTTTTTATATATACACAAGTCAACAGCTGTGGATATGAGCTAGCTTTTTAAGCACTGAAAATTCTGTGTCCTTTAATGCTAGTATTAGATGTGATTTTTTGGAGGCCTAGGGGGAGGATATAGAACCCAAACGTAATGTAGTAGGCTTTTGTGTTAAGAAGATTCATTTTAATGCATGTGTGTTTTCTTGCTAGGAAATATTCTTGCTTGATGAAAGTAAGTTTAGAAATTTAAATATAAATATTACAGAATACCCTTAATTACGTTGGTGTCAGTTAGGGGAGCAAGCACTTAAATCATAGGTTGTATTCTATCTGGGAATAGGGCTTGATTAGTAAGCGACACCTGGCAGTGTGTTTAAGCTAGTTCAAGTTTTTCCCCAAATAATAGAGATGTGTTTATCATATGTAACTCTTTGGTCCCTTCCTCTCAAATAGCAAGGAAGAAGTTGTCAGCAACAAAACAGGCAAACTCCTTGACACTGAAGGCTACAGCATATTGGAATGAGCTGAAAGACTTGGCATTTGGTGCAGTCTTCATTTCTCTGAGTGGTGTGCCTGTAATTGAATACCCAGCGTTCTGTATAGCATCCTACAGCATGGGAAGCTCTTTCATAAAACTGATTGTAACACACAGGTCTGAATTTATGTGTGAAACTTTCAAAGTTAAGGTAGAGATGGCGAAATCGAAGTGGTGAGCATTGGAGAGCACCATTAGTCTAGTTTTTCCAGAGGTGAGATAATCATTTCACAGATTTAGGTCTCAAGCTCATGAGGTTCGATATCCAGAGGCCTTAAACTCCTCAGCCCCTTTTCTTTAAGGGTGCTTTGTGGTAACAAGATGGATTATTCCAATCCACTTGTCTTTTCCCTACTCTTGAAATATGTTTGCAAAGTAGCCATGTAATGTGGCCCAAATAGCTGAGAAGCTCTGTGTATAGAAGTTACTTCCCACATCAGATGGTCCTTCATAATGTTTAATCTGGTGCCATAAAAACACAGCGCCTTCCCCAAGAGTGAGCCTTAGATATGTGAATAAGTAAATCGAGTAACTTCAGAAACAGCAGAAGAAAAAAAGGCATCATATGTAAAATTTTTAAGATGAATTGAAATTGAGGTGTTTTTGAGTAAGATCGTTTTTACCCTCCACTCTACTGTAGATTCTTGGGTATTTGAGATGATAACATGCTCATAAGCTAAACAGATTATTTTTGTGTTTAGTTTCTTTCTGACTTCATGGGAAAGATGTCTTCAGAATTAATAGCAATGGTCAGGTGTGCTAAGTTTCTTGAGTATATGATTTAAACATTGCATTTGGAATAAATCTTCAGTCAGTGGTAAAAGACAAGCCTCTGCTTCTCTAGTGAGGTGGGATGGTGGTGTGTTTACTGTGATGTGGATATGGAGAGTGTCACACTACTTTTGTGTCCTAATGAGTGATTGTCTAGGCAGAAACCTTTTTAAGTGTTTGCTGCTTCGTCAAAGTGTCTATGTGAATTTTAAATTCGGACAATTCCCATAGCTAATCTTTTCAACTTTTAAGTGAAATGATTTGGTAAGAAATGCTTCTGTGTGATAGAAATGTAGCAATTGCAGGATCTGCAGCATTTTATATTTCTCTTTAGAAGCCATCTGTTTATTGGTGGGCAGGTTGCCCTGTGGTCTCAAAGAGTGGTCTGCTGTAACAAGCTGTCCCTTGGTAAAAGCATGTCTATTTCTGTGAGGGTACCTCTTAATCTGTAGCCATGCTTCCCACCTCCCCTACACCGTTTGCCACTTTAACCACGTACATCTCTGCTGCTTCTGTGGACTGTGTTCCACTGAGATTTTTCCCCCTTGACTGCTTTAAGGGAGGGCTTTCTTGAGGTGGTGGTAGCTGTGTCTACAGTATATAAGTAGGTTTCTTTTAAACTAGGTAACCTTCCCAAACTCTGTTGGTCTGTTTGGGGATTTCTTGCTTTTGTGTGACTTTTAAGTTTACGGGAAGCAGAAAAAAAATGTTCCTTATACTCTTCCACCCCTATCTTTTTTTTGAGGCAGAGTTTCACTCTGTCACCCAGGCTAGAGTGCAGTGGTGTTGTCATAGCTTACTGCAACTTCTGACTCCTGGGCTCTGGTGATCATCATGCCTCAGTCTCCTAAGTAGCTGAGACTTGAGGTGTGTATCACCATGCCCAGCTGATTTTTCTGTGTGTGTGTGTGTGTGTGTTTTCCCCCTCTTAGAAACTGGGGTTTTGCTCTTGATCAGGCTGGTGTCAAACTCCTGGCTTCAAGCAGTCCTCCTGCCTCAGCCTCAAGTGCCAAGGTGTCAGGCCCCTCATACCCTCTTGAAAATTTAACTGCCTTTCTTCATTAAGCATAAACTAAGCAAAATGTCCTGTACAAAGAGAAAGAAAATCACATGTTATTTATACGTAATCTTTGTGTCAACTGGGGACAATGGATGTCCTTTGGAAATTTACTTCTTTGTCTTTGCTAAAAATATCACTAATTTAATTGTCTTCCTTTTCAAAGCAAAGTCAACTAAAGTAGACAATTGTTCCCAGGTGGAAACCTTGTACATATCACTTAATAGCGGACACTTTAGGAAAAATACAGATGTAGGGAGATCATACGTTTTTACTGAAACTTTTTTCTGATCATGGGATGCTGCCCGTTTCTTCTTTTTTAATTTTTATTTATTTCAGATTAATGTGCGAGTACACATGATTAGGTCACATTGTTTGCATTTGTAAGGTGAAGCCGGGAGTTGGGGTTACCTTCCTTCACCCAGGAAGTGTGCAGTAAATGCATTGTTTCCTTTGGGTGAGAACTTTCGAACCCTCTCCTCCCCTACCTTACTTGAATTTAATTGAGTTTTTCTCTCAAGTGAACAGTAGTTGTTAATCTTCTAGTGTCAGTTTTGAGTATTGAGCACTTGTGATGCTTGTTTTCCATTCTCGTGATAACTTTACTGAGGAGCGTGTTCTCCAAATCCATCCAGGTTGTTGTAAGAGATACAAAATCTCCATCTGCTACGGCTGAATGGTATTCCATGGTGTACATACATCACAGTTTATTAATCCAGTCATGTGTTGCAGGGCAGTTAGGTAGTTTCCACATCTTTGCGGTTGTGAATTGGGCTGTTATAAACATTCCAGTGCAAATGTCCTTGTGGTAAAATGACTTTTTTTCTTTTGTTACCCATCCCTTCTTCGTGACCCAGTCATTCCTCCTTTTTTTTTTTTCCTTTAACTTGGTGTCACGTATCGTGTGGGAAGGACTTAGGAAGGTGCATGCATTCAGAAGGCGTGTGTAAGCCTACTTTTGCTGCATAGAATGTCAGAGTAAAGTTTGGTAGTTTCTGCCCACTTAGGGTAGTTATTAATGTGTTCTGTCCATTCATCAGCTTAACAAAAGGATTCAGGAATGCATTTTTATAGCTATATAAAGGAGGCTTCAGAAAACCTCTTCCCAGGGCAGTCATCTTAGGTTTGGCTTTTTGGTGGTTTGGGTTACTTATTTAGCTGTAGAGTAAAAGAATATTTGCAAGGCTCCATGGTCATGCTGTATTAATCTCTGGATGGCTTAAATGTCTATGGCTTAAATGTTCCTTGCCCTGTTGTTATTCTTAGGAAGGTAAAAAGTTATTATGCCAGTGAGTAGATCCTCTTATGGTGTGAAGAGTTGCTGTAGTTTTCAATTTTTTTTTTTTTTTGAGACAGAATCTCACCATGTTGCCCTCCGTAGAGTGCTGTGACATCACAGCTCACAGCAACCTCAAACTCTTGGGCTTAAGCACTTCTTTTTGCCTCAGCTTCCTGAGTAGCTGGGATTATAGGCACCTGCCACAATGCCGGACTACTTTTTTGTTGTAGTTGTCATTGTTGTTTAGCAGGCCCTGGTCGGGTTTGAACCCGCCTGCCTAGAGGTATGTGGCCAGTTCCCTAACCACTGACCTACGGGTGCTGAGCCAAGTTTTCAATTTTGGTCCTTTACTCTGGAAGGCCCACTGAAGGAAAGGAAGGGTACCTGGCCCAAAAGTTCATTTTGGGGAACAGGTGGCTTGTGTTAATAGAATTAGTCATGCTCGTTATAAGCCAAGCTGGCAGAGGCTCAGTGAAGGGTAGCAAGAGCAAAAGGTTTTGTGTGCCTTGGAATAGAAGATCTGGGCTGGGGTTTATTCCGATGGCAGGTTAGCCATTTACGATCAAGGTGGTTTGTGAAAGAAGTTGTGGGTTTTTATCCTCTAATCTTTGTTGTTTGGGTTTTGTTTTTTTTTAAGGTTTTTCTTTTTGTTTTTTAGTTCTTCTTGATCCTAGATCTGCATCTCCCCAGTGATTGCTCTTCCCAAGTTTTCTGGTAGCTCTTTCTCTCTTTCCTCATTGCCCTTCTCTGATGGGGGCATCCCTGCTCTCTGGGGAAAGTCTTTGTTACCTCTACACAGACCACTTTATTGCTCAGTGCGCCCTTGGCCTGACTGTCTCCTTTGTCCTTGCCCACAGATTCGTTCTTCTCTATGTGCCTGGTTCCTTAATTTCTCTGCCAGGAAGTCCCAGAATTTCATCTCTGTTTTGACACACTTAAAGATTTCTCTTTTTTGTGTTGGTCCTGGTTAAACATGAATCTCCAGCGAATAACCTTATGTGTTTTGTGTTCGTTAGGTGCTCGGATCTCCCTTGTTTATTGTAGGGCTTGAAATTTTGGGGCATCTTAAGAGGGCAGAGACCATGTGGTATTGATCCCACCTTCTTTTCTACAGCTAGGAAACTATACTATGCTTATGTGAAAGCATTTTAGTGCAATCTGCTGAGAGGAGAAGTGTCTTGTGTGGGAGACAGTTTTGGCAGGAGCAAATATGTTTGGCTTTAGCCATAAGAATTGCTTTCTGAGTTTCTAGAAAAGGAGTATGTAAATCAAGGCCCATTTTAAATGAATCTTTTTATAATGCAGATATGATATCTCATCTATCTGTTTTGTAATGATGGGTTTTGTTTTGAGGACTTAAGTGTTTTGTGCATCTGCAGAATGACCTTTTTTATCAGCTTCCCCCTTTTTTTTTGTACATAGTCTCCGGGGTTAAGAAAGAACTCTGAAGTTCTAGTCAATTGATTTCAGGATAAAGAATAAGAAAAAAAAACCTGCAGGTATATTTGGATATTATAAATATTCTAGTGAGATGCATAGGATCCTGCCTCAAAGGAATTTCACACTTGAACAAAGGCAATAAAGTATACACTGGAAAGATGGAGTTTGGGAAGGTTATTCCCGGCTTCGAAATCTAACTGCCATTTACCAGTTAGCTGTGTGCCTTTAAGTAAGTTAATTAGACTCTCTGACCCTCCATATTTATATCTGTAAAATGGGTTCAATTGTAGCTACAGAAACTTTATTGTGAGCATTACAGTAGACGTGATATATGTCATGTAAGGGTCGTCAGTGGCTTGATAGTTTATTTACGTAACGGTGCTCTTCACTTCCCTACAGCTGAGTATAAGCATGTATGAGGCAGTGGGAAAGGCTTTCTCCCACAGATTTGACCTTTTTACACTGGACAGTTTGGACCGGTGGACCTATAAATTTGGGGTGAGAAAGATACTTTTTAAATAAGTATATTAAGAAGAAACTTTTATCTCTAATAAGGATTTAAAAAAAAAAAATCATTATGGACCTCATGGGATTTGTGTAGTCTAATGTTTCCTGTTGTTCTGGACAAAACAGTAGCTCTCCATAGTAGTTTGCAAGACTCTTTGACATAATTTCAAAATTATAGTGCTCAGGGCCTTTAGATTTCTTTTCTTGCAATATCCAGATAAAAATGATCTCTTGCAGGGAGGAAGACACATGAAGGAACCATGCTGCTGTTGATGGAGCGTGCGCTGTTGTCTTTGTGTGTGCCTGTGCATGTGTGCATAGGCGAGAGTGTGTGTCCCGAGATTGACACCAGTTGGCAGCACAGGCAACAGCAGATGCCCTTTTTACTACTGCAGTTGTTAACTGGTTTCCCTCTTCACCACCATAGTATTTTGAGGAATGTAATTCCTTTGCCCTCATGCCAAATGATATTTACTTGAACAACTTCGTCACCTTTTAAGTAAGCACAGGGTAAAGCACATACATGCATAACATTAAGTCATGACCCCCTCTGTGTGTGTGTGTGTACGTGTGAAATCTGTGTGAGGTTACTTAAAATTAACAAAGAAAAGGAGACTATTCAGCATCCCCCAGCCTTTGAGTGAAAGCAGAGTGTGCCTTAGCTCAGAGTTGCTGATGTCCTAAAGCTTTTGAACTGTCGGGTCCGACTCCCTGGCTCCTGCTTGTTTTGGCATTTGCCCTCACTCTGGCGGCAGCTCCATTGTTTGAACACAGTGCTGAACTTCCTTTCGGATGATACCTGTGTCAGTCAGTAACGCGAATTGGCTTCCGTCCCACTGTGGTGCTGAGGTGCTGCACCTTCTCGCTTGCCTTCGCGTTAAAGCATCTGCTCCAAGTTAAATCTTGTCCTAGGATATGTATATACTAGAGGAATTAGGTTGTTTTACCTCCTTAGATAAAGATAATTTTTCCTTTTCTTCCCTGGTCTAGGAGGCAAGACTTCTAAGTACCTGGTGAAGTACTTGATGAGAATTTAGAGGACTTAACAGGCTGTTTCTGTTCTCAATAGCTTGAAGACTGAATTGTGTGGGAGTTCGTAATGTTGTCTGAAAATGTGATGTATTTAAGAACCCACAGTTTCGCCAACTTAAGCAGGGTCATGCTGCATTGCCAGCAGATTCCTAATAACTAGGGCTGGAACGACAGGAAAATAGAGCTCTACTAGTTGCATAATCAGGGCACAGATATGGCCATTAAAATTAACTTGAAAGGAACATGCCCTGGTGCAGAGGACATTAAGTGGTTCTCTAGAATTAGGCTGCTTAGGTAGTATTTACCAAATCATTGCTATTTATTACTTTGATTTCAGCAAAAAAGTTACAATTTAAACTCTAATATGTTATCTCCATGTATTTGTGAAGTCCTGAAAATCATTTGGAAACATTGGGGCCTTTCAGTCTCAGGCCACCTTTATTAGCATTTGGGTGGAAGATGAGTCTTTGAGGGAGCCATCTGTTTTCTGTATTATGTGAGGGTCTAGGTTGAATTCTCTATCTTGGTGATAATCCCGGGTAATATCCTTTGGGAAGCTGGTAAAAATGCTCTAAGCTTTCAGAGAGGCTGGTTTGGACTGTAGTAATAGGCTCTCACCAGTCCTTCAGCTCACAATTTGATCTTACTCATTAGGGGGCTACAAGGAAGGACCTGTTTCATTTGACCCGAGTTGGCTGAATGTTTAAATGGAAGGACCTGTAGCATCTGGCTTGCTAGATTTGAGGAGGCTCAGACTAAGTCAGGAATTAAAATTTGGAGAAAAATGTGACTGGAGAGGATTGCATCCCTCTGTTCTTCTGTGATTTTGTCAAACCTTCTCCCTGCTGTGTGGTACCGGAAGAGGCTTGCTGTCTATCAGAGATATTAAGAAAGCTCCTTTGTGAAGTCTGGTGCATGTTGCTTTGGTGCCAGAGTTGCAGTGCACAGCCTGTCTGAACAGACACACATAACGAGTGCCCAAGAACAGAAAGTCCATTTGAAGAAATACAACACATTTGCAACTTTATTATGTGTTTGAGGGAGGAAGAGAATAGGATGTTACAATGAGGGAATGGGGTCTTTACAAACAAAACAACTTTGTTTTCTTGTAATAAAAACTTGTTTTCTCAAATCAGATTATTTGCACTTTTTTTGGTTGTTAAATTGTGCAGTTTTACACAAGAACTGTTTGAAGATAGCAAATCTTTTTTTCTTTCTTTTTTTTTTACAGTATTACATTATTAAAACTCAGGTTACAAGAGTCTTGCTTGAGAGAGAAGACCACAGTGACCTGTTTCTGCTAACTGTGGGATTTAGAAAAGATTCATGCTGCTTTTATTCTCTTATTTCATAAAACATTACTACTGCTCTAAATGAAATAATAGATACACGTCAATCAGTGTAGTCACCTTTTATTGTTGATTCAACTACCAGGTTTTTACAGAATTCACTCTGCATTTTATTTGACTTGCACATGAATAGTCTCAGCAGACTTAATTATATTAGTGAAAAAGTACTTTCAACAAAATTATATGCTGACATCCCATAATTCATACTTACAGATTTGTGAAACAGATTTATGTAAATCTATCATATTACTCTAGATGACATTTTTTAAATTGAGATTTCATTCTAATGGTATTTGTAGAAATTTTTCATATGAAAATTTTTACATGAGCTATATATAAAAAAAAAAAAAAACTCGTGTGACTCTCCGTTATGAAGAGTGAATATTGTAACATTTGAGCATCTTGTCTCTACATGTTCAGCAGTCCATCTGGTACAATGTAGGAACATGGCGAGCACGTCTGTAAGGGCAACTCTCTCCTAAACATAAGCTCCTGGAAGGCAGATGCTGCTGTTCCTTCATTCTTTATTGTTCATTTATTCACTGAACACAGGGCTAATAATCTGTGCTCGTCTTTGCTGGAACTGTGTTTTTGGCTCTTCCTTGCTCAAAAGTCAGATTGTGGGGAGCATGCAAATGGACTCAGCCTCATAAATAGTAAGATAAAGGTGTAATGAAAGAGGCTGTGGGAAGACCAGGGGGGCGCATACAACAGTGCGCATTGGTGACAGGGCAAGTTGTGGCAGGAAATGGTCCCAGAGAACGTCTCAAAGGATCACTGGGAGTTGGCTAGTTGGAGAGGTGTGATTCAGGCAAAGGGAACTGAATGTGTGTTTTGGCAACGTAAGTAGGCATAGTTGAAGCTGAGCTAAAGAGAAAGTAAGCAAGAAGCTGATGATAACCTTGAAAACCAGAGCACGGCCAGATTTGTCTTTAGGAGATCACGCAGATAGCACGACATTGGCTGCTGGCTGGATTGGGAGTTTGCAGGTGTTTAGGGAAGGATATCTGAGTAGGATAGGGTAGCAGTGCCTCTGGTTAGAGAAATACAGGAGAATTGAACGCAGATGAGGAGGGGCAGATCTAGAAATGGCAGAATGTAATGCCTGTGTGGTAGAACTTGAGCTGGAATAAGTCCATACATGTCTCCCCTGTTGGACTCTGAGCACCTTCCTTCCACTCTGGGATGGAATGTTAAACCTTGAGGACGAGGTCAGCTTTGACTGCTCCATTTAAACAGCAGCCCTGCCCTCTACTCCCGATTCTTATCCCTTGCTGTTTTGTACTCCTTGACTCTGATTTCTTCTAATACACTATAGACTTTGTTCATTTGTCTCCTCGAGTCAGAATGTTAGCTTTATGAGAAAGAACCTTTCATCACTGTTGTATCCTCAGGGCCCAACAAAAAATAGAGTTTCTGTAACCAGGAAATGCTTCATGTAATTGAGAACTGTGTAGGATAACTTGTTTGTTTCTAAATACAGAATTTTATTTTATTTTTTTATGTTGAGAAGGGTCTCATTTAATTCTGGTTGGATAAAATTAGATTAATGTACCAAGTTTCTAATCAAGAATTATGGCAGTCTGTTGCATTTACCTTTAAACCTGAGGGAGTGATTTGGTTTTCTGAACGTTGGTAGTAATTTGAAATAGAAAAGACTAAATAAAGTGACCTTTGAATGAAACAGGTCTAGAAGATTGTGTATTTTTAATTAAAATATGCAATTAAAATTTTAATTAAAGTAGACTATTAAAAGCAATGTAGGTGGCAAGGGAATGGCTGATGCTTTGAATTACACACAGTTTGGGATAAATTGGCATTTACCGTGTTTCCCACAGTAGCACTTTGCCACTCAGCGGATTCTGTTCTGTTTTCTTCTCCCTGCTCTGTCCCCTTTGCAGCTCTCTGTGGTCCTGGGTCCCACTTAGAGGCTTGTGGAGGGTTTCAGCTCTGTGCTATAGATCACTTGACCCTGGTTCTGAGCCGCCTGTTCATAACTGTTCTCCTTATGCCAGGAGCATAAGTGATTTTTCTGTGTCTTGTGAAAAGGGATCCCTTTCTGTAGCATATATTGGTAGATTAAAAAGGAGGGTGCAAAACAAAAGGCATTCTCATACAACAGTGTAGTCCAGAAGATGTATGCTGAAGGTTTCAGCGCCTCCAGGAAGGTCATAAGTTGTGTGACTGATCAGACAGCAGCTTTCTGTGGTGAAGATCGAGAACCCCTGCCTTGGTCTGTTAGGACCGAGACTTGGAATCAATGGCTTCAAAATCCTTGAGCATGTATGACCGCAAGTAGCCTGTGAAGACAGCTGGGGACAAGTGATCTTGACCCTGTTCTTCATATTAAGTTACCAGGACAAATTTTTTGGCTTCTAAACATAGGATTTGTTTATCTTAGTCTTTTTATTTTTATTTATTTATTTGCGTTGTGAAAAACTTTAGTTTTGTCATTTTAGTCTGAATTTTCTTTTTATCATGTTAGTTTCCATAATGGTTATACTTGGAATTTAAATGCAGAGCTTTATAAAACTTTTTAAAGAAGCGATTCTTGGTTTTGGGATTATCAATATGCACATTCTAAATTCAGAGAGACTTGAAAAATAGATCTGGATGATATGGATAAATGGTGCTTGGTTTCCAAGTCTTCCTGGTGGCTCGGGACTGTTACTAACTGATGAATACAAGAGTGAGAGAAGTAGATCCAGGCTAGGTATTTTTTCTTAATGTTTGACTTGCAGCTGTTTTTATTTTTTATAAATCTGCACTCACTTATAATATCCAGAAATATGCACTACATAAATAAGGTGCAATTTATGTTGTCATAGGAATGAGTAACACCAGAAAAATTCACATATAGTAAAACTGATATTTCTACATAAAGTACAGAAATGTGAGATAGTTGCTCCAAGAAGCAGATTTTCTTTTTTTTTTTGGTGGTAAAACTCTGAAAATGCCTGGTTGCGTTATACTTCAGACATATTGATGATAGTCTGGATTCAGGCGTAAACTAGTTGTGAATTGAGTAGAGAGGACATAGCATTTGAGAGTCCTGGATTCAAGACCTGACTCTACTACTTCTACCTGCCTTTTTGATTTATAGAAGCTGATTGACCTTGTCATACTTTAGTTTTCCTGTCTACCTTGTAGGTGAGGAATCTGAATGTTGAATGGTTAATGTGAAGCTACAATTAAACAGTAAAATACCATGTAGATGAAAGGTGAGAATGGGGAGTCTTGCCTATCTTGGTATCGTCTGTGATGCCTTTATACATCTTAAGCATCCAGTAAATATTTGCTGACTTGGTTAACTCACTTTATAGTTAATCTGTACAGTTCTTAGCCGAGCGTTATGGCGGGTGCCTTATAGTCCCAGCTATTTGGGAGGCTAAGGCAAGAGAATCAGGTTGCTGTGAGCTGTGACACCACAGTACTCTACCAAGGGTAACTAACTGAGACTCTGTCTCTAAGAAAAAAAAAATCTGAGAATGAAGGTTGCTGTGAGCTGTGACACCACAGCACTCTATTGAGGGTGACAAAGTGAGACTCTGTCTCTTAAAAAAAAAAAAAATCTGTGCAGTTCCTAACTGCTTTGTGTTATGGTGCCAACATTTTAATCCATCTACAACAGGCCAGTTCAGGAATGCAGCCTTTTAGTGGAAGATACTCCCTTTCATATTTTACTTAGGAATTGAGTATATCATAAGTTTTCAGGAAGTAGAAATTGGACTCATTATTGTAGCTAGCCGTGATTGCTTGAGGGAGTCAGGTTAAAGACCCATTTCACAGATGATCCATCTGATAGTGATGTTGATTAATAACTTCGGTTAAATAAATAACATCATTAAGCTTTTCATTTATTCATTTAGCAAACCTTTGAGTACCTGTAACAAGCTAGGAATAAGAGTTCAGAGGCCAGCATGGGACACAGCTAAACAGGAACGAGATAGGATGGGCTTTTCACCTTACCCAGTAACCAACTGCAGGGAGCAATGCTGTGTCTGAGTCTGACCTTGGGTGGCTAATAAACTGTTTCTTGGAAATGATGGATAACTTGAAGGTTTTAGAAAAAAGACATCTGTATATCTTAACAGTGTAACTATAAAAAGGTAGCCTTTCCTGCAGAATTAGTTCACATATCCAGACTATCAGCACTTGGCCCTTTTCCGGCTCCCAAAAGCCCACTTGTAGCCCGGGATTATAACCATTGAAATAGCGATTTCTCAGTGTAGTGGTGGTTCTGGTGAGTGGTTCTCTGTTAGTCAATAGGATTTTATTGAATAAGAAAATGGTGCCATTGCTTCATGACAGACCAATAATATCAGAAGCTAAACTGGGAAGGTGGCTTGAGACTGAGAGTTCACCCCTAGTTATCTAGCCTGGGCAACATAGGGAGACCCCATCTCTAAAATTAAAAAGAAAAAAAAAATTAGAATCTTTGAGAGTGGGATTTTTTTTTTAAGCTTTTTGGGTGATTCCAGTGTGTAGCTAAGGTTGAGAATGTGCTATGATTAGGAGCTACTAGTGCAGGTAGAAGGATGGTAGGAGAATTGGGTTCTCTGCTGATACTAATGAGAATTTGGTTTATTTATCCGTAGAAGCAGTAATGTGATAAAACTACCTACTACAACGTTTGGCTTGTCCTTTATTTTTCCTTTATATTTGCAGCATCTTCTTGATTTAACTTGAAATGAATACACTTCATAACATGTAGTAGACATGCCATTTTTCCTCACATTATCTTTTGACACTGGTCCACTATCTTCAGTAATGAGCATTATCATTGTCTCAGCCACCTAGTTGGGTAGAAACTGTTACCATTTTTAGAGATAAGGAAGCTGTTGTTCAGAGGTTGAGTAATGGCTTCAGAGTCACACAGCTGGTAAACATCAGAGCCAGAGTTGAAACTCCTGTGTTTCTGTCTCCAAAGTCTGTATTTGTTTGCATCATAAACTGGTACCTCAAGCAGATTTTCGTGTAACGAGTTTGAATCCTACTCAGTAACACTAGAACTGCAACTTATTTGCAGAAGAGGGCACAATGCATTCAATGCATTCAGTAGACACAGGATAATGTGTATTGAATATCATGAGAAGCTGGATGCTTGAAGATACAGTTGTTCGCATGTGACTTTTTTTAATAGAACTGTGAGTAAAATAAAAACCTCTGTGAATTTTAGTGTGAAGGAAAGAAGGTGAGCTAAATTAGTTTTTAGTTCTCTCCTCTTGGTTCTTTTTTTAAAAAGCAAAAAATAAATTTTGGTAAGAGGGGACCTGTTAGCAATGATTATCCTAACTTAGGGTTGTGATTCCCAAAGTAAAATGACAGTTTCCTTCCTGGGTACCATCTGCAGCCTTCCCCTTTTGTTTGTGTGTGCTCCCTAATGCTGGCTCCACATTCAGATCACCAGGGCGGCTGTCCTGAATACCGGTACTCACAGTCACCTGGACCTAGGGAGCCCCATCAGGAACAAATCCCTTACTTGCCTCTGAAATTAATAATAAGTATTAATAACTAAGAATAAATGTATTTAATAAAAAGCATTTGGACCTTTCTTGGGCATCTTCCAGGAAATTTCAGTTTGTTTTGACTTTTAGTAGACCAAGTCTTTTCTTAGGCCCACTATGGTCAGTATGTTTCTCATCTTTTTAAACCGACAAACTTTTCCTTAGTTGAAAAACTGAGACCTGGGAGGTTGGGTTCACTTTGGTGTCACTCGGCTGCTTCCAAATGCTTGATACCTCCTATTATTCTGAGTTGTACCGCTGAGGCACGGGTGGCGAGAGGGCTCTGGTGAAGGGGAGAAAGCAGCAGCAGCAACATAGGCTTATTTCCAGACTCTACTGCAGACGTACTGCGTTGTGACTTGTTCTTTTTCTTCGTTTCCCACATGTTCTGGTTGGCTTGGGTGTCATCACTGTAAATCTTTGTGTCCCTAGCTTCCTGTATAATCTATATCATAAAATCCTGTTTAGAAAACTTGAGTTTATTCGAAGAAACCCTCCTCTAAACATACATGTGTACATATATCTATGTAAATACACACACAGTTCTTCACCATTTAGATTCTAAGATAATTCACCTTGGTAAAAGGCTGTAAATTTGTCGGGATACAATTTATAGAACACTGACAGAGTTTTGATGGATGTTTGCCATCTTCCTATTTTATGGCCGAGGAAACTGAAGCTGAGGTCTTGCCCGTTACAGTCTCAATAGCTCAGCTGAGATTTGTACCCAGAGTTTCTGAAGCTGAGTGTTGTCTTGCTGCACACTCTGGCTCAGGCAGGGCACGTATGATGGAACACTTTGGAGATGTATTATTATTATTCTTTAAACAGCCTTGCTTTTAAACTTGCAAATGTAGTAGACAGGAGACAAAAAAAGACTATATTTCTGGAAGAATTAATGCCGAATTCTTTTTACTGTTAAGAAAACACGCAGGTGTTAATGATAAGACCGTAGTTGTGTATAACTAATGTATATGCCTTTTCCCCTTCCTTTTCCTTAGGGCAGAGCTTGGGATATGGTTTTGTGAACTACATCGACCCCAAGGATGCAGAGAAAGCTATCAACACTCTGAATGGATTGAGACTTCAAACCAAAACAATAAAAGTATGTTTATACTTTAAAAAAAATCTACTTATAGAACAGGGAAAAAAAATCTACTTACAGAACAGAAGTTAAAAAAATTAAGCTTGCAGCTCTTTTCTTTCTTTATTTTGGGTCCGTGTAAACACGTCTCTGGGAGGCATAGCAGGATTTTTTGGTATTGTGTTATGGGGGAAACTGTTTATTCATGAGTACTCTATGTAAATTACTCACGTATTAAGAAAGGGCGAGAGCAGCTGGTAACTACTTTATGAAGCCTTAATTAAATCTCCTTCCCTTTTGGAGAATTACCGTACCTTAGACATTCCTATTACTAAGCCCTATAACTTTTAGAGTAGTTCTTCTGTAAAGGGGAAGGTTACACAGCCAGTACGAGTCTGTCACAACTTCTCAGCTCTGCTTTTGTACCATGAAAGCAGCTATAGCCGCTTCTTAAATGAATGGGCGTGGTGCTGAGCCAATAAACTTTATGTATGGGCACTGAAACTTCAGTTTCATATAATGCTCATGTACAACAAAAGATTCTTTTAATTTTTTTCCCAATTTAAAAAAAATGTAAAAACCATGTTTAGCTTATGAATCATAGAAAAAAAGGTGGCAGGCTGGATTTGGTGTTTCAGCTCTGTCCTGAGAGATTCAGCTTTCATTGAGGAGACTGATGAGAAGAACTTCAGGTTATTTTTCCTGTTATATTTTTCTTTTCAAGGCATACAGTAAATCTTGTGGATACTTTTCTGCTTTTGTGAATTTTTGAAATTCTTACATAGATTCTCTCTGGATAAGAAGCTATTCCAATTCACAGCATAGATTTCTTTTCCTTTAGGGGGATGTTGCCTTTAGCAAATTCTTAGTCCTCATACCATCATTTTACTTTCTCCTGCCCGGTGCAGACGTGGTGCGTTAGTCATGGCACTACTTCTCACTGAGTCTAAATGTGGCTCCCAAATATTTTTCAAAATAATGTACCAGACAACTTCTATCAATTGACTCAAGTTAGAGCCTATTTTCCACCCTTGATTTAAGAAGCCAGCTCAGACTATAGCCTGAAGTGGTAAGGGGAAGTTAGTCAAGGCTGACTATGCCATCTGTCTTCCTAAGGGACTTGTCTAGAAGATTTCAGCTCATTTTTTCAGGTGTCTGGAAATGCAGTGTCATCTCTGTGCTTTCAAGTTGCTTCTTTTAGAATTGTCAGTTAAGGTAATTCGTTAGCCCTGGGTAGTTTTGACATACCATTCTTTATATTTATTGGACTAAAAAATGCCTACCAGCTCTGTCTTATTTAAAGGAAACTATGTATGGTGGCGTGCAAATACACTTGGACGTGAGATGTCCAAAAATACTAAATATTTCTTGATCAAGCAAATGTCCTGTGAAAGATTCTCCCTTCAATCAGAAAATGAAGTGGTTACGGTGTTATCAAAGTGGAGGGAAAAATTAGATTTGTAATACAGTCTCAGATAAAGACTGAAGTTTGTTTTGATGTTTTATGAACTAGACTGCTCTAATTGTGCACACTTCTCTGCATAGTTTTTGTGTCAGAGATTAATCTTTTACAAGGCCTGTTGGGTTATAATTGAGTGCCATCCAGTCTGGTTACCCTCAGACTGTTTTGTGTGCTCAATCCTATAACACAATTTTGCAAGCTTTCTCTCCCCCAGCCTATATTGCTGCTGTTGTAATTTGTTTTAGTTCTGAGGTCCTGAGTTGAGAAGAAAAGGGAATAGATGGTTTGGGATGGCTCACCCTAGGAAATATCCTTTTCTCTGTTCCAGAAATAACCTACTCTTATTTCATTCTAGTGAGTGAGTGCTTTTGCTGCATATCCTGACCGCACTAAGATCTAGAACAGTGGTTCTCTACCTTCCTAATGCTGGGACCCTTTAATACAGTTCCTGTGGGTCACAACCCATAGGTTGAGAACCACTGATCTAGCCGGTAGAAATGCTGGGGCAACAGATCGGTAGGAGACATGCACATGGCCTTCCAGGAGGCCGTTGGTGACAGCTGCTTCCTCACTGCCCGTCATGCAGCCTTCTAGCTTCAGGGCCCAGCTGCTCAGGCTAAATACATAGATGAAAGGACAGTAATGCCTTGTGGCTTTTGCACTGTGACATCTGCTCCTTCTGAGTTTCTGAAGTGAGGGTGATGAATAAACAGCAGGCTACTCCTTTCCCTCCTCCCATTTGGTTCCTGCAAAAATATCAGATAATAGCTAGTATCCTCCAATTTGGCCCCAATTTTCTTTGAGAGGCAAAGCAAACCATTTTCCAAACGTATATGGCATCACTTTTGCCTGTTTCTTCTTTCTGTGTTTACTTATTTTTAATTAGACAGGTTTTGTGTTCTAATACAATGTCTCCAGCCAGATTTTTCTAGTATTCACAGCATTAGGTATCTTTTGGAAGCTGCCTCTCTATTTTCTGGGATACTGTTATACAACTTAGTCTCCCTCCTCCAGTCCATCCTCATGATGGTTGTCAGGCTGATCTAACAAAGCACCACGTTCCTCATGTTGCTTTTCACTAGGAATTCTGTCACGTTTCTCTGCCGTCTTACCATATCATCTGGCTAAGCTTTGGAGGAGTGACACCAGTGCTCTTGCTGTTCTCCACTGAGGTCACGCTGGCTCTTCACTGGCAAGCTGAGCTTATTCCCGGACTCTGTCATACGTTCTTGGAGTTTCATTTCCTACTGTACCCTTTCCCACTCACTTTTAGTTTACTTGTAGCCATGTCCTTTTGGGGAGCTCATCTGAAGTCCTTCCTTCAGCCACTGCCTTACCTGGTTGCTCCAACTTGTGTTGGGTTCTTTCTTTGAAGTTTGTGTTCTTTACCCATGAAGAATCACAGA
>NW_003852401.1:4640893-4641480 GCF_000181295.1 Otolemur garnettii
GATGGTGGTTTATTTAGCAGTTTCTCCTGAGGCTTCCTAAGAGCATTAGTGCTGTAGGGTTTTATGCAGTAGATGGGGTGTTGAGTATTTCTGCAGTGAGTGAAGTATAAAGTCCCTCAAGCACCATGAAACCCTAAAGCACCTGTTCCCAGACTTGGTTGTTCCTTAACCATAAGAGGAGTTAGAAATATGGGTTCTAGAACCCGTTTCAGATCTAACAGACCATGTTCACAGGTAAGATTGAATAATCTGTTTTTTTGATAAACTTCCCAGATAATTTGTAACAGTGAGTCCAAGGCCTAATATTTAGGAACTACCAAAATGTGAGGGTTTTGGTGTGTTCTTTGTATGTATGTTTTGTTTGTGTGTGCAAAGTTCAGTTTGTCTTCTAGCTTTTACCTTGATCATCCTCTTTGGTTAATGCTATTAACCAGAATATTAATCATGTTTTTCCTCAAGCATTTGAAATTCAGGTTCAAAGTGGTTCAGAGTCTTAACTTGAAACAGTGTAGCTTAGAAATTGTAAAAACTCAATATGTTCACCTCATGTAAGAATGGTATTTATTTTAAGTAGTAGCATTTACAGG
>NW_003852401.1:4641500-4656725 GCF_000181295.1 Otolemur garnettii
TGGGGAGATGTCTCAGCAGCTTAACCTTGTTGGTGACCTCGACCTGTCCTTGAACTGCATAGGGGACAGCTCTTATGGGGTAATAACCCTTTAGAGCAGCAGTTCTCAACCTGTGGGTTGCAACCCACAGGAACTGTATTAAAGGGCCGTGGCATTAGGAAGGTTGAGAACCACTGCTTTAGAGACATAATGATCTTTTTTTGTTTATTAACAAAAATGAATAAAAATACTTTAGTTATTTTATGTAACCTAAAATAATCATCAGATAAGTTCATATTTATGTTTTTCTCTTTTAAAACTGTAGGATAATTATAAGTAATCCACCAACCTCTTTTCCTGCCCCAAATAAATAAGAGCTGGGGTGTGTATGAGGGTGGCAGAAAAATTGGATTGGAAAAGGTTTAAGCCTACCCACACTACCCGAATTAATCCCCAATGTTAACTGTTATGGTAAATAAAATGTTGACTATTACAAGATGTTTTTAACTTCTAATATTAGGGAGGGTAGTGAAAGGTAATGTATGTCCAGTTCAGGTGTGGGGATTGGGGGGAATCTCATGGCAGCATCGACAATCGTATGCTGGTATGCAGGAGGATTTGTCATTAAGACCCCTCTAGTCCCTAGGGGAAGCCTTCCTTTTTGTGGACTATTCAGAGGTCAGTAGTTATAACCACTGTGGTCTGTCTTCATGTTCTTTCTCTAACTCATTTTGTTTTTTAGGGGTCTTAAGTATTGATAAAATCTAAATAGTCTATGAAACATTTAAGGCTTATAGCTAATACTTGGACCTGTTGTTTAGATTAATGATGTTAGACTTAAATTCATGATTTTCAAACTAAAATCATGCATTTCCAAAAACAACATGTAGGTCCTCTGCCCCCCCCCCCCAAATCAAATACTCTGTGTCCCAGACACACAAATGGGTGCTTGGCCTCTCCTAATTTCTCCCATGGGCCTAGGCAACTAATTTTTCTGAAAATTGGGTTGTTTTATCTGGAAAGTAGGAGCTATTATCTAAAGCAGTATAACTTTTCATCATTATTATTAACTATTCTCCAGAACAGAAAACCCTGTCTGGAAGTCCTACCAGCATAGACAAAGTGCCTAAGTTTGGTCTTGATTACATAGATCTTTTTCTTAATCATTCAGGCATAGGCCAGGTGAGAATTTACTTTTGCTTAAAAATTATTAGTTGGTACACAGTACACAGTAATGAAATTTCTTATACTAAAATTAAACCACCATTTAAGAACATACAGGAACATTCTGTTTAAAATTGTGGAGAATTGGGTGGCGCCTGTTGCTCAGTGGGTAGGGCACCAGTCCCACACACTGAGGGTGGCAGGTTCAAACCCAGCCCTGGCCAAACTGCAACAAAAAAAATAGCCGGGCATTGTGGCAGGTGGGGCTGAGGCAGGAGAATTGCCTAAGCCCAGGAGTTGGAGGTTGCTGTGAGCTATGTGATGCCATGGCACTCTACCGAGGGCAATAAAGTGAGACTATCCTACAAAAAAAAAAAAAAAAAAAATTGTGGAGAATTAATTATAAATAGTAATCCATTTCTTGAAGTGTTTAGAGAGTGACTAACAAACTCAATAAACCTGTATTCTGAGATATGACTGTATTGCTTTTAATTTGTCAAATTTATACCTTTTCCTAACTAGCTTATCCTTTTGTTAGTAAATGTTATGTTTGTACTTTGTCTTTTCAAGTTTAGCTTGAACTTGACTCTTAATTGAAGAGGAATGTAGAACTCTTGTTTTTGAAATCTTACCTTCCCTGACTATAAATCACCTTGCTAAAGTTAATTAACTAGCTGTGTGGTCTTGTACAATTTTATTAACATTTAAATTTTCATTTATAGCTGTGAAATGAATGAATTTATCTATCATGGTTTACTACCTGTCTCTTTGGGAGAGGGGGAAGAAACATTCATGGTTTGTCAAATGGCATGTTAAGAAAAAGTATAATTTTTTTTTGGTGTTTATCATATAGAATGATTTAGTGATGAAAGCAATTGTGAACCAATAATAGTTTTAACTGTTTTCCTTGGCTGCTGTTGAAAGTTTAGCCGCCACAGTAAAATTTGTGTTGGCAGACATTTCTAACTTAGCCTCTTTGATACAGGATGAATGGGACGGGGTTGGCTTTTATTTATTGTAAGTTGTACTTTTATAAAATTCTCACCGTTAGGAAATATTCTATACATGCTATGTAAATCAGTCCTCACTGATGTAGAGAAGGAAGGGCGTGGCAGCTGGAATGTGGATGAAGCTGTGCCAACGGCTTGCCACCTGGTTGGTTCTCTGGTGAAAGACCTGCGGGGCTGTTCTGGGGTATTTGGCTTATATCATAGCTATGCTTGCAAGTTTGAAAGCAGATGTTAGAGGAACCACATTTTAGTTGCTAAAGCAGAAAGAAGAATGAGGGACAAAGAATGTGGAAATGAACCTCAGAGTGATTAGGTGCAAAGGTGCCATGTACTGGAACAGAGTAGTGATGGGATTGAATGAGTTTTTACTGCGAGAGGAAGATTTGCCTTGATTTAAACTCCAGGTCTCTCTCAGATCTCAACCCACCCTACCATTCTTCTGGCTTATATAGATGTTATCTTCTGTGAAATTTATAAATCATCTCTCAGAAAGTACCCCTCATCTTAAAACTTATATATAGACCATTTTTTCCCCTTTTACCACAAAAAGATTTGGAAAATTTGTCAGTAATGGCTGGAAGGAGAGGCCACAAATTAACTGACCCACTTGTTAGATATTAGCCTAATAAATGCCGTTTTTCTGGTCTAGTCAGATCTGTTTCTGGAAGAACAAAAACATTTGAAAAAGTATATACCAGGAGTGGGGGCACAAATGGAAACATTGAATAAATTTTTCTTTGCCTTTTAAAAATACAGACAGAATGCATGTTTTCTGAACTTAATAATATGGAAGAGTCTAGAGCCATGTTGTTAAGGTTTAACAGTATGCTGCTGAATTCTTATGCTGAGTCCAGTTTATAGTCCCTAAGTGAGAAATAACAGATACATTCTTGATTGTGTTATGTATATAGGGCCCTTCATATGTTTTATAGAGTATTTCATTATTACCTTTGATTTCCCCCCTCCTCACACACAAAGCCTAGAGGTTTCTTACTAACCTAGTCTGTTCTAGTGAGTATGGGTAGGTGGCCCAGTAGGGCACAGAACTTGTTTGTCTAGACTTCAGTCCTGTTGTGTTATTTCTGCTCTTTCACCTTCAAAGTGCATTAAATGGGAGTTTGGGAATTCCCAAAGGGCATTCTAGTAACTATTAGAGTAACTAGTCACTCTTAGGATGGATTATCTTTAGGTATTTTCCATGGTTCCTTGAGCAGAAGCTGGGCCTGCACAGAGGTAAAGGGGAGGACCAAGGACCCCGGTTTCTGATGACCCTGTTCTCAACTTGCTTTCTGCCCATCCCTGCCTTCAAGCACAAGGATGGTGTAGAAGAGTCTCAGCAGTTGGTTGAACCCATCTTTCTTAGAAAGCTTGTTACCCAAGCAAGCTTCATGAAGGATGTCACGACCCAGGTGGATGCCCAAACTTAGACAAAGTGAGGTCTATACCAGAAAATCCCACCTATTCCATTTCAACCCAGGGGTCCTCAAACTTTTTAAGCAGGGGGCCAGTTCGCTGTCCCTCAGACCATTGGAGGGCTGGACTGCAGGCCCTGGGACAAGTCGGCTGGTAAGCAGGACACCTGAAGGCCAGATAAATGTCCTAGGTGGGCTGCATGTGGCCTGTGGGCTGTAGTTGAGGACGCCTGGACCTCTTCTCTTTAGGTTTCATAAAGTTTGCCTCCATTAGAGTTCAGAGTAACTGCCTCTGCGTGTGCTTGTATGAAAAGGCAGGGGGAACACCATGGGAGCAATGAGCATTGAGTGTAGGGAATTGTTGCTAATTTTTGTGTGTGTGTCTCTTTGAGCTTTATCACTGTTTAGCAGAACTTTGAGCTGTTTAGCTGAGACTCTCATCGTAACTTTGAAAGGCCTAGAATATTAAGCACAAAAATTGGTTTCCTGATAATAATGAGGCTGAATAAGAGATTCAGGTGTACTATTGTGCATTTTGATGGAAGACACTGAAAATAGTAGAAAAGTGTTTGTGGGCTCGGCGCCTGTGGCTCAAGTGGCTAAGGTGCCAGCCACATACACCTGAGGTGGAGGGTTTGAATCTTGCCCGGGCCCGCCAAACAACAATGATGGCTGCAACTGAAAAAAAAAAAAAAATAGCTGGGCGTTGTGGTGGGCGCCTGTGGTCCCAGCAACTTGGGAGGTGGAGGCAGGAGACTCACTTGAGCCCAGGAGTTGGAGGTTGCTGTGAGCTATGCCAGGGCACTCTACCCAGGGGGACAGCTTGAGGCTCTGTCTCAAAAAAAAAAAAAGTGTTTGTGTCTGAGTTCTAAGCTAATGATGAGATGAGATGAATGGAAATGGATCTTGATGGCCAGAAAACTCTTCTGCCTGAACATCACCTTGGTCCTTGGCTTTTCCTGCCTGTTTCATAAATGTACCCCAGTGAAAGCATTTCTGCAAGACACTCCTGGCAGTTGTTTGCTCTGCTTTTCTATTGCTGCATGAGGGGATGGTAGGGTCGGGCTTTTCTTTCGTTTATGACCTGGGGAAACATGGTGCTCCATCAGTTTGGCTTCAGTCTATCCTGCTGTAGCTAGCTTGTGAAAGTTAAGATGAATGTGCTGACTTCCCAATGTGGAGCAAACCCTGCTTCCTTGCTGTATCTGCTTTTCACAGTAATTTCATGGGACATTTATCTTTTTACTTGTGTGGATTCATACACAAACAACAGTGGTATCTGGTAGGCAAGTACTTAATCTCTTTCACTGATGAAATAAAGCTTGGGTTAAGGGAGTCGTTCAAAACGCTACAGCTAGCTAATCGCGCTACTGGCGTGAGGACAGTAACATGTTGGTTGATGCTGTGGGTTTTATTGTTCCCATCTCGAGGTATTGATGTTCAAGTGTTTTTCTGAGATACCACTCTCAGTGAACCAACTATTCTCTTGGTGGCTTTCATTTGAACCTTTTGTGTCTTGAGGCTTTCTAAACTAGATGTATGTTAGGTGCAAGGGAGTAGAGTTTTCGGTGCCTAAGGATGGAAGAACTTGGCTGTCTTTCATGGTGAGCACTTGAGACAGCCAGACCTACAGTTTGAGAAGGAAACTGGTATCTGGAAGTCATAATTAGCAGATAAGTGAGTTAACATTGATTCTATTATTTAAGTTGTAATTGAATATTGAAAGAATTATTATAGTAACTTCCTGAATCTGTTCTATAGGATAATCAGAAATACATATGCTGACTTGTTTCTTAAAATGGGAAGCAAAAGCATTAAGAATAAAAAGTTGTTGCTCTGGGAGGCCGAAGTGGGCGGATTGTCTGAGCTCAGGAGTTTGAGACCAGCCTGAGCAAGAGTGAGACCCCCATCTCTAAAATAGCTGGGTGTTGTGGCAGGTGCCTGTATAGTCCCAGCTGCTTGGGAGGCTGAGGCAAGAGGGTCACTTAAGCCCAAGAGTTTGAGGTTGCTGTGAGCTGTGATGTCATTGCACTCTACCGAGGGCAACAAAGGAAGACTGTGTCTCAAAAAAAAAATCTTTTGTTTTGCCATCTTGCGTTCCTATGTTAAAATTGTATTTTAGCAGTTTAATTTGGGGAAGAATTAAGAAAAAGCCACCTTTGCTCTGAAGAAAGCAGTCACAATGTATGTATCTCGGGTTTAATTTTGTTGGCTATTTTCACATTTACTGCAGTTTACTTAGTGTTATGCAGAAGTGGATTTTGGGGGGGAAGCAGTAAATCATGCTAATGTGCTGTGGGTTTTGATCATTAGTGTAAGGTTGCCCCCACCCTTGGGGATTAAAAGGCTAATCCTTCCTGCCCGGGTTCTGTGGTTGCTAATGAGTCTTGAAATGGCCCTCAGGTGAGCTACAGGAAGAGCTCGAAAAGGCCCACCACCCGCAGTCCTGGAAACTGAGGTTTCAGAAAAAGGTTGCTAGTTTTGTTAAAGGTCTGTATTTAGTAGAAATTTGGCTGTTTTTGCCTGCTGTAAACAAGTGATGACCCTACTCATACTCCTAGAAAGATCTTAGAAGAGAAGTCACTGATAGTGGCTCTGACTCTGTAAAAATCAATCACAGCAGTGTTTTTTGCAGAGACCCCCCCCCAGGCTTCGAGTTCCCCAATCCCGCTGAGCCACATCCAGCCAGTTTGATTTCCTTGGAAATATCTTCAGATGGGTTTTAGGGGCTTTATTTTATGCCTACGTTCTTGCATTTGTTGGTGATTTATGTTTCTAAACGCATTGCTTTCAAATGACATAGGCAATTATCTCATTCAGAAACTAACATCAGTGGATAGCAAGGAGGAGATTTTTATGAGCTTTCCAGGAAACCCTAATATGCCCCAGAGTTGGAGGATTACTTAGTTTAAATCCCTTTACACAAGAGATTGCCAAAACTTTAATGTTCATCAGAGTTGCTGAGGTGGAGTGGTTGATAAAAATACAGGTTTCTAGACCCCAACCAAGACTTAGTGTGTCTGATTATCTGCCCAGTGAGGCTGAGGAAATTGTATTTCACAGCCACCACAGTGATTCTTAAGGAGGCAATGACCTGACCTTAGAACTGCTGTGTACTGAATCTTAATAATTTGCACTTGGGTAGGTCTCTGGCACTTGTTTCGATACATATCTACTTGTAAAAAACCATGATTTTCATTTGTGGATTATATCAAGATTTCTTGAGTAGTTGGGATTAACCAATATGTTTTTAATGAATATAATGCTGGATTTACCTAAGAAATAATACATGTTTTCTCTCTCACACAATTTGCACATTTTCAGAGCATATGTATGTCATTAAATACTTTAGCATTACCAAGTACGTTAGCATAATTTATTATTTGATGCTGAGAGTAGGGTTCTTTAGGGCCCATTCTCCAGTGTCTTCATACTTGAACTTTCTAACCAGAGCTTGATAAAAATGAGAATTTGCTGTTTTAATCAGAACTCCCACATATCCCATACTGATTTTTTTTTTTTAGCTAGTTTCACTCTGTTGATCCAGGCTAAAGTACAGTGGTATCATAGCTCACAGCATCCTCAAACTCTTGGGCTTAAGTTGTCCTCTTGCATCAGCCTTCTGCATAGCTGGGACTATAGGTACCTGCCACCTAGCCTGGCTAATTTTTCTGTTTTTTGTAGAGATGGGATCTCTCTCTTGTTCAGGCTGGTCTCAAGCTCCTGATGTGAAGCAGTCCACCTGCCTTGGCCTCCCAGAGTACTTAGGATTACAGGCATGGGCCATCATGTCCAGCCACTAATTTTTTTTTTTTTTAAAGAATAAAAGCCATTTATTCTATGCAGCCTTATTTTAGGAACCTTTTGACCTGTAAACTAAATTTTATCCCCAAAGGTACCTTGACCTGTAAACTAAATTTTGTCCCCAAAGGTACCTGAAAGTGGTGTATACTCTTGCTAAAAGACTTGTAATGTTTCTGTCTGGTGCAGATTTGCAAAATGGATTACTAAGAAACGAAGGATTTTTCTTAGTGTTCTTCATTAAGTGATATCTTGGGGGAATTGTGAAATATGCATTGTCTGCAAACTATCCTGGTGCACAAAGTCAAATGAGCTGTGAAGGTGAGGGGTAAAAATACCCCTCTCACCTTTGTACTTTGTTCTTTGAGTATTAAAGAACATTGATCTACCAAGAGGCAAAGGGGATACTATTTGGCGGTTTAATTACAGCCAGTGAATGTTATTGATGCTATCAATCAGGGAGACCCAGGGAAAGGGCCTGGTGCCAGATCATTCAATGTAATTAAATACCTCAGGACAGGATTCTCAAGGTGCTTGCACGGTTCTGAAGCAGGAGAACACTTTGTCTTGGAACAAAGATGAAGATGGCTGCCCCCTCCCCTCTGCCCCCTCTTTAAATTTCTGCAGGAGTTCCATAAAGGGCGATGACACAGTCTCTTTGTGAGTGACAAACAGTGACAGTTGTCCATGTTTTCCTTAAAAATCCTTTTTCTTGTAGAATCTTTGCAACTATCACACAAAGGGCTTTAGAAATACAGTAATTATTTTTTGTTAAGACTGGGGGAATATATAGCTCAGGTGTCTAATAGATATTTGAAGAATGAACGATCTTCTTTGAATGAGACTATTAGTCTTGCAAATCAGTTCATTTAAAAAAACCCCTTTCCCTGTGGTTATTCTCTAATGTCTAATCATGTAGAGAGAAAAATGCCTTGGTAGATTTAAAGTCATAAAACACTCTGTAATGTTTCAGGGGTTATCCCCTAATGTATTAAATACAGTTTTCATAGTTGCATAACTTATGTCAGGTCCACAAAACGTATGTAGGTAAAACTTCTTTGGCTCCGTGGGGAGGGCTTTTAATAACACTTTCTATTACCCTCCCCCACTCCTCCTTTATCAGATGTCTCACACGAATTTCCGTCTCAGCCTCTTAAATGCCATCGGCAATCCAGAGTGTTTCCTGCTACTGCTTTTTAAAAAATAACTGGCACACAATTTCAATTGATTGAGGCTTTCCAAAGGCAGGCTACCCTTGAAAGAAAGTGAATTGGTTTCATAACTTTTTTGTGTGCACCTGTACGTATGTGCACATGTGCTTACACGTTAGATCCCTGACAACTGGGTCAAACCAGGCCCCCAGCATTAAATCTGGGATATTGTATGGTTTATTTGTGATACAGGCATGACTTACAGATTTTGTTTTAAATTTAAAACAGGTGTTTGAAGGGGGATTGTTGAAATATATCTTGTTCTTTGTTTAAAAGGAAGATTATTTCTTTTTTTTAATTTTTTTGAGACAGAACCTTAAGCTGTCACCCTGGGTAGAGTGCTGTGGCATCACAGCTCACAGCAACTTCCAACTCCTGGGCTCAAGTGAGTCTCTTGGCTCAGCCTCCCAAGTAGCTGGGACCACAGGCACCCACCACAATGCCCAGCTATTTTTTGGTTGCAGCCATCATTGTTGTTTGGTAGGTCTGGGCTCGATTCGAACCCACCACCTTAGGTGTATGTGGCTGGTGCCTCAGCCACTTGAGCCACAGGCGCCGAGCCAGGAAGATTATTTCTTAGGAATTTTTCTTTGGATGGTTAAGGAATAATTTTTTAAAAATGCATTAGAGGTTTAGTAAAAGTGATTATTTCATGTTCAAGACTCTCATCTCCTTAGAACCTTAATATCTTATGTGGAACTATAGCAAGGCCAGCAATCAGGCTTCAGACTTGTAGGGAAGGTTTTCAACTTTGACAGTAACTCATGTCCGTCATACATGCGCTTCCTCCCCACTCCAAGCAATTGGCATTTTACAAATGTAGAACTTTTAAAGAAGTGTTTAATTCCGAGTTGTTTTTGTTTTTCTAATTCTGTATCATCTTAGACAAGGAATATCTGTGAGTAATTAGATAAATATTTAATTCTGCAAGCATTTTCAGTGCCTAGTGTGCCCCTAAGCTTTGCTAACTGTTGAAACAGTGTTAAAATAAGAGGAGTTTTGTCCCGGATGCCATAGTCTAGCAGGGCAGGTAGCCCTTTATATGATCATTACTTAGATGTATGATAAGTGAATGCAGAGTGCAGTGAAAATGGATACCTCACTGGCTGTCTAGGCTTCTGCTAGGATTTCAGAGGCACTAATGTTTTCTGAGATAGGTTTATCAGGTTGGGAAAGAAGGATATTACACTTGGAAGAACGTCTCATCCAAAAGCATAGGGCCCTTTACACAATGTTTACCTTTTGGGAGACGCTTACATCTGAAAACTATAAAGCATACTTATTCTGTCAAGTGATAACCTTAAAAATGACGGATAAAAGATAATATTTATCTTTTATTTTTATTTATAAATATTGTCTATTTTTTGAGACTTTGGGAAAAAAATAATAAGTTAATTGATGACTCCATACAGAACCTCATAGTCAAAGCATTCTCTTTGACTATAGTTATACTCTTATTTGACAATGTGAATGTAACTTTCTTTGCATTACTATTATTATTGCTTAATACTTTGTTGCAGCAATCGTCTGATTTCTTTTCTGAATGTATTTATCTTCATTCATTCTTTATGAGGTTTTTGTTTCCAGTCCTTATCTTAAACATTGTTATTGTTGTTAAATTTAAGCCTTTTTAATTCTGTGAAGGCAAAAAGTGGAGACCTAATAAACACATGTATATGTAAAAATAGAAAAAGATGGATAAGAAAATTTATTAAATGTGGTCTCATAGTTTGCATTTATCATCTTTTAGCAAAGTCCTAATTTATAAAAGGAACTATAGGAATGAATTTTGGATAGATACATTTATTTATGCTCATAGTAACATTTCTGCCTTGTCCTGCAAAAATCCATGATGATCTACAGGACTCATTTAAGGTACCGAGAGGAAATTTCTCTGCTTATACTGTTTAGGGTACACGCAGAAGAAGCAAGGATCATTATATTTTCATAACTTTATAGAAGGTCAAAGATGACTTGGGTATCTAACATTGTTGCAACTTCTTCTAGTCATAGAAAAAAAGGAAATTTATAGATGATATATAAATTAGTTTTTTTTTTACAAATTTACCACACTAATTTTGACAGCTCCCTTTACCTAGGTGATGATGGGAAAACTGTCTTCATAGTTTTCTTTCATACATTTCTGTCAGGTAATGCTGCCCAGCATTTAGGCCGTCACTCATCTGCTCAGGAAAAGTTCCACCCTGACATTTACAGCTTCGGAATCTGCCCCCAACTCAATTCCAGGGTTGTCAGTGTACTACAGAAATCTTTATTATGGCTCAGCTGGGCTTTTCGCACTTCAGTGTGCAAGTCTGATCCTGCATGCCTTGGGTCATTCTCTGCCTACACTGCCCTATACCCCTGCTATTTACCAAGATCTATTTGGCTATAAAAGCACTTGCTTTTCACGGCACATTTTCTCTTGTATTTGGTGATCTGCTCTCTGAGGGCAAAGGGATCTTTGTCTTCAGAGCACCTTATGGAGCGCTTACATTTTTATTTATAACTTCTGCATGACGAGGTTCTTTCTGTTGCTCGTAAGAGAAGGCAGAGACCTTTGTGTGTTCAGAGATGGGTGAAGTCACAATTTAAGTGAAATTAAAACTGGAATCATTCTCTTCTCTCTCTTTTAAGCCATCCTTAACTTTGGGTAGGTGTTTCAAAACTCTTGCCACTTCTTGGCAGGTGTCACTATACATTGAAGGCAGAGTTGTAAGAAGAAAATGTAAAGGAGTTAATCTGCTTTTCCTTTCCACAAAAAAATGAAAACTTAATTAAAGATACCCCTTGATATGAGATTTTCCACTTAATATCCATCAGTCTGTGGCTTTGTCGTATTTTTTTTTTCTTCCTAGGGCTTTAGATGTAGCAGTGTGTGAAAGCCCTACAATGTTTAAACCTTCAAAACTGGCTCCGTGAGAACTTTTTTCCCCACATTACCAACCCATGCGAGGTGACTTTAATTCTTACACAGCTTCAGTTTACTTACGGTGGCCAGCGTGCCCTCCTTCTTCAGGTTTAACTTTCTGCATCAGCATTTTAATCTGTTGATCCTGCCTTAGGCGTGCTTGATAGTCAAATCCTACACAAGTCATGACTTATGTATATTTTTGGAGGTAAGGTTGTGGCAGTGACCGTGATAGTATGGCTTCTGTTGGAGATGTTATCTGATCAAGTTTCACAATCTCAAAAGAACCCATAAGAAGCCATTATTGGAAAATGGCTTTCTGAGAATTAGATGAGGATAAATATTTTTTATGAAGCCAGTTTAATCTGCATTGTTTCCAGTAAAGTATAAAGAGCCAAGTTGTGCAGGAAAAATACAATTTCTAATCATCTTGCCTGAGAGGTACTTCAGAAATAGCTTCTGCACAGGCCTTGGAATCCACCCACTCAACAGGCATTAGAGTACCTACTTGGTGGGTGGGCCTATAGAGAGATAGATATTCATGGAAGACTTAGTTTCAGCCTGCTAGGAGCATAAAGCCTAATAATATGGAAGGTTTGAATTGTAATACTTTAACCTTCATTGATTTGAAATTTTGAGGCAGTCTGGTGTTCTGGCTGTATTTAAGAAGCCTTAGACACATCTGAGTACTTACTACTAAGTACTGTGATTTTTTTTTTCAGTTCTCTGTAATGCCTTTCTGGGACATTTGATGAAAATGTCTAAAGTGGAGTGCTTCCTGTTGTAGCCTCCTCAGTATTTTTTTTAATACTGGCCAGTCAAATCAAACCTTTAGGCAGCTAGTAATTTATAACCCATCCTACATGCAGAAATATACACCTAACTTCAGTCTGAAGAGAGGAGTTATCCTGTGAAGTCCATTTATTATTTCTACTATTATTTCCCCCCCAAATGTGGTGTTCCTTGCATCACATCTTACTTGGCTTAAGCTTGAAGCTTGAAGGTATAAGAGAATGAGGAAATGGAAGGATTAAATCTGTAATAGTTTGTTGGGAGAAATGGGGCTTTTCTGTCAGCTCATTTAAAGATGCTAGCTGTTGACTCGGTATGACACTAAGGCAGCCTGCTTCCTCATACTTCAGCCAGGTAATAATAATTACCATTGATTTGGGAGAAGCCTTATACACATAATCTTTGTTTTTCTGTTAAAGTATATACGTTGCGTGCCAAGTCTCCCTCTCTGTATCTTATCTGTCTTCAAAGATTAATAGTAATGTTTGAGTTTTTCTTCTGTCAATTTGAAGATATCAATGCTACTATCCCATTCATAGGCTTATTGTTAGGATCAGTCGAATTAACATATGTAACATGTCCAGGACAGTGTCTGGTGGAAGGTCAAACACTTATTATTAAGTCTGTGTTGTTTTGATGTATATGTAATGTCATATGATGAGTAAAACTTTATGGGCTGGGTAGAGTGTCTTATGCCTGTAATCCGAGCACTCTGGGAGGCTGAAGCAAGAGGAGTGCTTGAGTTTGAGACCATCCTGAGCAAGATCAAGAACCCATCTCTTCTAAAAATAGATAATGTTAAATGGGCATTGTGGTGTGTGTCTGTAGTCCCTGCTACTTGGAGGCTGAGGCAGTAGGATGGTTCGATCCTAGGAGGTTGAGGGTGCAGTAATCTTTGATAATGCCACTGCACTCTAGCCTAGGCAACAGAGTAAGACTACAAAAAAAATTTTGTCTCTACAGTTCTGTGCTAATAGTTCTGTTATTCCATGTGATACTTGCAATGTCCCAAGGAAGTAAGCACTGTCAAATTAAAGGACCTAAGACAATTATTCCAGAGTTATTTGAGTTGTGAGCGAGCCAAGACCTGGCCTTAGCTCTGTGTGATTCCATTCCCCGTGTTTTTACTCCTTACCTCTTTGGGGGCATTTAATGCAAATGTTCAACTCTGGTCACAGTATGACCTTGTGGCTAGAAAACTTCATCAAGGATAGTGCATTCTCTTCTGCTTTTTAATAAGACTTTTGGCCTAACACTAAACTGCCTCATTTCCAGACTATTCCATGTTATTTAATATATATTTCTAAAGATTATGTGGCCAAATATGGGCTCATTTCTAAAGTTAAAAGTAAGGGAGTAGTTAGCTTTTTAACCACTTCCTAATTCAGAGAAGGTAGGAGTAGACTCATTGGGTGGTTACAGCTGACACTCCTGATTTTTAATACCATGTCAGTGCAATCACTTTCTAAAAGTCATAGGGACTAAGTTAAGGTACAAGACTAGAAATGGAGCATGGAGTGACAGGTTGCTAGAATGACTAGTCTGCCTCTACTACCAGAGTAGATTTGATCTGTTCACCCACTCCTCAGATGCCATATCCACTATTGTTGCTTTACTTGTGTTTTATGTGTGTGTGTGTGTGTGTGTGTGTTTAACCTGCAGAGGTACTTAGGAAATTGAAAGGCATTTATGGCCTCTCTGAGTTGCATTTCAGGAATCGTTACACATACTCCGGGTACCCTTTCCAGCACTGGACATCCTTTTTGAACCAACTATGTGTACTTCAGCCAAGGGAAAAACAGCAATAAAAGAGCAAAAATGATCTCCCAGCTATACTTTAATAAAAAGCAAAAACATCAGTCAGGACAGTGTATTTAGACTCTAATTTTATGATAGAGATGGATGAAACCCTTTCGGTAGCATTTAATAAACCTTGCTCAGTGTGGGCTCTCAGAGGCCGAGTTTAAGGTGTGTGCCAGTCTGCAGTCGGATTATTTACTTTATCACAACCACCATCCTTGGTTTTCCTGTGGCTATTTGGTAGTTTTAGTATTCTCTTTAACACTGTCATATGATCAGTTTTTCTTATGACATTCCTTATTCTGAGCTTCATCTTTAAATTGAAGCTAAGATCAACTGTCTTGACTTTTATTTAATGATTTTGCACTGAGACTTTAAAATGATGTGAAGCTAAGAAGTCTCTCTAGTGTAAACATGTTCTTGCTATTATCCCTTTCTGTTAAATGGCATGTAATTTTTACAAAGGGCAGAAATACTTAATATCAAAAAGATTCTATTGGTATATTTTTATTCATGTAAAACATTAATCTTAGGAATTCTTAGTTTGATTTTTGTCTTTATTCTCCCCCAAGCCCCAATAATTAGATTTTTCTCAAACATCTAAATAATTCTCAGGCTTAACCAATAGAAGAAAGACATAAATAGTAACTGTCCTAAAAGAATGATTCGTGTTGCTAAGTTTCATAGTTTCTTATGTGTATATAAGAAAGTATTTTATTTTGCAAAGCTAAGGTTCTTACCTTCTTGTATCTCTCCTGATATCTCCTTGAAAATATTGATCATTACCCTGATATGAATGATACGAGTGAAATGTTCATTCTCTAGAACATTTCATGATTTCAAAGACTGTTACAGCTGATGGTATAATGGAAACCCCACTGATGAAGAGTCAAGACCTTCCAGAATGCTACACACTGTTCTTTGGCTTTGAGTCTTTGGATAAGTCACTTTGCCTTTCTTTGCCTCAGTCTTTCCTTTTTTCTAAATATAAAGAAATTGAACTAAATGATGACTGTATTTTCTTTTTTGTCCAAAATTAAGAATTTTTACCCTGTCAGCAATGTATTATTCTGTTAAAGATTGTTGCTTCTAGGGACTTGAATTCCTAGTTTGAGAAATGAAACTACATTTTAAAAATGCTTAAT
>NW_003852401.1:4656900-4657571 GCF_000181295.1 Otolemur garnettii
GTTTCTACTTCAAGGGATGTGCCAGTCAGAAGACAGTATAACAGATGAGTACCTCTTGGATTAGTTTGTTTTTAAGAGAACAAGGCATATAATGCATTGTGGGTTCCGGTAAGAGGTCCCTAAGTGAACAGGATTTATGAATGTTAAGTTTAGGGACTAGGTGCAGAGTATGGACTAGGTGCAGGACTAGATGTTTGTGCAGAGTATGAAATGACTGAAATTTATTCATTTATTTATTTCAAATTAACATGCGGGTACAAATATTTAAGCTACATTGTTCTCACTTCCAAGGTAAAGTTCAAGTTGTAGAAGAGCCCTTCACCCAGGGGGCATGCTGAACACCCTCACATTGTGCACATTAGGTGAGACCCCACCAATTGTCCTCTCTTCTCCTGTCAATCACCTATCCCCACTCCTTACCCCACCCCACCTTTCCCCTTCCCCTCCTGCTTACCCCCACATCCCCTAACCCTTACCCTCCTCATCCCTGCCCCTCCTCCTACTCACTAGACTAAATTTATGTTTTATTATTTGTATGGGCATGTAATTGTTTATATATTGGTTTCATATTAGTATTGAGTACATCGGATATTTTTTTCCGATCTTTGAGATACTTTACTAAGAAGAATGTGTTTTAATTCCATCCAGGTAAACATAAAAGATATAAAGTC
>NW_003852401.1:4657627-4665251 GCF_000181295.1 Otolemur garnettii
TTTGGGTTGCTTCCACAACTTGGTGATTATGAATTAAGCCATGGCAGATGTTCTGGTGCAAATGTGTTTGTGGTAAAATCCTTTTTGTTCTACTGGGTAGATACCTAGTAATGGGATTTCAGGGTCAAATGGAAAGTCAACCTTTAGTTCTTTGAGAATTCTCCATATTTCTTTCAGAGAGGTTGTATTAGTTTGCATTTTCACCTGTGATGTAAAAGTGTTCCCTTCCCTCCACATCCACACCAGCATCTACAGATTTGGAACTTTGTGATGTGGGCTAATGTTACTGGAGTTGGGTGATGTCTCAGAGTGGTTTTGATTTGCATTTCTATGATTAAAGATGAGCATTTTTCACACGTAAAATAACTGAAATTTAGATGGGTAGACGGAGCAGCTTATATTAATACAGGGAAGTGAGAGTGCAGGCGACTTTGGGAAACTACTGAAGATTATGTCAGCTTATTTAGAAAAGGTAGCCAGTGCCCTGAGTGTGAGGGACTAAGACAGGCGTCCTCAAACTACGGCCCGCGGGCCACATGCAGCCCACCTAGGACATTTATCCAGCCTGCCGGGTGTTTTTCCCACCACTGCCTGTCCTGCTTAACAGCCGACTCATCCCGGGCCCCCCAATCCAGCCCTCCAGTGGTCTGAGGGACAGTGAACTGGCCCCCTGTTTAAAAAGTTCTGAGGACCCCTGTCCTAAGAAATGTAAAATCAATCTTAAAGCATTGGGGAGCCCTTCTGGGGGTTTTAGCAGAGAATAACACAATCAGATGTATTTCACGGTATCTGAACTTCTCATTTGAATTAAAACAATCATTCTTTAGTCGTAAAATATTCGAGTCCAGTCAGGGTAAAATTTGAAGTTCCATATGTATTTTCCACTGATGTAATTGCCTAAATTCTGTATCTTTGGATATTCATTATGTTAACTGCCCTGATAATGCCTTTTAGAAGCCTTCCCATAAATGTGATTCTTTCTTTTAGTTCTAACACGTTTGTTGGAGCTAATCTTTAATTTCTTATTCCCTAAGGCATACTCACTTTTGACCCATTGTAAAATATGCCTTCCTTACTAAAAATTCAGTCTTGGACTGAGATATACATACGCCTTGATGTGTGTTTGAAAACCTGTTCCTGGTAGGGTTTTGCATTTAGCAGCAGGATCAAAGTACAAGTCTTCCTTTTGGGTGAGTTTTGAAGTCTGTGGCCTGAATTGTGGCTAGAGATCACATGCTTCTGGGTACTTCTGAGCTCGTTGGGAAGGTCCAGTGTGTCCTACTGTCTAGATAGCCATGGTGCTCTCATTAAGACCTTTGCTCCTGCCTACCAGCACCAACTTTTCTTTAGTGAGAGTGTCGTTTTTCAGATGGTCCTATCAAGCAGGACTCCATTTTTTTATATGAATAGCAATTAACTCAGTTTAAGTAGGCATAACGATGACCTTATCCACTTCTTTCAGCTGGCGAGATTGAATGGAGCTTTTGAAAAAAGTCTATAAAGTGGCAAGTATCTAATTTTTAGGTTTAATGTTTGTGGTCCTGGGTCAGTAATTGACAAGGGATAAAAGTTATTCACTGGTGGTCTTGTCAGTGGGTGGTCTTTTCACATGCTCTTAGTTTAATAAAAGAAGGAATGACTTTGTTCGTTTGTGGACCTTATCAGTTTAATCTGTTGTATTAACGTCCACTGTCACTGATCTTTCTATTGATGAATCAGAAGTGAGAGTAGTTATGTGTTTGGGCAAAAGTATTCGAACGGACTTCTGTCTAAAGTGATACAGTTGGATTTTAAACTTCACCATGTTTGTGTAATACATTACAAATTCTTACTCATAAGATGTTTTTGTGTCTTTTAATACTATGTATTTTGATTAGCTTGTGTTTTGATAGCCCAGTTCTAGTGTTATATGTTACTCATCTCTGCATGTTTAATATGTAATTAGTTTCAACTGCTGATGAAGAAATGAGTTTTAATTACAAGGAATATACTATATTTCAAACTGTTCCATTTTTGAGACCTAATTACTTTGATAAATCTATTTTTGTCTCATTTTGTCCAGTCTGATCTCATTTGTGAAGAGTGATGTGAGAAAGTATTGGCTAAATTTAGTTTATTTTTTATTTTATTGTTTTATTTGCAGTTTTTGATCAGAGCTGGGTTTGAACCTGCCACCTCCGGCATATGGGGCCGGTGCCCTACTCCTTTGAGCCACAGGCACCGCCTGGCATTGGCTAAATTTATTTGCCTGTTAATTCTAACTGCCTCCCTTTCTCTCCCTTCGTATACTATCAATACTGCTTGGCTTTATTAGATCACATGTAGGGTTGTGAGAACTTCTAGAATAAACCTGAGTTTTAAATTGCTATCTTTGGAATAGATTGGTGTTCGGTGTTGTACTCCTTGTATCATCTTTAAATATTTAAATTGCAGACTCTCTGGCTGCCTCTTAAATTAGATCCTTCACTTAGTAGTTTTGACATTTCATAACCTTGCTCCTCAGGCGTTGAATATTCATCTGCTTAAATGGCAGTGAAAATCCAAACCCATGCATTCGTCCGGTGAATGTAGATGGGAGAACAGCTTGCAGGTGGAGGGAGAAGCTGTGTTGACCCTGGTAGGACATACACTGCAAGTTCATTGTATGGAAATATTTCCAATACAAAACATGTCACTTAAAGTAAACCTGTCTTGGATCTTCTCCAAGGGAATTTAGTCTTGAAGAACCACAAAGATACTTTTGAAGCTGAAGATAGCGCCTGTGTGGTTCTAAGGTGAGTATTAAAGCAAGGCACCTATACAAGCTCCAAATCTCCCCCCCCTAAACAAAAATAAGAAAGGAGACGGTTACTGATAACTGCCCATAGAAAATGTGGTGTGGAAACTGATTTGAATCTCTAACGTGTAAGTCCTTATCCGTCTGCAAGCCGCCTTCCCTCGATGGTCTAAGTATGTTTTCTATTTATAATCCTTTGAGATGAAAGAAGAAGAAGAAATGTTTTCCTTTTCCTGGAAGGAAGGATGTTGATGCCAGTGATATCTCCGTTAAAAGAAGGTTGAGAAAGGAAGGGATGTGCCTCAAGTCTGGGGGGAGGAGGAGGAGGACAGCAGTTACCCTCCCTTACACCTGTCTTTCTTGGAAGTAGATGGGGGCAGTATTGATTATTTCTGTGAATTAGAAAGGAAGAAAATCTAACTTAGAAATTCTAGTTATGATGTGCAGTTTCTCTGGTTAGTCTCAATTAGCAGCCACTCATTTTAAGAAAAGTTACTTAATGGAAAGTGACTTAATTGTAATTTTTAGTGGCATCTTGTTTTCTGTGCTCAGTTTGAGTGTTTAAGAAATAGCCAAAATTCATTTAATTCTTTTCCAGAGACTTAGAACAAGTGAACTGAGGAAGCTAATTTCCATAGTGTGGTATCATGGAAGGAAAACTGGACGAGAAGGCAAGGACATGGAGCCGAATGACCAGATTTGAATCCTGAATTCAACACTAGTTGTGTGGAACCTTAGGCCTTTTTATTCCACTTCTCTGTGCCTATTTCCCCAGCTATAAAGTACCAATTTTTATCCTACCTTACCTTGTGGAATAGTTGTGAGGCACAGAAAACAATACTGTAGTTTTTTGTTTTTATTTTTTGAGATGGAATCTTACTCTGTTGTCCAGGCTAGAGTCCCGTGGCAATAGCCTAGCTCACAGCAACCTCAGACTCCTGGATTTAGGCGATACTCCTGCATCAGTCTCCGTAGTAGCTGGGACTACAGGTGCCCAGCTAATTTTTCTATAGTCAGTAGAGATTGGGGCTTGCTCTTGTTCAGGTTTATCTCTAGTCCCTGAGCTCAAGCAGGCCTCCTACCTAGGTCTCCCAGAGTGCTAGGATTACAGGTGTAAGCCACTGTACCTGGCCAACAATACGTAGTTTTTAAAACGTTTTATAAATGTCTTCAAGCCAAGCCCGTAAATCTAAGGTTAGTATTAAACATCGTTACCACCCTGAGTTTATATACAGTCTCGTCACCTTCGTTCTGCCTGTGGTAGTAGAAAGTGGTTCTTAGACAAAAGTTACTGAAAAATGCCATTTTAAGAAGGTTTCTCTTGGAGCCTTTATAATGTGGCTGGGAATTAAAGCAGCAGTATGAACTGAAGACTGGACATTGGAAAAAAAAAAATAACTGACCCAAGTGTGTTTTCAAAGCTTTTATATAAGCACTAAATATAAACCCGTTTTCCTAAATTTATTTTAGGATAACTTTTAAGATACACCACCCACACTCATCTGAAATGCACAAAGCAGTGAATGTCACTGCATGAGTAAATTATTCTAGAACACTTTAATGGACTCAGGTTACTCTCAACTTTAATGGTCTAGGTCTTTCCATTTTCAGATGGATGTAGAGGTAAATAAAATTTACAACGTAGTCACATAGGGTTTTAGACTGCTAAGCATTTTATGTGGATTACAAATTAATTATTCCTAATAACCATATGAAGAAGGTATAATTATGTGGTAATAGGCTTAAAGAATTTGTCCCTAGTCCACAGAGCCCATAATGAATTGAACCTGGTTTGAGGCCCAGGCATACCGATTAGTGAACCATTATCTTTAACCACTGTTCACTACCTCCTGCCTGATTCTAGGCAGGGGCTGTCTGTTGCTGCTGCCTGCCTCGTTGGAAGTTAGTTTCCTTTGGGACTGTAGGTGCTTATTTGTAAATGATGGCAAGTATTTCTCCTTAATAGGAGCACTTCGGTCACGTGATGTGGAGCAGGGTGACACCTGACTGGAGAGTAAAGCCAGGGAGTCCTAGATGGGAATGTGGGTCCCAAGTGGTGTTTTGGTTTTTTGTATTTTTTTTTTCTTTCCTGGATAATCAAAAACTGTACTCAAGAAAAGGAATAGGGTTTTCATTTACTTAACATTACTACGTACATATACAGGTATAATTCAGTGGTTTTTTATCAGTTGATAGCAGCCCATGGCTAGATTCCGTTTAAATTACTTCGATTGCTTGACATTTTCCTTCAGTGATTTTTCACTTACCTTTAAGTTCCCTAATTTTTTTTTTTTTTTTTTGAGACAGAGTCTCACTTTGTCACTGAGCTGTGGCATCACAGCTCATAGCAACCTCCAGCTCTTGGGCTTAGGTGGTTCTCTTGCCTCAGCCTACCAAGTAGCTGGGACTACAGGCACCTGCCACGATGCCCAGCTATTTTCTTGTTGCAGTTTGGCTGGGACCAGGCCCGAACCTACCACCCTTGGTATATCGGGTCAACACCCTACTCACTGAGCCACAGGTGCTGCCCCATGTTCCCTAATCTTCACTGTTCTTAAGTGTTGAGGCACAGAGAGTTGTATGTGAATAGCTATCTGTTCTCTCCACTGCTGTTCCAAATTCCTTCTTTCTGTAGGACGGAGCAGTGCTAATATGACTTCCAAATGTAGCCTTTGGAGTAACAGGTGTATTTTCACTTGTCAGCAAGCAAACAATAAAGGGTAGGGACTACGAGTATTAAACGTAACTCCATTGGGGTGGGGTGAAAGATAATAAGACTTTTATAAGTGGTATAAAAGTTGGCTTGTGGTTTTTTTTTTTTTTTTTGGAGAGCAAAAAGAAGTGATAACAGAACTGTGTGCCTAATTTAAATTACATAGAAAATATTTGTTTTATACTATGTTATTAAAATATTAGTGTAAATTGGAAAAGGTTTTCTGGGGGGAGTAATAAACTGGATTAAAGGTTGATACTAATGGATGAAATGAGTAGGCAGAAGTATTACATTTGAAACCTCTGCAAATTAATCCCAGAGTTAGACCTGCTGGCCATTTTTATGGGTGATCTGGAAGATGGGATATATTGTGAGATTTCTGACTTTATAGGAGGCTTGTTCAGAAAAGTTTACAGTTAAACCAAAGGGAGTATGGTCAGGAATAGCTCATGAGACTTCCCACTATCTAAATACTAGCAGAGATAGGTTAATAGAGCAAGAGATCTAGATGACTTGATGAACTGTCCCTTAAATGCTCTGGTTCAGTGAGCTGTTATGAACCTGCAGCATCCGTGGGGTATTGAGCAGGCTTTTACTCACCAAATAGTACAGTATTTATTCCATGCATTGACTGAACATGGACGATAAAGCCAGGAGCAAGGCAGATGCAATTTCCTCTGTCATGGAGTTTGCGTGAAGGGTGATGATCATAAATAAATACAGACTGACTTTGTCTTCTATCCTTGTAGGATTTTGTATATTCCAAAGATAGAAAGCTTTGTGAAAGAATACATAAAATTACAGGTAAACTTAATACAGGATGTCTATAACATTCATGTGTAAGAACTTTAGACCTTTTGAAAATCAAGGTTAAAAGGATTTGTGGATCAGAAAACAATGGGCAAAGGATAATGGGGAGATAGCTCATTTGCATATTTAAATTTCTGGGAATTTATGGAAGATAGAACATTATTTTGGCATAAATCAAAAGGGCATACTAAAGTAAACTGATAAAGGGTAAATATTTTAGAATCACAGCACTGCCACCCTCATAAGTGGGAGAAGCTGGAAAACAAAAATATGTCCCTTGAACTTAGAGTTCTTAAAGTTAGAATGAATTGGCCTCAGTCTCTATTCTAAGGGGCTGGCCTCACTGAGGACAGCCTGTAGCTATGAGTAATACTACGATGCTATATGCACCACTGCTTTGTTGTGAGACCTAACAAAACCCTCTGAGGACAAATAATATTTCCTCTCCACCCAGAAGAATGACACTTCCATTTGTCTAGAATTAACCCAGATATGAGTAAAGCCTTTGGTGCCTGGCTTGCTTTGACTTCAGTGTTTGTTGTATCTTCCTATTGGACAGGAGCTCTAGACAGTCTTTGAATTTCTAAAGGGAGGTGACCGAGAGTGTGGATATATCTAATTTTGTTTACCCTTTCAGGTTTCCTATGCTCGCCCAAGTTCAGCTTCTATCAGAGATGCAAATTTGTATGTCAGTGGACTTCCAAAAACAATGACCCAGAAGGAGTTAGAACAGCTTTTTTCACAATATGGACGCATTATTACTTCACGTATTCTTGTTGACCAAGTCACTGGTAAGTAGACAGCTACTCTGAACAGTCTTTTGCTCTTTCTGACTGACAGATTGTGAAATATTCTGTCTTCCTATACAGCAGTCTTGCCTGTAGAACACATCAAAGGTATATGTGGGCCAGAAAATACAATTTTCTGCTGGAATTGTTCATAAATATGCATGGACAAAAATAGATTGTGGAGCGTAGTGAGCGCGCTTGAGTCATTTCCACCCTGAAGGTGCAGGTTTGAAGGCTGTTTCATGGCTTGTAATAAATTTATAGATGCTATAATCCTCATTTTCAAGCTACTGTGTAAAAAAAGCCCCAATCTAGCTTATAAAGTACTAATAAACAATCTTATTTTTATAAAAGAGCAAAGTTTAATGCAGCAATATGCAGCTAATTTTCCAAGGCAGGATGACACTGCATCCACACCAGTAATTGCTGGTAAGGCTGTTTTCCAGGTCCGGTGCCATTCTGTAAAGGCGTATGTTGTGAAGAGTAGGAAATCTTGAATGTTAAAAACTTATTTTGAGCAGCGCCTGTGGCTCAAAG
>NW_003852401.1:4665321-4673267 GCF_000181295.1 Otolemur garnettii
AAAAAAAAAAAAAAAAAAAAGGAAGAAAAAAAATGATTTTGTATCCAGTGTAACTTTTAGCCACACTGCAATGGGAAGACCTAAGATGTTTACTAAAACTTTCATGTGTAAGGAAACTGTTCTGCCAAATCTTCTAAAGAAAATGTAGCAATACAGATTTGATGATGGTTTTAAAAAAATGAAGTACAGATATATTTTTCTATTATAAAAGCAATACTCATTCTTTTAAGAACAGAGAAATACGGAAAGGAGATATGGGAGAGTTATATTACCTGTAGTGCCATAGACTCGAGTAGACACATTAAAAAAAAAAAAAAAAGGTAGCTTTTCTCTTTAGCACACGTATTCCTTTCTTTCCACCCCTCCCTTCCCGCTCATTATGATAATACCCTAGAAACATATTGTATATTTCAATGTCTAATTCTTTTTCAATAAGGCAGTATGTTGCCTGCAGAATAAACTGAAACCAAATTTTTAATTCTTCAAGTGAAGAAAATTTAGTTGATCTGAATTTGATCAGACTAGCCCATATTCCCCCCCCCCCACTTCCACACCCCTGTTCTGTTAGTAGTCTTCCTAGGAAGCATCGCTGTTAGAATTCTGGGTACAGAGAGATACGCCACTATAGACAAGCCTGGGAGAACAGGCTGTGGGTTTTGCTGTCATGAGAAAATTTAGTCAAGTCGAGTGTATTTAAAACATGGTTTTCTTAACTGCTTTAGTTATTTCATAGTACTCAAACGTTCTGTTGATGCTGAGTTGTATCACACAGACCACTAATGGGGTTAAAGAGAAATCCAGGCCTAGCAGTCCACGTAAATGTGTTCAGAGCAAGAAAAATGCCCTTTCATGTTGTTTATATTGTTTATGCTTTTTAAATTCATTCGTTCTTAATGAGATCTTGGTGAGTTGAGACACAGAAAGGCTCATCTGTTAATGGACAGTCCATCCTGAATACGTGGGCTCTCAGATTGTCCTAGCTCAATACTTTGTGGTTTAGTCTCAGGTATAGTCCTGTACCTGCAGTATTAGGATCCTTCTGAAACCTTGCTAGAAATGCAGATTGTTGGGTCCCATCCAAACCTACTGAATAAAACTCCCAAGGTGGGTGTCTTACCCACTGGTTATTCCTGTGCATGCTCAAGTTTGAGGACTACCGGTTTAGGTGACTGAACTTGTGTAGAGGCTGTTTTATTGCCAGTCTAATGCTTTCTAATGGAACAGCTAAGTTCTAGAGGTTATTAATTCTTAATAAAAGCTAGTAGATACATGAAAGGATTTATTTGCCATCATTTCACCATTTAATCTTCACACTTAAGGCTTTCAAAGTGAACTTACTTTACCTGAAATGAAAAATGAAACCCTGCAATTTTCCTATTTAGCCATCAGGTGGTAATAATGTGTAGTGCATATGCTTTAAATGGAAAGGGTAAAGTGATAGGGGCTGGCTAAGATAAGCATATGGAAAAAAATGCCTGTCTGCCTTAGAAAATTCTCAGCCATTGACCTTATACAGCACTAATTGTCAAGTGAGTAGACTGCATTTCTTTTTAAAGTTCCTCTGAATCACAGTGGTCTGGAACATTTTATCAGCATATCTTTCTCAATAACCCCTCATTTTTTCTTCACTGACATCCTCTGAGCTGTCTATACTTTGCTAACAGTTCCAAACTGGTGCTACTCATGCCAGTGTACTTGCCAAAAAGCATTTCCCTGCCACTGCCTATCTCCTCATGCCCAGCTGTGGCCACACCGAGTAGCCTGTGCACACTAAGGGAACAAGCTGGGGTTCCCTCGGCCATTTCTCTCAAGCTGGAGAGGTTCTTGACCATCGCTTTGCTTTCCCAGTCTTGTCTTTCAAAGTGGAGAGAATATGGGACAGGGAGTGACCTTCTGTAGTCAGGAGTAATGCTGCTGAGGCCAGAAAGCTTTGATGCTTTACTTCTTGTTTATTTTTAAAATCTAGGTCCTCTTCCACTTCTTTTTCTCCATGTAGTATTCTCCCAGAAAGTACAGCTAGTTAGAAGCAGGGGGGAGCTTCAGAGAACTTGGGAGAGCCTCTTCAGATTTTTTTTTTATCAAAGGACCCGTATCCTATATAATGTTATTAAACCAAATATATTATTTAAAATTTCAGGCGATATATCTTTCTGCCACTGTGTGTGTATTTTTAGCATGGCTTTTTAGCATTTTTAGCACATGCTTGCTTCTGTTCTCCTTGTTACAAGGAAGGGAACTGTGGTGCCCCTCACTTCTGAGCTGCTTGTCCAAGGGCGCAATTTGAAAAATGGAAATCAGGCATGCTGTTGACATTATCAGAGAGAGTATGGGAGGGGGAGAGAGAGCAAGAAAACGTGGGCATACTTGTGCTTTGTCTTCTCGGCTTATTGGAAGGCATGTGATAACAAGGTACCCAGCTTGTGTAATGGACTTCACGCATTTAAAAAAATCCAGTATTGAGATTTGTAGTCTGCATTGCTAGTAAGTTAAGGTAAAAGTTTCCTCTTGGTGTGATTTTTTTGTGGCAAATGTTGTATGTGGGTAAAAATATGTTCTTGAGAAGGAAAAATTAATTTATCCTTTCTTCTCTCCCTCCCCTCTCCTTCTACTCCCTCTTTCCCAAATCTTTGCTCAAATCTACCATAGGCATATCAAGGGGTGTAGGGTTTATTCGATTTGACAAGCGGATTGAGGCAGAAGAAGCTATCAAAGGCCTAAATGGCCAGAAACCTCCTGGTGCCACAGAGCCAATCACTGTAAAGTTTGCTAATAATCCAAGCCAAAAAACCAATCAGGCCATCCTTTCCCAGCTGTACCAGTCTCCAAACAGAAGGTATCCAGGACCGCTAGCTCAGCAGGCACAGCGTTTTAGGTAAGTCTGGTCTAGTTCTTGTGCCCAGCCACTAAACGGAGAGAGAATGCTCAGGTTTACTGTCCCGTACTTTGATTGACAGCAGCTTTGGTTTACGTTTATCATTACTGTTGTTTTCTTTCTTTTTCTTATGGGCACAGAGAGAGCCTACTTGGGGAACAGTGTCTTTTTGCTATTACCAAAAGGTGGGAATAAAAGGACAGTAACTTACAGCAGTAGTGAGGGTGATTTTGCCCTCCCCTCCAGACGTTGCCAGTGTCTAGAGATGTTTATGTTGGCATCACTTGACCTGGCATCTAGTGAGCAGAGGACAGGGATGCGGTGCATCCTCCTCCGGCATCCAAGGGTAGCCCCCAGAATCAGCAGGTCATCTGGCCCCAAATACTAATAGTGCTAAGGTCGAGAACTTCTAACCTACAGATTACTGGGGCCTGCTTAAGTTTTTTAGCACTTCAGATTTCTCCTTTTTAAATTCTTTTATTGGTAAAAAATATATTCTCAAGTTTTTAATTTTTAGGTCAGGCTCTTTGAACTACTCTGTTCTATAATATGTATACCACTAAGTATATATAACCTATGTGACTGTGTTATTTGTAAAAATGGGTTCTTCTCCCCCCCCCCTTTTTGTTTCCTGTAGTTTAGAGGTTGACAAACCTCTGTAAAGGACCAGATAGTAAATATTTTAGGATTTATGGATCATGGTCTCTCTTGCATCTATGCCTTTTTTTTTTTTTTTTAACAACTCTTGAAATATTTTTATCTTCTGGGCCATAGAGCAACAGGTGGCAGGCAGTCTGGATTTGGCCTGTGGGTGGTAATCCGCTGACCTTTGTATTGTCCATAGGATGACCATGGCTTTAGCCCAAAGAAGACACTCTTATCTCATTGACAGGTATAAATATTCTAATTTTTAAAGTTCTATTTTAATCCTAGGGTAACAGCCAAACCAGGAGTCCATAAAAAAAAAAATCTCTAATCTGTATATGAGAAGATCAGTGACTTTAAGAAGTTAACAGAGCACAAAGAGTTTCTGGTTTCATAAGCAAGTCACTCAGTTTTTATTTTCCAGGACGTTTTTAAAATATCCTTTTTGGCCATATGGTATACTGCAGCCAGAATGCCATCTAACCCCACACGCTAATTTTTTTTCCCAAGTGTATATCAATTTTATTTCTTTTCTTCCTGGGACAGAATAGTTAATTACCGAAAATACAGTCAAAACCATAACCTAATAAGACCAAAGAGTTACATATATTTTCTAGCTTAAATCATCCATTTTTTTCATTGGAGTATTTGGAGTGCTGAAGAGAGTGGGGATAAAGCCAGTCAAAAACATCTCTTCTTCTAAAAAATACTCAGTTGTATTGCTCAAGTATGAGAAAGGAGTTCGCCATCAATGTGATGTTAGCTTCCTACTTATGTTGGTCTTTGCCCCAGAAGAAGAGCCAGTCCTGTCACAGGCTGCATTTGAACTGGGTAACTGGGCCCCCAGTGGATTGAGCCTTGTCACTTCACTCTGTGCTGTAATTTTATGAGGGAGAAAAAAGCATTGGTAGAAAAGGAATCTTGGCCAGGTTTTTGACTTTGGTGAATGAAATGGTGATCAGACTGGAGGGGAGAGATGCCCACTAGAGCTGGGCTGCTTGATGCCCTTGCAGAAGAAAGTCTCACAAAGGCCTCCCCTCCACCTCTTTTTTCGTTTAGGCTCTGCCTATGGGTTTCTTCTGTGGCATATTTTTAAAGTGATTTTTTTTGCAAATTTAGGACAAACAAGCCTGGAAGAATTTTATAGGTATTTCTAGGCAGCCTGTCGTAATTAAGAATAGAGCTCTTTGGGGCCTAGAAAAGCATTTTGAGCTTAGAGGAAAGTTCTTTTTTTAAATTTTTAAAAAAATTTTTCAAATTAATATGAGGGTACAACTTTTGGGTTACATTGTGGTCACTTTCAGGGTAAAGTTCCATTTGTAGAAGAGCCCCTTTCCTAGGGGGCGTGTTACACACCCTCGCAGTGTGCACATTAGCTGAGATCCTGCCTGGTGCCCTCCCTCCTTCTGCCATACGTCCTCCCCCTTCCCTCTGCCTGCTTCCCTCTGCCCCCAAACTAGACCATATTAGTGTTTTATCGTTCTTACGAGCATGCAATTGTTTATATATTGATTTCATATTGGTATGGAGTACATTCAATATTTATTTTTCCATTCTTGTGATACTTAGAAGAATATATTTCAGCTCCATTCAGGTAAATGTAAAAGATGTAACGTCTTCATCTTTTGAATGGCTGAATAATATTCTGTGCTATATTGTTGATCCATTCATGGAGAGGGAAGTTCTTTAAAATTTATTTTTTAATTTGAATGTTCTAAAGGTATGAAATGTTTCTTCTTGGTAGTAAGCCATCTTATTGTAAGCTGTTATTTTTTTCTTCCCGTTTAAGCTGAGTTTTTGTTTTTAAGGTGGTTAAGTAAAAAAGGATTCTCAGAATCAAGACTGAATTTGGGGAACGATTGAGCCAAGGGAATGAAAAGGCAGGATTCAGGAGAGCGATCACTGAAATGGCAAGGCTCATGGTGATTGACCTGTTGGATTGTTGGTGACTGCAGTCCACTCTCAGCCCCGCCCGGTCACTCCCTGCCTGCTCCACTCTCAGCCCCGCCCGGTCACTCCCTGCCTGCTCTGTACTTGTTATTTTTGGTTAGGTAAAACTTCATAGGATGCTCTGGTGGTCAATTTTAATGTCTTTTAAAATAGCTTCTGCCCATTCTGTGTTTTTATCTTTTTGTACCATATGTTATCATTAACTTGGAAATCCTTTCTCTTCTTGACTCCTATAGATAGAAATTTTGGAAGAAGAGAATGAGAGTTGTCAGTTGTAAGGGAAACCTGGTTTTAGAGAAATGGAGACGATTCTTCTCCTTTCAGATTGCTGTTGTCACTTCACCCTGTTTTCCATTCCTCCCATGATCTCTGTCCAGATAATAAATACAACCTAATTAGTGTGTGCAGTGAAGGTATTTGATCTAGATTGGGTGTTGGAAGAAATTATTACTAGAATTCAGGTTTAATCTGATGTATGTGTTTGGGGCTTTTCCTTTAATGATGTGTGTATAACTTAGTTGTCATTACCTTGATTTCGTTTTTACCTTTCCTTCTGTTGAGTAAAGCCTGAACCACCTTCATTATGAGGTGAGTCTTTCACCTTGTAAAGACTCTTGAATTAAGAACTTGGTTGTTTTGTTGGTATTTTGCCCTTTTCTGTAGTTCAGGTCTAGTTCAGGCCTACAGCCACACACACACATATTCTGTCCCTAATATTTGTGTTTTAATGCTTCTGCCTTAAGTTTGTCACCTTCCTACAGGCACTTGGAAAAATTTCTCACTGGGTATTTTTATGTTGTCCTAGTACCCTGGGAGTTGAGAGAGTTTGGAGAATTCAGGTTGCATACATAATAATAATCAAGGATACTTTTAATAATCATGAAATGTACCGTATCTTTTAAGTTTAAAAATTTTTAAATCCATATGAGAAGGGTTAAGTTTCAAAGGGGGCTTTTGAGATTTATGGCTTAGTCAACCCATGTGAACAATTAGGTAATTATTTTAGCACAGCACTGCTGATCTAATATGCTGATTTAATTGACTGCAGTTTTCAAAATAAGACATGCCTTATTTACTTGGATGGATAGTGTAATTCGAGCCCCTTAAGTATATTCTTGGGACATGATATCTAAATTAAACTTTAAGCTAATTTTTTTCATGTTTTTTTTTTGTGGAGTAGCTTTAATTTTATTGAATGTGATCTAATTTAATGGCCTATGTGCCTGCTTCTATGAGACTTTATGCATTTTTAAAGGAGCCCTTTAAATCAGCACTTGAGTTGCATTTAAGGCATGTGCTGGTTGCATTATCACAATTTCCTTTGGGAAGAAACTGGTATCGATCCTCCTGAATCCCTCTTTCTTAGAAGACAAATGATATCATCTAATTGGATAAGGTGGTAAGTTGACCTTATTGTGGATAACTTTAGAGCAGGTCTTGGTTGGTGCTTTGGAGAGGTTTTGATAACCATTATTTGTGTGATCCAGAGTTCTATTTTCCTACTCATTAATCTTTCTTCATACTTTTATTTCTGACTTTGATTTCACATTTCCCCTTGACTTGCTTCAGTCAAGACCTCTCACAGCCTGTCAGCTAAATTTCTGAGAGCTTCAGCAGGTGCCCTATTTTTATTTTCTACTATAAACACCTAGGTTTGAAATGGAGATGATCCACCTGATACATGGTTCTGTTCAAAATATTACCCAATCGTGATCTCAGTTATATTTTTCTTGATCAAAAAATGTTTGTGCACATACCCCTACTATGTATTTTTTTCATAAATTACATATGTACATGGGCGTGTGCTATTAAACTATAAATTCTAATAAAACAGAAAATAACAATGGGCTAATGATGAAAACGTATATCAGATATCTTGTTAATTATACTGGCTGGCTTTATTTTTCGCGTACTTGGTATCTTAGTAATACGCCTTTTAAAGCAATATCTCTTGAATAATAATGATGAATTTTGAATTTCCTGTCTGACCTCATGTGAGACATTGAATAATCTTGTGTCTAACTTCTCATAATGTAGCTCTTATTTATTTTGGTTTCTCTTACCGGTGTCATCCTCAATTCTGACACGTTTTAATTTGTAGGAATTTTTTTAAAGCTACCTTTTCTTTAAGGAAAGGTAATTTTAATTGAAGCTAGGTTATCCAATCTAATTCTCCAAAATCACGGTTGTTTATAAAGTGGGATTATGTTCAGGCTAAAGAACCTGTGAGGGTGCCACTGGCCACCTCTGTCCTCTGTGAATTGCTCAGTGGGGAACCATGTGTCACGACTGAGGACCCAGAGTATAGTATATTTATTAACGATAAGTACAGTGTTTATTATTATTACTAATATATATATATTTAGTGGACACTTTAATAGTGCATCATTATACACATACCTGCTCCCCCAAGTTCTTCTGGAAGCTACTAGCTTGGTCTTCATTTAAAATTGACTTCCTATTTTAAATGACCACATAC
>NW_003852401.1:4673643-4677040 GCF_000181295.1 Otolemur garnettii
ATGAGGCAGGAGGACATGGGATGGGGTAGCTAACTTGCCTAAAATTCCAAAGGTTCAAATTTTCCCTAAAATGAGGAACAAGTGAAGAAATTTGTGGAAATCATGGTATTATATGGGATTTCACAGGTAGGACACGTATGAGGTCCATTAGGATGGTCCTCAGAGATCCTGATATAAAAGCCGCCTAGAATTCCTGCCTAGAGGTTCCAGGGGATGGACGGTGGGGAGTAAGGAACGAGGTGGAGGGTAAGGAACGAGATCCTTTTCCCTGGGTGAATGTACATGGCGTGCATTGTATGACAACATTTTGGTCAAGGACAGACCACATATATAAAGGTGGTCCCATAAAATTGTAATGGAACTAAAAAATTCCTATTGCCTAACGGTATAGTAGCCATTGTAACATTGTAGTGCAGCCCATTATTAACCTTTCCTGAGTTGAGGCGTGTGTGTTTAGATACGCAGATGCCTTACCCTGTGTTGTAGTTGCAGGTGCCATGCTGCACACGTCTGTAGCCTAAGGGCACTAGACTATCCCGTATATCCCAGGTGTGTAGCAGGCTATACCATCTATGTTGGTGTCGGTTTCTCATGTTCCCACAATGAAAAATGGCAAAAAATGACGTGTTTTTCAGAATATATCCCCATCGTTAAGTGATACGTGACTATAATTTGCTTCTGGAACAGGTTTGGGTTCTACCTGGTTTTAGAAATATTGAAAACTTGATAAGAAAATTCTGTCTCTGTATATGTAGTTGGTGTCTTAAGTGAGGGGTAGCAAAGTGTGACAGTCCCTACCTAGATGCAGTTAATGGGCCTCGGGGATGTAGGTATTTCGAGTCAGTGAATAAGGTGCCTCTCTATTCTGAGCCTTTTAGTGCTTAGGCTGTTCCATTTTATAGGCATCACATGCCAGATGGATTCTGTATTGATCATTCTAACAATTGGATGAAATATTTTTTATCAGATTACTTTATGATTGGTGGTACCAATTTGTGTTCATCTTTATTGCTGGTATTTGTGACCGTTATTCTTGAGTCTAGAAGCAAGGCATGTTTGGCTATATTCATCGCCTCTGCAGAAAATACAGCCTTCCCATGTACATGTTCTTTTCATGCATGTGCTTTTTTTCCTTGTGTGTGCAGACACTCCGGCCCAGCTGGTCTTCCTGGTAGTTTTCCTTCTAGATCAAGTAGTTGGTGGTTAGTTTGTGACCTTTGTTGAATTGCCAGGTATTTATTGTACATGTGCAGAGACCCAGGCTTGTGCTCTGTGGTACGGTGACAGGTTTGGAGGCAAGGCAGACACTCGTGGGTGAGGATCCTTTGTCAGAGTGACATGTTCCCTTCCCTAACACTTTGCATTATATCACTCAGTTCATTTTCACAAAACACAAAGTTCCTAGTGGAGATTTGGGGCAGGGATGTGAGGAGACTGTATCTTTTTTCCCCCATTCTGAAAGACCAGATAATATGGCCTCTTATGAAACTTAAAAGGACTTGGTTCACTGCGTACTCCAGCTTCACTCGATGCCACAGATTAGATGATATGGTCGAGACTTTTCTCAAACTTAACTTTTTATAAGTGTTAAAGAGAAAAAATATGTGCATACCTTCCACCCCTCAGCCCACAGTTACCTTTGGAGAGTGTCCAGCCTTGTGGCAGTTGTAGGTAGTTGTGGCTGTGTATTAAGTTATCCTTACCTTTTTGAAACTAATGTAAATTAGTTGATAAGCACTGTGTAAACTTGGGGTATCAGAGTGGTCTCTTTACAACTGATAAAGCAAGGAGAATCAAATACTATAAAACTAATTTAATTTTTGCCTTAGGAAAAGTGTGGAAAGTTTTAAAAAAGAGTAACTGCCCACCCCAATTGCATTCACTTAAAAATTTTTGGAGGAACTCAGGTTGTTTTCTGCCTGGCTTCTTAAATCCAAGTGGGGTTGCAGCATAGTTTAATTAAATACAGCGTCATACTCAGGATTTGAACTCCTGGCTTTGTTGCTCATTGGAGCAGTGGGTCTTTCTATTCCTTTCTGGACCTCAGATGAGCACATTTAAGAAATGGAGGGCTTAGGTGAGATTGTCAATAAGGTTTTTCTATCTGTAATTACATATCTTTGATTCTTCAGAGTTGAGTGATTAAAGAGACCTTTATAGAATTCTGTAAACTGCAGAGTTTGAATATCCGTGCCACTGTTCACTAGTCCTGTGTCTTGGCAAGCCCCTTAATCTCTGTGTGCATCAGTATCCTCAGGAACCAATAGAGTTTTGAAAAATAAAAGTTATATAAAGTACATGTAGGTACACATGGTGTACTTAGAACTTGCTTGGTGAGAACCTAAATGTTAACTTTTCCAGAGCATCCACATTCCCTGTCCTAGTGGTTTCCTGAGATGATCACTAACATTTGCCCTGCACTGACCCTGTCAGGAGAAACTGTCTCCATCGCAGAGCTAGTATCCTGGGGCATGTGTACCCATTCTCTCAGGAATGTAAAAACATCAGTGTTTTGAGACTTCACATATAATTAATGTAGGAATATCCCCTTGGAAGATGGCAGTAACAAGCCCAGCTTTCTTTAACTTCAAGGGGAAAAATTAAAAACTGAAGTTTGCTAAATGTGTGTTTTGCAGGTTGGACAATCTGCTCAATATGGCTTATGGAGTAAAGAGGTAATGATAGAGGTTCATGATACTCATAATTCCCTTCCCACAATTGATTAGTTTCTTTGATTTGGGGAGTGATACTTATACCCCTCATTAAGTTTTTGTTGGGTTTTATTTTGCATGTACAACCTAATGAAAAGCTACTCTTTGAAGCACAATTGACTCAAGGAATATCTTTATACCACTGGATGCCACCTGGTCTTTTAAAACCCCATTATTTGTTTCATATTGCGTTGCGACGTTATAGCACGTCCAAAAACAAGGACCCAGAACCAGCTACAACAGCGCCAATCACAATAAAGACACAGAATCACTTCAAAAAATATTGCTGACCAAGCAACGAGAACATCAAGGACAGCAAGGAATAGCCAATTCAAAAAGCAACACCACACAAAACAAGCAAGCAAACGCAAAAACACACAGAAACCACCTGAAACAACAAAGACAAGCACTGAAAAGTTGGCGAAGAAAACAACCAAAAAAACAAAGCAGGCAAAACGGAAAAAGAAGAACCACACCCCAAACAGAAGGTATCAAGGACCGCGAGCGCAGCAGACACAGCATAGTAGGTTTTCTCCAATGACCATTGATGGAATGACCAGTTTGGCTGGAATTAATATCCCTGGGCACCCTGGAACAGGGTGGTGTATATTTGTGTACAACCTGGCTCCTGACGCAGACGAGAGTATCCTGTGGCAAATGTTTGGGCCTTTTGGAGCTGTCACCAA
>NW_003852401.1:4677630-4724585 GCF_000181295.1 Otolemur garnettii
TTTTTTTCCTTTTTCTGATTAGCTTTGTGTTTGGTTTACATTTAAAGCATTGCTGTTATGTCTGTTTAAGAAAAGTATTTTGAAGTTTACATTTTTATTTATGAAGTTAAAAACAGTATTTATTTTGTAATTATGATTTGGGTTGGGGAAGGGGGGGCTACATTATAAACGCTTATTGTAAGAATACTGGAGAACTTTTCGTAAAGCAGTACCTTGCCAAAGAGATAAGAGCCTCTTTGATGTGGGTTTAAAAAAAGCATCTATTTTTATAAAAAAGAAAATTTGGAGAAACTTTTTACTGGTCCTGGAACAAATATTTTAACTTGAATACTTTGAGAAATCTCTTCATATGACACCTAGTGAGCTTTTAAAATTTACCAGGAAATTTGCAGCGGTTGGAAAATTTAGAAAGATTTATGATGTAGAAAATACTTTTGAGATCTTTGTATGAGAGGAATAGAATCAATGGGGGAAACACTGCTGGTTTCGTTTTTGTAATCACCAGTGGAGCGTCTGATCATCCTGGTTATTATGTGATAGGTGGCTCACATTGATTTGTGATTTTGAAACAAATAAAAAAAATTTACAAAAGAATATATAAGAGCAGGCAAGAAATTTAAATTACCAAGAGATGGGGGAAAAAAAAATCTGTTCTTCCTAAAGAAATCCCTTCAGATAGAGCTCATGGTGTTTAGTGATGTACTTGCAGTATTGTTTGAAGAATTGTTTTGTCTTAAGGAAAAAGACGTTGCACATGACTTGTACTGCAGCAAATCAGCAAAAGTGATCTGAGTTGTATATTTGAAGGTATTTTGAAAGTTACGTTCAAGGCTAACACCTGAGCTTTGTGTAATGTAAATAAGACCTTGTGTTTATGAACCGTTCAGCTAATTTGATTTTTTTTTCCTTACATGCCAAGTGATGTTCAGGTTTTGAATGTTTTTGTATCAGTTTTTTCCTTTGTAAATGGCATTAACATTGTTACTTGAGGTCTTGCTTAATCACTTTTGTTGTCCTGAGGACTTGAATTTACAGTGCATCAGATTCGTTGCTAATTTTGTCTGTAGATAGTCTAGCTTCAGCTGTTTATGGTGATGCTACATTTTTGTTTATAAATATGTTTGTGGTAAAAAGAAAAATGAGTATAACCATAGGTTTTGAACAAATTTCCTTACATTTTTCATACAAAATCATAAATATCTGTATGCTATTGAAATTTAACTTTGTATGATGCTTAAACCACTATTTGGGGAAATAATAAAATAAGTCTTTACCATGTATGAAAGAAATTTTAAAAAATACAAAATATTTTCTGATTAGCATCTAGCTTATAATAAATTTTCAAAAAAGCTGAAGGCAAAAACTGCCTTCATCAGGATGCACTGAGAACTATATAGTTACGTCCTGCTTTTTGTATAAACTGAGATGCTCACGTGCTTCCCCTTAGAACAGGCAATGTGCTATGCATAACATAGTTGTACATTATCTTTGCGGTTGCTTTGAGTTTTATTTTTTATTATTTAAAACTGTAGTTATAAAATTTTTCAGTATAGTACAGTACATATACTGTGAGGCGCGTGCTAAAGTGAATAAGCGAGTTTTCATGCTGACCCACTCAATGCTATTCAGAAATCAATTGGCTTAGCACTTTCTCATATCCTTAGGTGCATTTAGATTGTCCGAGTTAACCTTCTGCGTTTAAAAAAAAAAAAAAAACACTAAAAAATAAAATACGTGTATATACTTAAAAAAAATTAATAAGGTTTCCCTCAGGGGAAAACAGCAGCTACATGCTTCTTTCCTATACTACTGTAGCAAACCAAGGCATTGATGAGAAGGCATGCAAATTGTGCTTCACTTTACAGTGTTTATCAGAGCACTTAATAAAATGTAAGGCTGGTATTTATTTGAAGTTGTACAGTATGACTTAATTCACATCTGTTGGAATAGAAAATATATTCTGTTGAGTATTTAAGAGGCTGTACATGTTTTCTTTTGTGTTTGGATTCTTTGTACTTTTTCATGTTCAGTACATCAATAAACAAAGTTGAAGGGAAAGAACAGTGTGGCGAGTAGGTCTTTGTACACATTTTGGGGGCTCCTGTGCTCAGTGCAATAAACAAGACTTGCTCTCTTGAGTTCAGAGGTTCCCTCAGAGCTTTAGTTGAAAGCGTTAAGAATTCCAAAAGGCAAGTGCATTGCAGTGGAACATGCAAACATTTTTTGACTGAATGACACCTTCTGATTAGTTTTCAATTTTCACTAGATTGGTAATTCTCATAGGAGCACGTGCCTTCTTTCATCTGCTAGTTGTAAAAGATTGGGAAGTTGAATGCTGACGTCATTCCGTGGCTCTGACTTAACCTTCAACCTTTTGCACAAACGGGGATTGCCCTCCCACATTTACTTGAGCTAAAGGAAAGCCAAATCGAAGGAAGGTAACTTACTTTGCTTTCATTGGTAAGCACAGTTCACTCATTTAATTCACCCACAGGATTAAGTGCTGATGTGAAACAGTTCTCTTGCACAAGTGCTATATTGTCAAGAGGACTCGTCTCTAAAATCCGAAACTCAGTTTCTGTTAGGTTAGGGCTGGTGTGTGCTGCTCATACTACAGTCCTGAACCGTGGCAGCAGCATGTGGTGTGTGTCACATACATGATTAAATTTATGATACATCCTTAATATCGGCGGAGGGAAACATTTCTTGCTGCAAGGATTTTACTCGTATAGAATGAAAGAAAAGAAAATATAATAATGAAACAAAGCATACTAAAATGATTTTTTAAAACAAAGCATACTAAAATGATTTCTTTTTATTTTTTCTGTCGGCTTTTTTGGTAAAGCCATTCTAAAAGGAATTGTCCTGAACTCACAACCTCGTAGTCAAGAGCGTAGTTGAATGACAAGATGCTTCTAATTTTAACATGCAATTAATCTCAAGTCTCCATACTCCCTTTCTTATTATATGAATTTAATACTCTAATTTTGTGACTTTGGAGCATCCTCCCCTCACGTCTCTCCTCTTGCATGCTCTATCAGTATTTTGACTGGTTGCATGTCAGCAATTCTTTTATAATTCAGCAGATAGTGGAAAAATTCTCAGTAAAGGTTAGTGTAGGAACTACTGGTGTAATTGAGGGGAAATTTCATTTTTCTCCCTCAGAATCCTTTTTCACCTACGCTTACACATCATCTGAACAATATCAAAATTCAGTGTTAGAGTGGCCAACATGAATTCATAATCTGAACATCATTTTACATTATTTTAATCTGATTTGAGGAAAAGCGGTAGCAATTTAACCTTCCTTTTGAAAAAGACGGCAAGATTTGCACCCTTTATAAGAGGATCAAAAAGAAAGTGGAGTGGAGATTAGCAACTACTGGTTTATAGGGTTAGCAAAAAAAATGTATGTACACGTATTCTAACGATACATATATTGAAATTTTGATGTCTGAGTCTCTATGAATATACTTTCAGAATAATATGCATATGCCTTTTATTGAGTAGGAAAAAGGCAGTGGTTTTCTTCTTTATGCCTCTATTATCATATTAGAAGCTCACAGCGGGAGGAAACAGATACTGCTAATATCATACATACTTGTTATTAGATGAAGAGATTTGCAGTCTGTCACTGCAACAAATAGCCCATATTTCTCTACTTGCTATATCCTTTACATTCTTCCTCTGAAAATTACCTTCAGATGGGAAGGATTCAACATCTGTACCATTAACATAGCTAGGCTTTAATATAGGATGGACCTTACTGAAATTAACCTTTCCAGAATTCTGGTTCATAAACATAAATGGAAGGATTTTTTTCTTGATCATCAGAATGTTATCTACTATGCTGTTCTCTGGGTGTACAAAAATGAGCAGGATATGGCTCTTACCACCTTCTCACATAGAAGGGAGGACAAATGAGCCACCAGACCAAGATTGCAGTGTCCTGTATTCTAAGAGAGTCTAAAGCAATCATCAAATTAATTTGCTATAGTTTTGATGAACCTCATTACAACTCACAAAAGTGATTCTGTTCTGCTATTCTTGTAGAATCATTTCTTTTTTTGTATTATTAGCTGATTTTCAATCTGACATCGGTATCATTTAGTTTCACCAATCCTCAGATGTTCTCATAGTCATTACGTTGCTGCAACCCTTTCTGAAGCTAAATAAAAGTAGTTGATACTCAGAAAGACACTATCTCTTTCTAAATAGGAGTTTGGCTGGGTAGTCGTCTCCCTAACCATGATATACAGAGTAACAATTTGGAAAACACAAATATGGCAAAATAGCCTGAATTTTAAAAGTATCAAAAGTATGTGTGACTGATTTTACCCTACTTTGAAGTGAGACACACCACAATCTTAAGATCTCAAACTCAGTGTGAGCATTACTTTTACTTTTTAAATAGTTGAAGATACAGGCTAGGACTAAATTGATACTGAAAGTCAAAAACAGTTATGGGTATTACTTTTCCAAATAAATTCCGGATGGCAACCTTATAGACATAAATGTAAGAAAATGGTCTATTTGTGTAGACGTGAATGTGTGGAAGACACACCCCTCTGTTCTGGAGCCCGTCACACGCTCTGGATTTACATCCACGAGTAATGATGCAGGAAAAGGAATGCTGTGCACAAAGGACACTTAAAAAGGAGAAAGGAAGGGGCTCCTGAGTGCGTGCGTGTGTGCTCAGAGTGGGCTCATGGGTGGGAATGCTGCACCACAGAAGTGGTAGCGTTTGAGCTGGGTCATTCAGAATAGATGAGATTTGAAAGATACTGGGGGAAGAAATTCAAGAAGAAAACCCCGTGATCAAAGATAATAGGTAAGCCTCTGTCTACTTGTAATGTCTTCTGGGGAATTAAAATACATTATTAAGTTCTATTGGATATAGATCTATGAGTTTGTCAGACTTTTTTGTGACCATGACTAAATTTCAGATCAGTTAAGGATTTGAGTCCATAACGAAATACAAAGTATTTCTAAATTTTGTTCCCTTGGCCATTCCTAATGTAACACTAAATATATTTGCCATATTAGATTGTATGTGAGGTGGGGAGTTGCATAGAACTTGCTAGGAAAGACAGCGTTGTCTTCTAAAAGGGGCATTTATGTGAGGCGTGTCGGGCAGTGTATGTGGAAGGATTAGAATGGACTAAACTCTCCCTAATAATAGAATAGTGGAATCACCTATTTCTCAGAGTATATTACCTTTATACTCAATGATTTAAGACAATAAGGTGACCCCCCACGCACAGTCTTTTTAGTGTTTGTATTATTTCTAGTGCTGGAGCACCTGGTTCATTCTAACATTGGATGTGTATTTTACATTCTTTTACACAGCACTCAACTGTTATCATAATCAAAGACAAGGGGAAAATTAATAAGGTCCAAATGTTTCTTGCATATTTCCATGATGTTTTTTTCTTTTTTAGTCTGCAAGTTGTTTGCTTTTTTGTTGTTCTGAAGTTGGTTTGATAATCATTTTAATCCAGAACCACAGGAAGGAAAGACTTTAAAAAAACCCTTCAATGGAAAGGGCTTACTGGTTTACTGGGCCCTTGACCTACAGGTTGTTGGTAGCGTCATGCTATTCTCTAACTCTGATTTACTTGGTGTGCTCATTTGAGAATCATTCCTGTCCAGTTGAATATGTGTTTCAGAAGCAAACAACCCATCTGTGGACCTCCTTGGAGACGTGACCAGACCAGCAGCCACCTTCAGGGTGACCCACCCTTTGGAATGAAGCACAGTTGGCAAGGTAGCTTTGTTATGTGGATTGTGGCCTGTTTATTTCACTTGCGGCAAAGGTGCAGCTGTGAAAATGGGGTGGGGTGGGGGGTGTCATGACCCATAAACATAGGTGCTCAGAAATCCAAAAGATGCAGAGCCTTTATTTTTTGGAATCTGAAGAAAAAGCAGCTTATTTGGAAGCTCTGGGTTAAAAGCAAAGCCCTATGCTTTTATAGGCATGTTATAGATCATCTTCTCTTTCAAAAAACATTTTGTGAAGTTGTAGGTAGCAATAACTATAAGAAACTTTGCAGATTTTTCACATCAAAAATTTCTGATTTAGTATTATCAAAAAAGGATAAGTAGTTATTATCTTAGATGTTGAACTAGCAATTGTAGTTGATATGCTGTATTAAATGTGCTTTAGCAGAGTTCCATCTTTTGAGAATGGTTACTGCTGTGTGTTCTCTGTATGAACCAAACCATATGGTGGTGAAAGTGTTCTGTTTTTTCAGGAGTTACTCTTAGAGAAGTACCATCCACGTATTGCATAAGGAAAGCTTCTCTGCTTCCTACAGTCAACTGCCATCCACCATATCTCCTGTCTTGAGATTAGATGACCTGAGTACAGGATGATCAGGCAAACATTCTGTCTCTGATAAACAAAGGATGGTGAGAATATTTTATAAGTTTAGTCTGAAACTTATCTCAATAAAGAAGGATTTTTTTTTTTTTTTGGCTGTAATTGTAGTTTATTTATGGTTCCCAGACTATTTCATGTCGTGGGATCCTGTCCTGAGGAAATCATTATCTCAACACACTTTCAGACCCTGCTGCACACCAGGGCATACAGGATGAGAAGCTCTGTGTTATACATGTGCTTTGTTTTTTACAAAACTTTCATTAGTTCTTTAATTTGACCAGGTCCTTGCTCTATACTGTGCTGTGTTTCTAGGCTGAAGAGTTAATGTGTGTTTCACTCTGGTTTTGAGCTGCAAGCCACCTCCGGGATCTTGTTCAGCACCTTATTTTGCAGATGTGTGAGCCAGGCCCAGAGAAATGAAGGTTCTCCGAAGTTCTTTGCTAATGTGAAACTTGGTATCTGAACCCAGCTCTCCTCACTCTTGAAATTTTATCTGTCACTACCATTGAAGTGCTAAAGCACAAGCCAAATTCATGGTCGTTAATGTCCTTTTATGGAATCCGATTTCTGAAATTTTGCAGGACACGGGTGCTGTCTAGAAATTGAACATAGGTAAGTGCCTGTAGTGTTTTATTACGTTGAACTCAATATTCTTTACATTCCCATGAATGATTTCAAGCTATCATACAATCACTATAGAAAATTTATCAAGTACACAAAGTACAAGTCAAAATTTGCTCAGTCCTTCTATTAAAAACATTTTTGAGTACCTTTGTAAGATCATATGTCTAATCTTTTTTGTAAACATTTTAAAACTTTTATATTTACTTTTTTCCTTTAATAAGGATGTTCTCCCCTTTTTTGATTTTGCTCTATGAGTATATAAAGAAATTTTTTGAACAGACTATAAAATAATGCATTTCTCATTGCTAAGACATATCAAATGGAAATTATCTGGCTTTTGTTGTATTGATGATTGCAATTATTTCCGGGAGGTACAAAATTCAGAAGTGCTGCGTGGTTTCCCATTACAACTCCATTCTTCCAGGCTTTTATAAACACTGAAGATAAACTGGGACTGGGGTGACCTCTCTGAACCTCAGTTTGGAATCATGATGTCTTAGGTGGGTAGTTTGGTTGCAGACTTCTGCTGTGCAGTACAGTTATGGATGGGAAGAGGAGAAGTATAAAACTACTTTTTGTCTTGATGGACAGAGAATAGACAGGTAGATTAAGCCAGCTACTTCTGTCTTTTTTTTTTTCTTTGCAGAAGAAAACGCTTCTGTCCCTAATGGAGAGGACAAGGATGAGTCCAATTGTGGGTGAATAATTTCTCCTCCTCCTTCCTTGGGTCTCTGATTGCAGTGATGCTCTCTCCTGCGAGGGTCTGGGTAAATACTGGCTTCTTACTGCATGTGCTCAGCGAAGTAGCTGATGGTAGAAGAGCACTTTTAAAAGAATTGATGAGACTGAAAGCCGCTCGTTAGAGTGCACCTGGATCCTGCCATGACATCACAGGCGGACCATAAACGGCTCTCCAGAAAGCACGACAGCCTTTTTTCACCCCTTTCTTAACAATGAGACGTAGATTGGGCTTGTTCTCTATTCAAGCATCCTTATGAGTAAATGTCTATTTTTACGGTAGAGCTGCACTTTAAAAATAGCTCCAATCAGTGCGACTCTTTTTCCCCCATATGTTAAAAAGTTATACATGAGTTAAAATATCTCAGATTGCTTAAATTCTTCCAAAGGCAAGGCACATTCCTTTTTGGGGGAGGTGGGTAGGGGGAGCGGATTAAGTACAAAATAAGGACTTCTCTTTCTGGGCCTCCTTAACCCCATGCTTGTTCTTGGAGACTTTTGAGCGATAAGAAGGCATTTGAACCAAGATTTAAGATTTCTGACTGTTAAAAAATTCATTAATATTTGGCGAGTACAGTCTTCTTCCTGGAGCGATTGTTTATTTTTGTTGTTGAGAGCAATTAGCTGGAACAGTCACAGTTGCAGCTGTTAGATACTATAGACTCCAGTGGAGATCACAAAAGGCCTTATGCCCATTTAGAGTCTGTATTTGGATTGTTTTTAATGGGTGATTTTTCTGGAGTCTACTGTGTTAGCAAATTCGATTGGGCGATCCTGAGCCAAATCAAATGTACATTGGGATCATCAGCATGCTGTGTTGATCAGTCACTTAAACACCTCGCTGCTTAGTGGAAGCCAGGGTGGCTGGGGCTGCTGGTGCAGAAAGAACATGGACCGTGCCTTTCCCTCTGCATCCTCCCCATGCAAACCTGGATGTGACTCACCTGAAACATTATGCTGTTTGCTCCCGAGTTCTTCCTTTTGCGTTTACTTCTTGTTTGCTGCTTTTGACTTGTTGGAGGTTTGGTAGGATAACCTCTATGTGCAAGTATGAGAAAGAGATGTACAGATACAACCTTGTGCCCCCGGATTTATGTTTTTTGGAAAGAGTAACATCTTAAGAGAATCTTGGCTCCAGTTTAACGCCTGACACTTCAGAAACAGCAGCTCGAGTGGAGGAATTGTTTCACTATTTTTTCAGTGTCTGGGTTTCAGCCTTTGGATATCATTTTGGTAGAGGAGTGTATGTTTCTCATTTCATAAGCATTCTGCTTTAGGATTTCACACTACACTTTCACATACATTTTCTCATGTGACTCACGGTAACCTGTGAGGTAAGGAATTATGATTTTTCCATTTCACAGAAGAGTTAGAAGGTCTCAGATTTGGGGAGTAGCCAGCTACCTGCTTGCTTTTTATGTATTGCAGCTGTTTCCTCTGTACAAATAAGAAAATGCATATTGCGTGTATTTCACTGCTAGCCGAAGCAGGTTGAGGGACTCATGTATTTTAAAGGCTGGTAGAGATTGCCCTAATGCACACAACGTACTTTATAGTGGCCTCTTGGAAAAGTGAGTAGAATTAGGAACTGTAACCTCATCTCTTTGTGGGGAAATAATTTGGGAATCTGGAGGTTTTGGTAATGGTATTGTAAGTGGGAATCTCAAGTATACATGGAAAGTTTGTTTCCTCCTAGCTAGCATACATTAATTAGAAGTCATTACATTTTGATGAGATTTTAGGTACTTCTATGAAGATATTTTTAGAATAACCTTTCATATAGCCATTTATTGACCAGATGGCAATCTGTTTGATCAGCTAGCTCAGATTTATTACTAAGTCAAGTGGAGTGGTTCTTCTTTAATCACACCTCCAGAAAATTTTTATGTAATTGGAGAGGTATGAATACTGGTGAATTAAAAATATGTTTAATAATTGTAATAAAGTTTTTCTGTAAATACTTTCTGTCTCTCTTTGGATGAGGGTTCTTAAATAATACTATAACTTCCCACAGTATTCACGTTTTGAATTGACCACACAAAATGTTTAGTAAATGCAAGACTTTCTTCGCATTTCCAAGCTAAAGAAGATTAAATAATTATAGTAGTTTGAATTATTGATGGATTTATTTCTTTAAAATCTTCTAGATAGTTTGTTTTAACTGCTTGGAAACCTAACCAATATACACTAGTGCAGCAAAAAAATCAGAATTGAAGTTAAGTTAGATGAGTTTTTTTAGTACTCAGACTTGATGATGAATGTATTTGAAAGTGATGTAGCAACATCATCTTGGACAAATTAGTTAAGGACCCACCAGAGATGTGTTGATGTGAGACAAGATGGATCTGGAGATGTTGAGTGAGCCTCAGTGGGGCTGGCTGGACATCTGAGCAGAGGGGAGAGGGCACTTCTGTCCAAGGCTCTCCTTCCCCACGTGATTAGCAGGAGCCCTGAGCTAATGGTGCTGAGGAGTCAGGAGTAACTAACTCCATCAGGAAGACCTCTCAGTGGAATTTTGGACAGTGCCCCTGAGGTTTTGAAGACCAGGCACCTTTATTGGCCTCAAACTAAAGTATCACTTCTTAGCTGAATCATATCTAAACAAATACTGAAACAGTCATAAAACATTTTGTCTTCCACAGTGGTTCTCAACCTTAGGTATGTGCGATACCTTTGGAGCTTTTTAAGTCTTAATAAGTCGTATAATGCTTGAATCTCACTTCATATTCTAAGGGTAGGTTGCAAGCTCCATGATAGCCAGGGCTTTTCAGCCTAGGTAGAGACACATCATTTTAGTGGCTGGTATTAGCTAAAGAGCGTACAGGAAATCTGGGGTGTTTTTACTCTGCCTCTTCTCTGTCGTGCTCTCTTCAGGTTCCAGGAAGCATGTGGCTCTCTGTGCCTACCCAAGTCTGTACCCAGAACACTCACATTGGACTGTTAGGTTTTGGGTCAAGCACTATGCTAAGTCTCATGTAACATCGTGAGAGAGGGACTCTGATCATCTCTGTTTTACAGAGGAATGAGACTTAAAGAGATTAAAAAACTTATCCAAGGACTACCACTAGTGCAGCGGTTCTCGACCTGTGGGTCACAACCCCTTTGTAACAATGAAAATATATCACGGCATTAGGAAGGTTGAGAACCACTGCACTAGTGAATTGTTGAGCCAGACATGGAACTCGTTGTCTGACTTCAGAGCCTGCCGTCTCAATGGCATAGTACACTGTAATGCTGCGGTGCCCAACTCCTGGGCAGTGGGCTGGTATTGGTCTGTAGCCTGTTAGGAACGGAACTGGGCCATAGGCCTCTGCCTACTCCTTCATCTTCCTCTCGCCCCTCCAGACACTCCCCCAAGTCCCGTGGAAGAATTGTATTCCATGAATCTTAGGAACCAGGCAGCATCTTGTGGGTGATGGAGCAAAGTTGCCTCATGTTCTCCCCATTGCTTACATCATGGCCCGAGCTCCCCCTACCCCTTGCAAAATTTGTCTTCTGTGAGACAGTCCATGGTGCCAAAAAAGTTGGGGACCACTCACTGCATAATGGTTAATAGCAGAGGGCATAATAGGAAGATTTTACATTTTACCCTTGCATGAGGCACTTTGGCCCTCAGGCCCTTTGAGCCATAGGTGGGGTGGGTGTGGTGAGGGAGTTCATAATATAGAGATAAGTTAGTTCATGGTTTAGCCATAGACTGGAAGATTCCCTAGGGTAGGCGCTGTGTGTGTTTCAGCTTGTTTTTTCCCTGTATGTCCACCACGGTGCTTTGTGAACATGAGCACCTGGAATGATTGCAGGATACGTACAAGGGAAGAATGAAGCCCGGGGAGCTGCTCTCTACGCCACGGTAGGGGTGAGGCCGAGTTATTTTAATATTCATTTTCCCTATCAGTAAGTTAGTGCTGAGACTATCCATGTTTCTTTGACGTGGATGGTTTGCTTATTTCTTTTGAGGGTGAGTCAGGGTTGAAAATCATGCTTGAATTGTAGGACAGTGACTCCAGAAAAATACAGAAAAGGAATCATGGTGATCCAGAAGAAAGTGCAAGTATACGCCTGCAGTGAATTGTGCTACACATTATTTCTCTTGTCGTCCAGATGAGAGCATCTTCTAAGTGTGATAGTTTCTCAATAAAGTTAGAAATAGGAACCGTTAATTATCCTTTTTGATGGAAGTTATGGTGGTAATAGTCAGGAAGTAACCTGATTTCTATGAATTTACTCTTACTACTAGAATATTGCCAGCTTAGAGTTTATAGCTTGACTAGCACCTTTTCTTGACCAAATCCAAGTCTCCTCAGGGAGAAACAGAAGCAGTGTCAGGGTGTTATGTGCAGTGTGGACTTCTAGGGTGGATTCTCTGACTCACACTGTATAAACCTGTCCTGTAACACTGGCTTTTTTTGTTGAATGTTAACCATGACCAAGTCATTAGATGCTGGGCATTTCACCTGTGTTAATTTTCATAATTCTTAAAGGTATCCTTGTTTTGCAGATAGGAAAACCTGAAGTTTGGGGAGACAACCCCTATTGGAATAAAAATGGTTGAACTTCTTTGTCATTGCTAAAAAAAATGGAAAGATGGGTTCTCTGTTTCCAGATAGGTAAATCATGAATGATATATTTGGTGACTAGAGTATAATTAGAGGACTAAATTTGGGACTAGAAGCCATATTATTCTGTATCTTTGTAGCACATGCACCTGCAAGAGATCAATCAGAAAGCTGCTAAGCTTCTATGGAACTGAGTTCAGATGAAAATCTTTATTTTTCTTCCTTCAAATCTTTATTCTTCTTCCTTCAAAGCATTCATTCTTTTGGTGGCAAGATACAGTTATCACGTTCTGTGTATTGAAAATTCTTAGCTCAGTAGCAGTTGTGGCTATTTCTATTTTTACTGCTACCTATTGGTCTTGAGGGCTGTTGTGCTCATAAACAGTAATGAGCCTGTGGATCAGTTGGTTGTAAATGTCGTCATAACTGGGGTGAAGGAGAAGTGATTGACTTGACAAATGGGGAGCACTCACTGTGTGATTAGAACTCTAGACCTCCAGGTACCAGGCTGTGGTTTGGACACTGAGCAGCATCATGTGACAGGATGCCTGGAAATGATCCCAGTTTCCAGCAGCACTCAGTGTTTAAACTGAAGTACACAAACAGGAAGGATATGGGCTTTTCTGAAATGAAATGCACAGTATTTCAGACAGTGGCTCAATTATTTACCACCACCATCTTCAACATCACATAGTCTCGGTTCCCAAATTGTATTGCTGGTAAATTATTATAGTACACAGAATAAGATGAGTGGAACTCTGTTCTCTAAGATTTTGCTATTTTAAGTATAGTCCATGGGTTAGCAGCACTGACATGACGTGGAACCTTGTTAGGATGGCAGACACACTGTTCCTTCACGCCTTAACCTGTTAAACCCTAATGCATTTTAGCGGAATTACAAAGTTAATCCATATACACATTAAAATTTGGGAATCGCTTTAAGGCCGTGTTTCTCAAACCTGACAGTGCTTAGATTGACCCAGAGAACTTACTAAGACATAGATTCCTGGGTCCAGAATTTGATTTTGCAGGTTTGGAGTACATTTGTTAGAGTTGTTTTATCCTAGTCATGCGGGACTGGGTGGATGGCATGTGGGGCTGCGATATTCCAAGTATCAATTGGGTGGTTAAAATTCTGTCTAATGGTGTTACTACAATACCATGGATTGGCTAATTTATAATAAACAGAAATTTATTTGTATTATGGTTCTGGAGGCTCGGAAGTTCAGGAGCATGGTGCCGGCATTTGGCCAGGGCCCTTTTGTCATCCCATAGCGGAAAGCTAGGGGGTGAGAGGGCAAGAGCAGAGAGGGTCAAACTTACTTTTTACTGGGAATCCTCTCCAAGGAACAGTAGCATTAATTTATTAATGAGGGCTGAGGCCTCATGGCTTAATACCTTCTAAATGTCTCACCTCTTAATACTCTAACAGTGGTAATTAAATTTCAACCTGAACTTTGCAGGTGATGTTAAAACCATAGGAGATCGATGAACCAAATCTGAGCACTTTTACCAAGGGCTGAGGGAGGAGTCTATAATAGTTCCAAGTGTATTTGTTGAAAAGTTACCCTGCAAAGGACTAAGGTTTATGGGAAAAAATGTTCTGTGTTCACTACAAGTGAAGGTCTATATAGAGATAAATAGGGCAGAGGAATAATGTCTGAACAGTCTACAGTAAACCATTTAATGGATTGTCCAGAAGCTGTGCCCTCTTTTATCCATCAAAAGAAAAAAAAAAAGCACATTTCAGCTTTTCTAAGATGCTGCTTCCTTCTGAGAACCCTGATAACTTCTCATCATTCTCTTGCCAAGTGCAGCAAATGCACAAGAACTTGGCAGCTTACCTGGCCATTTGGATTTTTCTTTCTAAATTGATTTAGGGCAGTCCTCAGGGCAGCTGAAGCTGGGCTGCCTACAGTTTGCCTCAAGGCGGGTTTATATGTTTATCCATTGAGAGCGTGGGTGTACCTTTGATCAGAGTGGTCAGCCAATATTGACCCCACCCTTGTAAAACTGCTGGATCTGTGAGAATGTGGCTGGCTATTAGTTGGGTCTTAATAGGTATATGTGTGTTCTTGTCAAATGAAATTTGAGTTGAAATGCCTTCTTTGTGTGGTGAATTTTTAAGTGAATGACACTGGAAAATTTACATACAACCCAAAAGTAAAGTTTTCTAGCGGATTTTTTTCCTGCAGTGGTTTAAACCATTGTTCATCTTCTGTGATTGGTATTAAGTTCTGTGTCCTAATGGAAGGAAAGAAGGGTTGCTTCACCACCTGCAGCAGGTGTGATACTTAGCAAATGCTGCTGTCTGAAGTTTTCAGGCGAAGCTTGGTTCTGTGAGGTTTTGTTCATTTGCCTTTAATTTTAAAGTAACTCTTTTAATAATGAAAGTAATAACATTCATAGATAATACAAAATAACTGCTCAGATAGGAAGTTACTATATGGCAAGAGTCAGGATTTTAAAAGCTTTATTCCTTATAAGTTTCTTTCAGTTTGTACACATGTGCTTTTTGGAATAAGAGTTGAAAACGTTGCAAGGATGTTTTCTGGAAAAATGCATCCCAGGAAAAAGCTAGGCTTTGTGTTCATTTTGGGCAACGTGTGTATGTACACGTAGACATGATAAGATGTAGTAGCACAGAGACATTAGGTAATTCCAGAAGTTTTAGTTTGCAGGGGCCATGGGAATCTGAAGAAGAAAATGCTCCACTGAGGAGCCACAGTTAGCCCAGCCCTGTGTGCGGCATCTCACAGGTCTGCAGACTGAGTGTATGTTCCGTTCACATTGCTGTGGAGACAGTAGCATAAGTAAATTCCTAAGATTTATTTGCAGAGCTTAGATTTCTAAGTTTGAGATTTGAACATGGATTCTGGAACCCATTCTCAACACGGACCTTATTTTTTTGAAAGCTGGGTAAAATAGGATTTGAGTCTGTATAGCCATTAAAAATGAAAATGCCTGATACTTCCCCCATTTAAAGGTTTTAAAGATTTTAATATATATTTTAATTTGATCCTCAGAATCTTATAAATGGGTAAGGCAGGTGCTTGACAATCACTTATTAGTGGGACTGGGGTAGGTAGGTAAGAATCTGAAACTCAGGAGAGGTTGAAGGCCTTCCTGGCGGTAACACGGCTGGCAAACAGCAGAGCTTGGGATCCTACTCCTGTTAACCCATCTGCTGTGCTTCCTCATGCCTGTCCTACCAGTTTGTTCAAAGTGTATTTTAAAGAGCCTGAAGAAGTTAAGCAGAATATCTCAGGGTTGCAGCATTTCATTAAAAAGTATTGTGCACTACACCTTACTTCCATATTCCTTTATCCTTTATAAACTGACTCCAGCAGGAAGCTGTGTGGTCCCAAAGGGCCTCCTGGATGAAGTATGTCAATGGCTGGGTTCTAACCTAATGATACTCAAGACCCATGGCCTCAGAGCTTAATTGTCTCAGAAAAAAAATTTTTTTTCAACACCCTGCCCCCACTTTCCAGTTAATTCTTCTTTTCCGTGGATGGATCATGCTTACCAGAAAGGTCTGTTGATCTTTGGCTTATGTCACTGCATAACGTTTATATCATTAATTTTTGTTTGCATGAAAATCTTGCTTACCGCAAGAACATTTTTAGCATTTTTGCTCTGGGGACGTTTGGAGTTTGTTGAAGTGTCCTGTGTGAACACCTGTGGCTTTAATAGTGATTGTTGCAGGGAGCTCTTCCCATAATAGAGGGCACCTTTGCTTTTGTTGTGACCTCTGTCAGACCCATGTCTGACTCTGTCTAGTCCTCTGTATGAGTTTGTTCTTTCTTGTCTGGTCCACCCAGGCCCAGAAGTGACTTGTTAACCCTGCCCTGAGAGCCTGCTTGAGAGGGTTGGCAAACTCTCCAGGTCCTGCTGTGAATCCCTCAGGCTTGAGAGGGACGGCAGATGGTTGAGCTAAACTCAGAGCCACCCCTGTACGTAATGATGAAAAATGACCAGCCTCCTGGTAAGTGGAAATCAGAACCCATGCGCCTTTTCATTCTGGTAAACAGGACTTTGAAACAAATGCAGAAAGGAGGAGTAGGAAAACCTCTTGTAAGTTACACGTCTGTCTTTGTTAGCACTCTTGGTGCTTACTACACGTAGCAGGAGAGAGATTCGTGTGTGTACTTTTCATCTGGTTAGTCTGGACACATAGATTGCTGAGCCTGAGAAGTAATCCTGTCTTCCCTTTTGGGTATAAATAATCTCTGTAAATGTCACAAGTGTGAGGTGCAGGATGCTAGGAGGGGTGCATTATTGCTCCCTATACTGCTCAAGCGGCATGGGGCCCACTGTATGCAGAGCCCCTTCCACAGCTGTTTGCCTCTTCCTTAACCTCTGCTGACATCAGGTCCCTCTGCAGTCCTTGAGGCCCTGGCTCCCAATGGGAGCATTGTCCTAACTCAAGGACAACTAATCTGCAGGCTAGGTTTGATCAGTTCCTGAGAACAGAAGGAAGTTAACAGAGTGCAGAGCAGATGTGCAGAGTAGCTGAGTGTCAGTGACAGTGGCACACAAGTGAAAGCCGTGAACTTGTGCTTCCCGGAGTCCCTCCAGTGACTCAGCTCTGTTTTATGACTCCGTGAAGCATGTTGGGGTCTTCGGAGATCCTTGTCTTCCTTGTTACCACCCATGGCCTTATGGTGATACTCCGTCATGTAATCAGACCGGCATGAGTCTCAGTCCATGGGCAATGGCACATCATGTGTCCAGGTGCAATCGGTCTCTGGAGTCAGTAGCTTGGCTTCAGCATCAGCTTTACTCATTGTGAAAACTAGCTGATGAGCCCTCCGGTAAGTCCTCACATTCTGTAAGCATTCATTTTCTTCCCCTGTAAAATGAGACAACAGTACAAACCTCAGCATGTTGGAAGACTTAATAAATCACAGATGGAACCCTTAACATAATGCCTGGTACCGGGTTCACGTCCAAAGGATATTGTTAGCTGCTGCTGTTACTATCATTACTTTTCTTATCATTATGACCACTCTAAGGAGACTAATGTATATATTTCCCCTTGCCAAAAGAATACATGGTCCCAGGACTGTCATAGTCCAGTTCCTTACCACTGGTAGGATTGGGGCCTTTTAACAGTGATGTTAAATGGTGGAAGGCTTTCTTTGCTTTACTGAAGCCCCTTGGAATGGTGACATTTGGCCTGATCATCGTCTACACACCTGAAGCTGTTTTCAGCTGCTCCTGTTTGAAAAGCATCTAACCTACAAAGGGAACCCCAGAACCCTGAGATTACTGAGAGATTGCTATACCTGGGTAAAATATATTTGTGTGGTGTCTTCCTTAAGTATAATGCACACTTTAAATGTCTCTTTGGCTTCTAATTATAGAAAGGAAAAGCAGTTTAATGACATTCCTGTATATTTTCCCAAATGACTGTTGTTGCTTACTGAAATGCACAAACATGCCACAGTCTTTCTATGGTATGTTTTCTCATTGGATGACCAAGACTCTCTAGGCTCTCTTCTGCTGGTACCTGGGCCCGGAGAAGGCAAGCAGAGATGTTCTTTTATCTCTGGGCTAGTCACCTTTGGCTCAGTGCCCTACTGTTTGTGTACAGGAAAGAGAAGTAAGAAGTAATTATTTAAAAGAACTTCCCCACTGTCTGTGCTGTGACCTCCTTCTCTGACAGCCAACTTTTTAAACAAGCATCTTAATATTTTAACAGATGGTGCTGAGATTTGTTGAAGCAGCCGACAATATTCCCAGTTCATTTCCATGTTTCTGGATTCTTTGTAGTTATCTTACAACATGGGTGAAAGTGAGTTCAGATATAATCTAAACCATGGATCTTGGAAAAAGAGAAGCACTTGGTGAGGGGAACTGGGATGATCTTGATTTACTTTCAGGGAGTTGTCCCAGAGATGAGCTTCCTGAGATTACCAGCAGCTAGCGTTCAGTGCAGCTGTGTTCTGCCGTGGGTCTGGCTATCCATTTGCTTCCGGAAATAATTTAAGTATCAATCGCTGTTAATAAATCCCTTTGTCAATTTTATTCCCAGCCTGTTTTCTATGAAAATGAGCTCTGACTCCTCCTCGATTTATTATGTGTTCATGGTCTCTGTTAAGACAGTTTATACACGTGTCCAGGGATCTCATGTAGAAGGTGGTGCAGTTTTAGAAAGATACAGAGTTAGATTTTGTAAACAAATAGTATATTCTTAAGAATATGTTAACAGGGCTAAATTTAATCGAAGTGTTTGCAACATCAGGGTCAGTGGTGCTATTTTTCTAACATTACAGCTACTTAATACTTTTCTTTGTGGAAGGAATGCTTTCTTTTACAGCCCACTGAATAATGCTGGGCACAGAACTATTTCTTAATTGCTTTATATGGCACAGCTTCATCTGCAGAGACCTCCAGTTATTCGAGGTGGCATCTTCTTTACCCTTGACGTTGAAATGGGGTGAGCCAGTGTTGTCTTGTCAGGCTCAAAAGCATTAAGAAATTTCCCTTTGTTTCTGGGTACAGTAGAGGGTCTGTAAGTTGGCCACCCAAGGAACAAGCTGGTCAACATAACAGAGGTGGCCAACATAAGGAACTGGGCCTACTGAACTGATGGCTACGAGTGGTGCATTCGTGAAAATCAGGCCAGTTTAACCTGAGTGAGAACAACTCGTGTAAGCATTCAAGGTGTTTGTTTGGTGTGAGTGACCCCTTTGGGCATGTTTCATTTCTGAGTGCTCTGCAGTCAAAGGGTTAAGGAGGTGGTCAACTTAGGGAGGTGGAGCCACTGTCGATGAGTCAGAAGAAGTCAGGAAAGATGTCTTTCCCTGTGACTTCTTCCCTAGTCCACCTTTGTTGCTGTTTCTAACATCAACTATGCGCTTAACAGGAACTTTGCTCAGTAATGTTTGTTAAGCACGTATTAAGGACTCAGGCGACTATTACAAGACCTACATGCATTTTTCATCCACTCCTCACAACAACAGCACAAGTAACTAGGTTATTATTTTGTTTTGCAGATGAGGACCCTGATACCACTCAGGTAGTAAATGGCATTATGGAACTGGGGCCAAGTCCTCAGACTCCAGCAGCCTGTTGGCTGAGATTAAATGAACAGAGTCCATCAGCAGTAGCTTTCCTTAATGCCCCTGCTTCTCGTTGCCTGTCTTTCCCTTATGTCTGATCTTAATTTTGTCCTTTCCCTATTTATGGACTAAAAAGAACCAACACTCTACACATGGAGAATTAGGAATGGAATGGGGAAAAAAATGTCAGATCTGTGTTCTAATTAACTTGCAAATTTATGGTTTGTTACTCAGGGAGAATACTCTTTAGAATAACAAGCTCAAAATATCAAAAGTGAGTTCCACTGATTAATGAGAAAGAGAAGCATTGCTGTCTAGTAGAGGGGACCTGTTTGCAGGTCAGTAAATATTGCTATTCCTGCTTTCTGTACATGGCAGAACATCAGGGGATTATTTTTTTCATCTGAGAGAAAATTTACTGTCAGAGGAGACTGAACAAGTTCTCTGCAAGGGAGCGAGTAGTTCTCTTGCTCTTGTCTTCATCCTTATAATCATCTTCTTCCCTTGTAATTATTTGACACTTCTTGTCTCAAGGGTAGAGTTGGAATTCCTACCTTTCTACAGATCACAAATACCTGACGTTCTAACCTTGGCACCTAGGATTCCCCTCTTGAATGTTAAGCAAACTCAAATAGCAAAGGTCCTCCTAAGGAATCCTTTTTGGCCAGATGGATCAGGGATACATTTCCAAAATTAGTGCTGCACAGAGAATTCTCTCTCATGGACTAATTCTTCTCCCCCTCTCAGAGGACCATCTGTCTCATGGGCAGAAGAAAAATAGGCATCTGTTCAGATTTGCAGGGTTGCCACCTGGACCTGTTCCTATAGTGTTTCCAAGCAGAAGGTTGGGATGTCTGTGGGCCAACCCAAAGCTTTAAGTACCAGGATCTCAAGTGAGAAATTATAGAATCAAGATGAAATAATTTGGATCTAGAACCACGTTTTTTAGAGCAATTCTAGACCAGGGATTGGTACACTTTCTCTGCAAAAAGTCAGATAATATTTAAGGCTTTGAGGGCCATTAGATCTCTGTCACAACTTTTCACCTCTCCCACCATAACACAAAAGCAGTCACAGGTAAGGCAGAAGCTAGTGATTGTGGCTATGTTTCAATAAAACTTTATTTATAAAAAATAAACACAGCCAGCAGGTCATAGTTTGCATAGATATGTATATCTATGTATATCTATGTGTGTATACACATACACACATAAACATACACATACACATCCAGGGATTTGGATTGATGCAGTACAGTTGACAAGGCTGATGTTGTGAAGTCTCTACCCTTTGGTTTTGCAGGATTGGTTTAAGGTAGCTGTGCCCTGCACCTTCATAGTGCTCACTGTTTATTCACAGTTCTGGTCAGTCAGGAGCAATTTCATCATGAACAAAAACGGCACCAAGAAGATCCCACGCTGACATTGGACTCCCAGCGAAACATCATCAGCCAAAAATGCCCATTTAGATAACGCTGCCTTTAAGCTGAGTGTGGCTGGATCAGTCCTGAGACATGGTTGCGTATACTGAAGAAAGTTAATCGTGCTGAATAGACTGTTCCTTTACTTCTAGATTTTGCCCTATGTGGGCTGTAGTTGTTCAGCATGCAACTAATAACTTCCTTCTCATGGTGCTGTGGGTGGTTCAGCGTATCCCAGTCGCAGTGATGGATTTAGGCCCAGTAACTTTGTTCCCTTCCTCGTTTTGGCTCTGAAAAGAGACGTTGAGGGGAAGAAGCTGCAGATGTGAGACACCAAAATAAACACGCTTATGACAGAACTCATGCTTCCTGTTTCTCGGTTGGGCTTGAATTCTTTACATCCAGACTGATAGTTTCACTGTCTAGGCAAGTGAATTAGAAATTGTTTACAAGCTAGAATGTGAATACCAGTTAAGTGTTTCTGCATTATTTTGCATCATTTCCCCTCTCTTTATTCTCCACGGGGAGAGGGATAATTGTGCCCACCTGAAAGTTCTTCTGTTTTACTGCCCAATTTAAAGGAACAGTGCCTTGTTAGATATGTCTGATATTTACCTTCTTTCTCTATGATTAGGAATATGTGGCAAGGATAGGTACTAACTTCCTTTTAAATGTTTGAAGGGCAACACTAACACTTATGCATCACTTCTGTGACCTGATTTTGATTTGATTGGGTGAAAAAAACAACCAAGCAACTATCTGTATCTCACTTAAGTATCTTGGAGATAGAGATATGTGGAAACCTCCAATGCCCGCAGTACCTTATTACTGGGGACTCATTTTCCCCAGGAGAACTTACTCCTAGGGAGATAGCAGAAGAGTGAATGAATCCTAGTGGGATGAATACTGATTTATTTTCTCCCATCATATTCCTAGTATAATGAGCTATACACGTCTGTGTACCAGTTGATGGTAATGAAATTTATGGTAGTAGTCCCATGGAAAATGGCACATGGAGTAGTCCCTTATAGCGCTCTTTTGTGTATTATGTTGACTCCCCTTATTCTCATACTGGCAGATGTTTGTGAAGTCCTCAAAGGCACCAAGAGCTAAGGTTGCTATCCAAGAACAGAAGAGAGAAAAAGCAGAGAGTGGAGAAAATTTTATGAATGTATAGATTATTTTTTTTTTAGTATTTTTTCCAGAAGTAGAGGAACCTTTCTTATAATAGTTTACTTCAGAATTGGAGGAAGACTTCTGAACAATGAGTAAATAATACGCAAATACAAGTAAATATGGTGGTATTGTTTTGTTATGGAAAATAGTTCATTTTCTCAAATGGGAGAGTGCAAGGATTTTTCCAAAGCTTTTAAGATCTTGAGATGAATAAGAAAGACAAGTAGAAAGGCATATTAGCAACCCAGAGTGGTGAGCATGAGCATATCTGAGTACTTAGATAGACGAAAGGCGAAACCTAACTTAGACGCAGAAGCAAACCTATTTTCATGCTACCTTTTTGTGGTAGCACATCTCTGGAGACTCAGTAAGATGAGGGGGAGGTAATACTGAAGTGAAAAGCAGAGAGAGGCATACTGTGTTCAGAGGGGGCCTGTGCAAAGGTCCAGAGGTGAGAAAGAACATATGCAATCTTTTGAAAAGATTAGGCTTTCTTTGCCAGCACCAGTGAGATATTTTGAAGGTTCTACGTAGAGGAGTGATGCAGTTAAATTCAATTATTTGGGGGGAAATATGAGTGGTAAATTAGGAGAAGGGTAAGATTGAAATCATGGAGATTCCTAGAAACGAATGGGAGAGGATAGTATCCACTTCAAAAATCTGTTCAGTTAGATATGTGGTCAGACATTTGTCAAAATTACACTCAGAATTAGAGCAAAGGAAGGGTTAGGAGTTTTGGATGAGGGTGAGATTTCTGATTTGGTTTTGCTACACATTCTGTTGCTCAACTTTTTAGATGTGAAATAATGGAAAAGGGACCAGATGAGGGAGAGGAGGTGAGTTGCTGCAATATTATCAAAGCCATGGTAGCTGTTTCGGAAGAAGGCTAAGCTGTATGTAACGGGTGTGGTGCATCTAGAGAGCTGTGGAGCGGGTGGGGCTTGGGACCAGTTACAGAGGTCCATGAACACCCTGTGCGAGGCCATGTTCACAGATAAGGATGGTGACATAGTTTGAGCTGTACTTGGAGGAGAACTTGAAAGATGGAAGAGAACTAGGAGACTAATTTTGTGGTAGGCCAAGTGAGAAGACAGGAAAGTGACTTATGGGCATGGAACGAGGAGGTCTGCAAGAAAACACCAGGGTAGATGTTGTAGAATTTGGTGGTGATGTGGACGACTTTATTCCATTTCCAAAACATTTCTCGTGTGATGGGCCCAATCCTGCCCTTCTGGTTTTACCTTGTACAGTTCCTTTCACATACTTGTAGCTCAGCTTACCTGGATGTTTGCTATTTTACAAATGTGAGCTTCATTTCTTCCTTTTTTTTATGCAACCCCGCCCCCCCACATTTTTCCTTCATCTTAAATGTTCTTTTCACACTTCACAAACTCTGATTAGCCTGAAAGGGGAACATAGGATTTCAATAAGAAAAAGGAACCTTTTTTCCTTCTGAAACTTCACTTTAAATGCCACTGTCTGCATTCCCCCCTCCTGCTCTAAAATCCATCATAGCGCTGGGACCGTGGTTAGTGGTTCACACAACTGGCTCCACTAGCTTTACACTTACTGACAGCGTAGGCCTTGATTTAATCGTACCTGCTTTTCTCATTATATGTATTAGTTTCTCAGTCAAAACGTTCACATGCTCACTGAAATCTACTAGGCTGGAAGGGCATCTGTGCTCACTTCTTGGCTCTGTTAGTTGGTGCAAGTTAGTTCCTACCTTTGAGCCTCAGTTTTATCATGCATAAAATGAACATCATACAACTTACCTTACAGATTTGTTGTGATGGGTAGGTTAGATAATTCATATCCAGTGCTTGGGATGGTGTTTGGCACATGACAGTTGCCCTTGTTGAAAGCAACTAATAGCATTACAAGGAGGCCTTCGTATAATGATTTCTTGTAAATAAAAAAGGACATCTATACTAGTGGATGTCTCAAGAGTGTGTAAATGATGGGATATCCGAATGATGGATTCTAATAATTTCCCTCTACTCTGGATGAGCTGGCAGATACCTCAGACTTACCAAGAGGAAACTTACGGAAAAGACAGCCACAACCGTCATAAACCAAATCATTAAAAGATAACGAAAAATCCTGTTCCAGGATCTCAGCAAATCACCTCATTCTATATCACCAAGCACCTCAGTTTCTTCCTTCCCATCTTGTAATGTCAAAGTCACTTAGAAAACTTCCTAGAGGTGTCCTAGGTGCCCCCCAAGGTAGGAAATCCGATGGTAAATGAGTTCAGTTGTATTTGTTTCCGTGTTAACAACAGTTTAACAGTATCTGTTTCTCATAGTTATTCATAGCTATGCTGACTTGTAAAGGTGTAAGATTTTATTTTACTTTTTGTTATATAGAGGAGATTAGACTTTTTTCAGGTCTCACCTATATATTTCACTACCCAGGTGAACTTTGCCCTACTTGACAAAAAATAGACCAGCTTAGGATCCAGATGATAAAACACCTTTTTTCTTCTGCCCACACATAGGACAAATTCATGGGTGAGCTGAGTCTAGTCGTTATTTTTTCATCTTCCCCGTAGATGTTTTTATATGGCTCATAGCCTGTAGATGCTTTCCACATTTGGAAAGTTCAGCATCTAATACAATCAGCTTGGAGTGACATCTGTTTGTGTTTTTAATCCACACAGGCAGTTTCCCATCAGAGTGAAGCTTTCACAGTTGAGTACCACTGATGTCTTGTGTTCTTGAAAACGATTGGTGATTAAAATCACCCCTTTTGCGAGCAGCTACCCACTGTTGCTCTCCAGAGAGAATAATAAACTACCATAGGCAGAAATATTAAGGTATCACTTAGAATCTGAGAATTTTAACCACTTCATGTGGCTGAGGCCCAGGGGCCTTTTCAGCCCCAATGCTAGTTATCTTAAAATTGGTAATGTGGTCCAGCATAACTCTTGTGCTCTCCTGGGCTCCACTGCCTCCTGCGGTGTGGTGTGAAACTTAACTGTAATTTGTTGTGACTGATCCCTAATGCAAGTGTTAACAGTGGCTACTTGCCATGAGTAGGAGAGTGAGAGTAAGTGTTGTTTATCCAGACAAGAAGTGATACCAAAATGAGACTGGAGGTGTGATTCTAATTTGCACCTCCGTTTCATTTGCCCAGAGGAACTACATTTTTTTTCATTATTTCTGAACATAGATAGTGATAGGAGACGGCTTACCAAAAGCACTGTTAACAGATGTGGCAGTCACAGGTCCGTGCAGTCCCTCGTTCTGTTCATTCATACTTTCATCAGATCCCCTTGTGTTTTGGAGGAAAGGCCTTTACCAGAATTGCCTGACATAACAGCCAATTAGGAACTAATAACACCAAAGAGCATTTTTGAAGTGTATGCATTGTCTTGTACCTTTCTGTATTGTACTATTTTACGTTGCACTGTATAAAATATTCTTATGATAGAAAGGTAGGAAATGGGTGTATCAGAGAACGGCGTGAGCCAGGAGAGATCGTAAAATATTTCTGACACTTTGAAGTTTCCAGAGATTCCAAGGTTTATTCCACGGAACACTGGCCCTGAAAGGTTGCATTTCATGAAAAAGAATTCAATGAGAAAAAGTTTTAAAGAGTCATAGAACATGTCAGAATATTAAAGGCTCAGAGATATTCTGCAGAAAAGCAATCCATTTAATTATTTTTTTTTAACTCCACATCCCTTACTTATTTGCTTGAGGAAAACGTTTTTTACTCCCCATGCAGTGAATTAACACTTTTGAAAATGCCAGCCTATTCTGATTGTTAGAATAGACGTTTCTTGCTACATCATCCAGCTTTTGTGGCCCCACATTTTTAGATAGACCTGAATAGTACATTTGGTGTCTGAACAAGGTGCAGCAGCTTTTCAGTAAGAATATTCATGACATTGTCATTATTTTTTATTGCTGCAATCGACTTTAAACAGCTCTATCCTAAAGAAAACCAAAGTGTAAGTTCAGGGAATAAAGTATATTTGGAATCAAGCTGAGACCATTGTATTTTGCACTCACGTAATTGAGGAGAGAGGGAGAAGTCCTGCTAGAAACCTAATCTTAGCAGCTGTGGGAGTTTTCACCAGTCAAATGCTGAGGGTTGCGTTTACCTGTCGTCTTACCCATTAGAAAGCCATGTTGGAGGTTTGCAGACAAATTGAGACATTTCTTCATTTCCAGCACTTACCGTGTATTGTGGAAACAACGCTTTAGGAGATGCATGATCAATTAATGCCCTTCTTCCCTTTGTGACTTTTTAAAAATATCTCACAGATGCGTGCTTTGAATCAAATAGAGTATTGTATAAAAAAGAACTACAATGCCAACTGAACTGCATTACCTTGTGGAAATGTAAGGCTGGAAAATGTCTTTCAAATGAATCCAAAGCAGCTCTGGCCTCGCTGGCCAGCACTGGATGACTTTAGAACATGACTCATGTAATTGGTTTCCTTGCTGTCATATGACAGACATACCACCCCACCATTATATCAGAGCTGAAAAATAAATAGTTAGCCTCCATGGGGATGTCTAAACCTAAGGAAGAATAATGCCTGCAGTTTAGTTCTGGTTGCTCTTTTGAAGTTTACACCTCAAGGTGCTGCTTTGTGAAGAGAATTCTATTCAAAGGGAAATGGCCCAGATGTAAGTCATTGTTAAATCAAGGATTTTTCTCAAGAGATCTTGGGAAGGCATTACCCACTTATATTCTCATTTGCCTGAATTGGGCAAGTATAAAAATAAATGCCTTGTTTTTCCAAAACTTGAAATTCACATTGGAGAAGGGAAGGATCAAGCTTCTTTCAGTTAAGCAGGAATGAAGGATCCTCTTACTTGAGAAAAAATGGTTGTACAGGAAGGGAACACATTTCATGCTCTAGTCACATTTTGTGTGTGTAAGAACAGAATACTATCCCAGGCATATGTAGCCCAAAGATCGTTTAGGGCCTATGCTTTACCCTGTGATAGAGCAGTTTATAGAAAAGGAAGATTTCCCAGGACACAGTTCCCTGACTTGCTGCCAGGTTTCAGATAACTGTGCCTGGCCTCATTTGGGGACTTGGAGGAGTAAGGTGACAGATTCATATAACTAGTGCTGGCAGGTTATTTTATCGTCAGTTAAGTTGTATCAAGCACTAGGATCAGATTGTCCTACCTAAATTACAGATGTTCTTCCTGTTGAAGTTTGTGAAGCAGAAAAGAGAAGCAGAGGATGAGTCGGCCCACAACAGTGAGAAGCTTATCAGCCTGAGGACTGAGTGACCATAAACAAATCAGTAAATCCCTGTCTACTGTCACTTTGTTCTTTGTGCTGCGTGGGAAGTGTGAGCTCTTCTCACAGGCCCATGTGAGCAATAGGAAGCATGCCCTGATGAGGGAGAACCTGCCAGAAGTAGAGACGGGCATTAGGGCAAAAGCAATTTTTACTGGAGAAAGGTGAAATTAAGCTGATAAACTCTCAAATTCTACAGTCCAAGGAAAGACTTTTCTTGTTAAAGGCTGTACCCATGAATTTTTATGTGCACCACTGATCCACCATGGTTACCTAGGGTTATTCTGATTTAGAAGCCACTGAGTAATGAGGGAATGGAGAAGTGAATTTAGCAAAGTGTACTGCAAAACCCAGAACTGGAGGTAGCCAGAACTTTGAGCTATGAGTAGTCTGGTAGTGGGAGAAACAGTCTCACTGTTGAATTACATGGCTGGTAACTTCACTGTTAACTCCAAATCACTAGTGTGAGTACCCAGTTAAGTAGTAACACACAGCCCTTTGTGAGAGTAAGTTCCCGTCTCAGTGATGAGCCTATAGCACAAGAGACAGATGGCAGAGGCAGAGGACTTCTCAGTAGTGTAGGGAACACGGATCTCCTTATGGGGGACATTTATCATCACACCAAGATCATCCTGTCCATACAAAGGTCATTTTCTAATACAGCAGATGGAAGGCCCAAGGAAGGGGGCAGAGGAAAGTGGGGCAATTTTTTATATTCTGGCTATTTATTCTGCAACACAGATTCAAAGCATATGTTGTGATGGGCTCTGCCCTAGGGCTTCAGGATACACTGAGTGGCACAGAGGCAGGGCCCAGCCTCAGGAAGCTCCCCTTTCAATGGGAGAAGACAGGTACCAATAAGTACATATCAAAATATAATCATTAAAGATTTGATAAATATTTTGAAGGGTGAAGGGAACACAAACAAGAGGCAAGATAGAGAATCTTAGGCAGAAAATTGAGAGGAAGCTATATCTCAAAGAATATTAGAAGAGATTCAAGCTGAGAATTGTATGGGGAGGTAACAGCAAAGTGACCAGCATTCATGAGAAAGGAAACCTAGAAAGGCCCTAATGTGGAAAGAACAGCCCGTGTTCAAGGAAGTAACAGAAAAAAACAGTGTGACAATTCATGGTTGTATTAGAGTTCTACAGAGAAAAAAACCCAATAGGGTATTTGTGTGTGTGTCAAAGGATTTGTTATAAGGAATTGGCTTACACAATCACAGAGATCTGTAGGGTAAGTCAGTGAACTGGAGACACAGGAGAGCCGATGGTGTAGTAACAGTGTGAGTCCAAAGGCCTGAGAGGCATGAGAGCTGACCACGGTTTTCCAGCCCAGGAAGAGCCAGTGTTTCAGTTTGAGTCCCAAAGCAGGAGAAAGTCAATGTCCGATTTTAGAGGCAATCAGGCAGGAGGAGGGTACTCTTACTCACTGGAGGTCTGTCTTTTTGTTCTTTTCAGGGCTTCACCTGATCAGCCTGTTCACATTAGAGAGAGTGTGATGATTGATTTCGTGTGTGATCTTGACTGTGCTAAGGGAGGCCCAGATACTTGGTTAAAGATTATTTCTAGGTGTGTCTGAGGGTATTTCTGGAGGACATTAGCACTGTAATGGGTGGATTGAGAAAGCAGATTGCCCTTCCCCAGGTGGGTAGGCATCATCCAACCCATTGATGGCCTATGTAGAACAAAATGGCAAAAGACATTGGTCTTCTCCTCCCCCTAGACTGGGACTTAGACCATCAGCATTTCAGTCTGTAATTCATACTACCAAGTTCCTTGGTCTTTAACTTACAAATGGCAGATTGTGGGACATCTCAGCCTCTGTAATCACATGAGCCAGTTCCTCTTAATAAATCTTTCTGTAGATGTAGATATCCTAGATACAGCTCCATGTTACTGCTTCTCTTTCTCTGGAGAACCCTGAATAACAGAAGCAGTCTACTTTCCTCAGCCTGCTGATTCAGATGTTAATCTCATGGAGAAACACCCCCACCAGACACACTTAGAATCATGTTTGATCAGATATTTAATCATTCTATAGCATAGTCAAGTTGACACACAAAATAAACCATCATAGAGAGCAGCGGTTCCCAACCTGTGGGTCACAGCCCACGGGAACTGTATTAAAGGGCCATGGCATTAGGAAGGTTGAGAACCCTGATACAGAGTCAAAGACAATGGGACAAGAACAAAGTTGGAGACAGAGGGTCATCATAAGGAGTAAGGAGTTTATTCTGATTGCACTGGGGGACTGTTGGAGGAACTCAAATAATGAGGGACTTCATTCTGCTTCCTTTCAAGGCCCATCACTCTTTGTACTGGGTGGTAACTCCTTTGAAGGTAAGAGAGACTTGTACAGGATGAGGTGGAGGCCATGGAAGAGATGATGGGAGTGGAGACAAGTTCCTTGGAGAAATATTTTGGAGGCTTGATTTTGGAGAATGGCAGGGACAAATCAAGTACGGCCATGCTTGTGAAGAAAGGCTCCACACTTTGCATCTTCTGTGGACGCTAAATGTGACCATCATCTCATCCTCTCAGGAACCCAGGAACCGGCAACTTACTGCATGGCCTGGTAACTGAGATTCATCTTTGTTTTTCAGCAGTTGAGAAAAATCAAAAGAAGGAGAATATCCTGTGACCTGCAAAAATTACATGAAATTCAAATTCTAGCATCCATAAATAGTTATATGGGAACACAGCCACGCTCACTCGTTTATATATTTTCCATAGCTGCTTTTGCCCTAGAACGGCAGAGTTGAGTAGTTGCAACAGAAACCATATGGCTTGCAAACCTAAAATACTTATTATCTGGCCCTTTACCAAAAAGGTTTGCCGACCCCTGTGCTTATTAAGTGTTTATTCAGCAGTCTCTGGAGAAACATGCTGGTGTTTATATGTCCAGCTCACCTAACCCTTGGATACTTCTTGGCAGGGACGCTCTACCAAACATGAATTTTTCTGTCTGTAGACTGAAGAAAGCCAACATTAAAGGAGCATTTTATTTGCCAGGATTAAGGTCTTGACCTTTTCCAACAGCCAATTAAGGCATTCTCTGACATTGGAAAGGTGGAAGTGGTGATCAGTAATGACCATGAACAAGCCTCCTGCTGACAGGTTTCATCTGTCCTTTCAGGGATCAGCTGGGGATTGTTGGAGGGGAAACAATCCTGAGGGCTTGGGCTCCCTAAGAGTGGAGGAGCCAAGTGTCATGAGGGAGGGAGGAAAGGTGTGCTGATGGCAGCCAGAACTAACCCTTTTGTCTCTTCCATCCTCCAGGGTTTGTCTTCTGGCTCAATTCAGCGATTCTGGCCCCGAGAATTGGAATTCTGTGTCAGGCATCCAGCTTCTGGCTGCTGTAGAGGGCTGGAGGTCATGCTCTTCATCACCTTATGGTGTGGCCAAGATTTTCTACAAATAGAAGCCCATCAACAGGTATCCCTCAGTGCTGACTGACCGACCCAAATCAAAGTGAAACCCCCCCCAATCTGCTTAACGGTTGCAAATGGAGCATCCCTAAATCCATTGAGGCTCTCTGCCCATGTGGTAAATATTCTCTGATAGGTAGACATTTCATATTTGAAGTTTTTTCACTTTAGGAAAATAATGTGAACATTGCTGGTTGGACACAATTTCCTACAACTGACATTGTTTGAGATTTACTTTATGGGAATATATTTTTACAAACATAAAACACAACCTCACAATTTAAAATCACAAAAGCGTAGACGGGCTTTTGGTGGATGTTCTCAGCCCGACCCTCTGACGTTTGTTAAGGATTCAGGGAGTTGAGGGGCTTGTGTGAGATGGCAGCCGCAGCTGCTCCCCCAGACCATCAGGGTGCGCCATGCTGCCCCAGCTCTCTCTATTCTAGAAGCGCTTTTCCAGGGCTCTGTGATATGCAGGCTCTGCTGATTTCCCTTCAGTGACAGGAGCGTGAGAGTCCTGCTGTCAGAGAAATGGCATTATAGCTTTTGATGGCTGAGATGGTGAAAGGAGGACCCAGGTTTCACTTTTGAAGCCAGAAATCGGAGGTTTCCCAGTGCAGTGCCTGATGCAGGCGCGTGTGAACAAAGATTCTCTCTTGGGCTTGGTGAAATTTCAAGAGCAGTCACATCTTCAGTAGAGAGTATTTAATGTTCTTTTCTCCTCTTTGTTTGTTTTCTGTTTCCATCTTCTTGACCTGACATTCCGTTTCGCCTTTGGATAAATCTGAAAATAATACTGAGCAGGAAGCATTCTTAAAAAATGGGGAAAAAAAAATTCTGCTGTTCCAGCATTATTTTTTCATACTATGCTAATCATTTTTGAATACATTGTACAGATGGTAGGTTGTATTTTTGCGGAGGGTTTTTTTTCAAGCCAAGTTCATAGACATGATCTTGAATTTGTAATGCTGTAATTCCTAAGTGTCTTTTTTGGCTGTCAAAATAGTGCTGTCTTTAAAAAGTACAATGTAGCTACTCTGGGTAAAGCTGATTATTTCTGCTTTCTTTCTTTATAAAGAGTATTTTCTCTTATTACAGAAGTAACACATACTTATTATAGAAAATTGGAAAAAGGAGAAAAGTAAAAAGAAGGACAATAAATTGGTTTAAGTACCACCCCCCAAAATAGCTACCTCTTTTTCTTGTCCCCAGCCCCATTTAGTTTTGTTTCTACTATGAGCAACATGATATAATTTATTCAGTTGCATTTTTACTATCTGTGCGTTAGCTATGCAGGGAAGGAAGAATTAGTAGAGGGCTTAATTGTGTGTGGTTTGCATATGACAGACCAAAAGATCATGGGTTTGGGGGACATAGCAACCTGGTTTTTAACTCTGCTGGTAGAGTTAAGTTGGTATGTTCTTGGAAAGTCAACTTGCCTGCGTGTTAACTGTAAAATAGGATAGAAGAGCCTCAGGCAGAGCCTGGCTGCTGTTGAGAGAGCAGATGGTTAGGCTGGCTCTCACCTCCTGAGTGCCTGGTAGGACACATACAGGCCCGGTACTATGGAAAACTTTATTATAAAGGCCACGTAGTTAATATTTCAGGCTTTGTGAACCAAGAGGCAAAACCAAAGGTTATAAGGTAGATACTTATATGACCATTTAAAATGTAACCATTTAAGAATGTAAAAAGAGTACATTCTTAGGTCACAGGCTGTACAAACAGGCAGAGGCCAGATTTGGCCACCTCCTGTGACAGGGTGTTTTCACATATTACTTGTAATCCTGACTCCCCTTGAGACTACCAGTAAACTTCTAGTAAATGGTAGAATCCAGATTCAAAGTGAGGCTGCCAGAACTAGGAGACTGGGTCAGTTTGCACCCCTGTGCCCTCCCATCTGAAGGGCTGTTTTACAAAATTAATGTAGCCTCTAGGACTCTGTTTCTCTCATTCTGAGTCCTCTGCTTTACCCCTCAACACTGTCCTTGTACTTGAACCTGCCAAGCTGTTCAAGGTTCAAAACCTCAGGGGTTTTCGTTTGCTGATGTGTCCCTGCAGAATGTCCTTCTCCTGGTCGCCTGGATGACTCATTTGGAGAACACATCCCGACGTGCCTGTCCTGTGCCTTAGGAGTTCTGTCACATCATCCTTTATTCCCCCAGTGCTTTCCTTCCCTCGTTCTTCTTGCATCTTAATGTTTATCACATTCTGCAGAGGTACTGGGTTGTCTCTGTTTATATATTTTTCTGCCTCTGCTCCATGGAATAGAAACTCCAAAGGGCAGGATCAGGACTTTGTCTTTTTCACTGATGCGTTCCCAGGTCCAGGACGGTGTCTGGAACATAATAGGTGCTTAGTGAGTATTTGATAGCTGTTTTAGGGTTTATCATGCTAAATGTTCTTCTTAGAGATCAGCTTACATTTTCAGGATGGGCTTTCCTGACCCCAAATCCAGGGAGATGTTTTCTTCTACCCCCATTATTTTCCTTTGTGGCTGTAAAAACTGACTATTGTCAGGTAAGCTCAGCACCTGAGGAGGAGAGTCAGTGCCTCTCAGGTGGGGGCAGGTATGAGGCATGATCCTCAGGAACCCACAGCAGCTGGGATTCCTGCGTGAGGCAGAATCTCGTCTGCAGTGAGGGAAGGAAGGTCACTCAGGGGCAGGCAAGGATGGCACAGCCAGTACCCAACTCCAGGTGTGGTAGGAACCAAAGGTCATGCTTATGAGTCCTAGTGTGCTTAAGATCCTAGGGGATCTTGGGTAAATTCTAATTTAAATAATCTGGGGCAGGGCCAAGATCCTAAATGTCTGACCTACTTTTGGGTGCTGTTGAAAGCTGCTGGTCAACAGACCACACTTCAGTAGCTAAGGCCTGAGTCAGGGTTTTCAGCCTTGGCAGCCAAGTGTTGACATTTGGACCACGTCTGTCTTTGTTGTCAGGGACTGTCGTGGGCATTGTCGGGTGTCTAACAACGCCCCTGCCCTTTACCTACTAGATGCCCCTAGCATTTCCCACTTGAGACACACACATGTGTCTTCAGACATTGCCAAAGGTCTCCCAGGGAACAAAAGTTTCCTTCAGTTGAGAGTCTCTGGCATAGATCCTTTCCTACCCTTTAGTTGGCTTCTCAACCCTTTCTTGGAATCTCTGAGCCAGTGAATTTCCCTTTTGCCTGAGATAGTAGAGTTGGATAATTATGAACTCGCAGGTGAATCCTACAGCTCCCATGCTTATAAGCACATAGTTATCTTTGCACTTTCATGTACATTTCCTGTACTCTACCAAGCTCTGGAAATGAACATTCCAGGAATCTTCATCTTCACACCAAGCATGGAGTCCAGTCTGGGAGGTAGTTAGTAAAGGCTAATTGTGTGAAGTTCTAGAAGGGATGAGGTATACATGCTTTCCCATCTGTTTTGAGCTCTGTATTCTCTTCAAAAAATATTTAAGTGTAAAATGTATACACCCAGAAGTGAAGGTATGTATATGTATAGGGCTAAATGAATTTTCACATTCTGGACATTCCATGTCACAGATCCCAGAGCAGGAGCAGAACCGGGCTGCTATGCTGGAGTCTCCCCGTGTCCTCTTGTACTCCATTATCTCTTAAAACTTTTCTTTTCAATAATGAAAAGGAATCCATGTTAACTGTTGATAATTTTTAAAGTATAGAAAAAAGGAAACAAATACTCTCTTTTAATGTATACATTTTGTTCACATTTTGGTGTATATCCTCTCAGTGTTTTCAATACCTATATATACACATCAATGTATTTTGAAAAATAGAACAGTATCATGAGATTCATATTGTTCTGTGTTTAGCTTTTAACATTTATTTCTTTACTATTACAATTGCTAAGTTAAATGAAAATGAACCCTAATGAAACCTGTGATCTATATAAACTTAGTTGCTAGAACTACCTAGTTAAACAAATACATGTGCATATATCAGGGTGACCAGACGTCCGGCTTTTGGTAGGACAGTCCTGCTCTTGAACAATTTGTCCTGCGTCCCACTGCGTTTTAGAAAAGTCCCAATTTTTGGAAAGAATACAGAATGGGTGGGAGAACAGGAAGGGAATATACGGTTTTCGGCTGCCATGTGGCTATTTTGCCAGAATATGAGTTTTATATTATTTTTATTAATTTTATAATGTTAAACTGTAATAATAACAAATAATTGTTGAGAAGTGATTATCGAGAACTGCTTATCAAAGTCTGTATTGTTATCAGGCCCTGCCCTGCCCCGCCCCCCGGCCATGTTGTCCTGCTTTACAAATGTTAAAATCTGGTCACCCTAGCATATATGCGTATGTGTGTAGGAAGAAACAGAGTTGAAAACGGGCTCTTTTTCACAGAAAGAATACACTGAGGAATAGATGTTTGTCTCCCAAACCTTCCTCAGAGCAGGTGCCATTAACAATTTCTTACAGGTACAGAATATTGACATTGGTAGACAGATAGGGCCTTAAAGATAGTGGGCTTGGCGCCTGTAGCACACTGGTTACAGCACCAGCCACATACACTGAGGCTGGCAGGTTTGAAACCTGCCCAGGCCAGCTGAAATAACAATGACTCCTGCAACAAAAAATAGCCAGTGTTGTGGCAGGTGCCTATGGTCCCAGCTGTGTGGGAGGCTGAGGCAAGAGAATCGCTTAAGCCCAAGCGTTAGAGGTTGCTGTGAGCTGTGATGCCACAGCACTCAACCAAGGGTGACATAGTGAAACTCTCCCTCAAAAAAATAAAAAAAAAGATAGTGGAACTTTTTTTTTTTCTCCTTGAAGTTGCTGAAAGATACCAAAGAACTTACTGGATGATCACATCCTACTCTCTATAGCCCAAAGGTCAGCAAACTTTTTCTTGGTAAAGAGTTAGATAGTAAATATTTTAGACTTTGTAAACCATTGGTCTCTGCTGCAACTACCCAGCTCTGTTGTAGTGCTGAAAGAGACATGGACAATACAAAAACAAATGGGTGTGACTGTGCCCCCAGAAAACTTTATTTATGATCAGCAGCCGTGTTTGGACTGTACACCCTAGTTTGCTGACACCTGCTCTATTTTTTTGTATTTTTATTTTTTGCAATTTTTGGCTGGAGCCGGGTTTGAACCCACCACCTCTGGTATATGAGGCTGGTGGCCTACTCCTTTGCACCACAGGAGCTGCCCGACACCTGCTCTATTATTAAAATGTGTTCTGTGTGTTAAAATGTGAATATTCACAATATGATACAGTTCAGAGAATGGGATGCAATTTGAGCTCTTTCTCACAAGGATCTGGTGGGGACATGCATCCCTTGGCTGGCGATAGTCTTCCTTAGGCCAGTCTGGTTGCCAGCGTGATGTTCTCCTGTGTGTGTCCTGCTCTGCTCTTGTTTCTTACCCTAAGTCTCTTCTGAAATCAGTTGCTTTCCTTGTGTGAATTTCTCAATCTCTTCTAATGAAATTGGTCAAAACTTCCTTTATGTACAAAGTCTTTTCAGTGATCTGAACTAGTGATCAGAAACTAGTGATCTGAATCCAGTTTACTCCACAAATAACGTGCAACTAATCACTGATTGTCAGGGTACTGCTGTCTGTGTGAGGTGTGGCGAGGTAGCTACCTGCTCTGATTGCCTGTTCATGCTTCCAGCCTCCCTACAGTGGTGGGAGGAGTTAATATTATGCTCCCTTGGGTAGTAAGATCCCTGCCTAATTGAGGATCTCTTTCTTTATTGAGCACAGATGCGTCTGAGTAATGAATATGAGTCCTGTCTGTATCTGCCAAAGCTGAGGGTTTTGTGACTTTTTCTTAAAAGTATGACATCTAATGTTCTGTGGCTGTGCTTAGAGGGGCATTTTTGGAGCTTATTTGTTCTGTTCTTGAAGAAGGATTTAGAGATCAAAAGTGGTTGACCTTCATTAAACTAGCTGTAAAGATTAGATCAGGACTCTGTGGCTGGGATTGGCTAGGTTATGTGGTTGTAACAAAATAACTCAAGCCTCATTGGTTTAAAATGGCAACAGTTTGTTTCTTCAGGTTCATCAGGGGTCACCTGAGAGCTCTGCCACACTTTGCCTTCACTCTGGGATCCATCCAGGCTAACTGAGCGGTCTAGGCTTCTAGGTGCTCCTGTTCTCACCAAGTTAGCGATAGTTAATGGGTTACTCATAAACGTTCCTACAGCAGGCCTTTCTCTCGCCTTTCTCATTAATAATCAAAAAATCACTACCTCTTTAAGATTTACTATAAAGCTGTGATAATCAAGATAGTGTAGTATTGATAAAAGAGTAGAAAAAGAGATCAGTGGAACAGAACAGAGACCCACACACGTTGTCAACTGATCTTTGACAAAAAGCAAAGGTGATTCAGTGGGGATGGGATAGTCCTCTTAACAAATGGTTCTGGAACAACTGAGTATTACACAGGAAAAAAATTAATCCAGATACAAATTATACCTGTCACAGAAATGAGCTAAAATGGATTGAAGTCCTAAATGTATAATGTAAACTATAAATCTTGTGGAAGATAACCTAGAACAGCGGTTCTCAACCTGTGAGTTGTGACCCCTTTTCAACAATGAAAATACGTTGCGGCATTAGGAAAGTTGAGAACCGCTGACCTAGAATAACATAGATGATATTGGCTTTGGTGATGCTTTACATACAACACCGAAAACATGATCCATGAAAGAAAAAAAAAATTGGTAAGTTAGATTTCATTAAAGCTAAAATATTTTCCTCTGCAAAAGAAACTTGTAGAGAATGAAAAGAAAAGCTCCAAACTGGAAGAAAATCTTAACAAAACCATATAACTGATAAAGGCTGTTGACTAAAATATACAAAAAACTCTTACTTGACTTCCTTACTACAGTAAGAAAACAACTCAGCTTTTAAACAAAAATGGCCAAGAACCTTAATAGACAATTTTGAAAAGAATAAATACAGATGGAAAATAATCATAGGAAAAGATGCTCAGCATCAGACGTCATCAAGGAATTGCAAGTTAAAACAACCCCAAGACACTCCAGCATACCTATTAGAAGGACTAAAATTTAAAACACCAATAACACCAAATGCTAGTGAGAATGCAAAACAACAGAAGCTGTCATTCATTGATGGTGGGAATACAAAGTAGTACACACGGCCACTGGAGGACGGTTTGGCAGTTTCTTCAAAGACGAACGTGGTATCCCATACAATACAGCAATCAAGCTTCTAGTTATTTACCCAAATGAGTTGAAAACTTATATCCACACAAAAATCTACACATGAAAGTTTATAGCAGCTTTATTCATAAAAATTGGAAGCAATCAAGATGTCCTTCAGCAGTTGAATGGATAAACTATGATACAGCCATACAATGGGATGCTATTTAGTGATAAGGAGAAATGAGTGATCAAGCCGTAAAAAGATAACGGAAGAACATCGAGGCATATGACTAAGGGGAAGCCAGTCTGAAAAGGCTGCAGACTGTATAATTGCGTCTGTGTGACATTCTGGAAAAGGCAAAACCTTAGAGACAATAAAAAGATCAGCGATTGCAGTAGATTCAGGGAGTGAGAGAAAAGGAGGGATGAATCGGAGGGCACAGGGGATTTTTCGGGTGATAAAACTATTCTGTGTGTCGCTGTAAATGTGGGTACGTGACACTGTGCGTTTGTAGACACCCATAACATGCACAACAGAAAAGAGTGACCCTACTATCAACGATGGGCTTAATAATAACATAACTATAGTCATTCACAACTTTTAACAAATATTACCACATTAATGAAAGAGGTTGATAACAGGAAACTGTATATATTCAGGGTGCAAAGGGGGTCGTACGCATCTTCTGTACATTTTCTTCTATAAACCTAAACCTGCTCTTTAAAATGTGTGTTAACTTTTAAAATGAGGTGCTTTTCTAGACAATTTTATTTTCATACAATTTTAACTGTCAAAATAAGGTTTTGAGGGATTTTCCTATGGGAAAAGTGCCACGTCTTTAGTCAGCAACCAGGGCAGCATCTTTCTTCACCTCTCAGAGACCTTTTCACTTTCTGGACAGTTCTCCTGGGTACGGTTGCTTGGCAGCTCAGCTCTGGATGGAGGGAATGTGGCTTTGTATTTATTGTCCCTTTCTGAGTGTTTTTTTCTTCTTTAATAGGAGTCTAAAAAAAGACACAGGATGGAAATTATCTGTGATTAATATACAAGAAAATACATAAAAAATGATAAAACATTTAGATTTATAAGGGAGTAATTTGCCTAACTTGAATATGCATTTTTTGGAAAATACTACCCAGGGTACATTTTTCTAGATATATATTTCTTTATTTGCATATATAATGTTTACACACATGCCATAAGCTCCCATATAATAAAAAATGACCCTCTCATGGCTCTTGTGTATCCCCGGGTACATTTTAGAAGATAGGTTAGAGTCACATGTGCAGAACCTTTGGTCTGTGATGTAAGAATTTCAGTGCCTTGTAAACCTGGTCTTTCTATTGCTGATTCTTTACCTGCCTTGACCACAGCATACCCTAAAGGAAAAGCCTGTCCCCTACCTAATATGTGGATGCGTTTCCCAAATTACAGATTTCACTGTCTGCACCTACCATATAAACCTTCCCTGAGTTTTCCTTGCCTTTGGGGTAAAGGCCAATCCCCACAGCAAAGTATTGACCTTATCATGCAGTGCGACTAATGTGTGAAAGGTGTTGCCGAAAATAGCAAGCCTGCCTTTCTCACTCCCCTCCTGTACACGCAGCCTCGTCTCTTACCGCTTGCCACCCTGACATCCCCCACAGCCCACAGTCTCTGGTACCTGGTAGCTCTTGTACATGCTTTTCCCCTATATTTGGAAAGGCCCCTGCCGTGCCTGTACTGCAGGGATCAGCTTGGGCTGGCACCATTCTCCTGTTTTCACAGAACCTTCCAAAACTCTGAACACATTTCATTCATAGGACTCAGGCCCAGGCATCACTGGATCTTTGTCTGCTTGTGTTGTTTTCTGGACTTGGTCGGTTTTCTGGTTCGGGTTTGTTTCCCTGTTTTCTGGCACGTGTTGAGTACCCGCTGTGTTTTAGTTCTAACTCAGTCAACATGGATGTGAACACATCAAGCAAAACCTGTGTTAGCAAAGCTGATGTTAGGTAATGCAAGAAGTAAATGCAAAGAGTTCATTTTTATTCCTCCAGACGCCTTCCCTATTGTGGCTCTGCCAGCCAGGTTCCTGAGGCTGGTGCAGTGAGGTAAGGAAGAGGGAGAGGAGTTTCCTTGGGGATTTAAGGGTCTGCATCTAATTGGCTGTACCTCCTTCAGTCTTACATTCAATGTTGACTCAGAAATGCTGGGAAATCTAGTCTAGCTGGGTACCCATGAAGAAGATGAAATGGTTTTTGAATGGCTAGAAAGTCTCAGCCATCATCTTTATTTATAATTAATCTATATTCAGATTTGAATTCCCATTACTTACATGGACATAGGAAGCCACTTTTGTGTAGAGTGAGGTGGCAATAAAGGAGTTTAAGTTCCCCTTGAAGAAAAGTGATTTGTTTAGATTGTTACCTCTGTATTATATAGTTACATATCATTCTTTCCATATTCATGGTACAGTAAGCTGTCAATACTGGATTTTCTAGAAAACTACCTATAAAGAAATACCAGGCCTCCTAGTATTCCTTGTGCATAGTACTACTACTTTTATGTGATAGTAACACTGCCTCCTTCAATTAAGTGATGTTTAAACTACATTATTTTTTGGAGGATTAAGGAATTGCTATAAGTATAGTACTGATGTTTGAAGGAAATGGTTTTCTGCAATTCAAAATAGTAAGAGAATTAGAATTCAATCAGTGTGATAAATCATTGAACTTGGTGTTGAAGGACCTAAATTTAAATTAAACCTTTAAATGCAATAACCTCTTTTCAATTTTGTCACTACTTGGAGATAATGGAGCTCATAAGTGGAATGAATTTGATTCACAAGTACAGCAATTCTTTCTTCAGTTGTTTTCCCCAGTATATGTTTTATTCTTTCAAAGTTAAATCAATAACTGAGGTTAGTCAGCTGTCTCTTTCTTACCTGTTTGCTATTTACCTATTTCCTCTTCACTCTCTAGTTTCTAGATTTGTGAGAATTTTGTTTGACATCAGGACTATAGGTGCATATACAATTGTATCAGGGGCATGTCTTAATGATTTCCTGGGCAGAGAGATGATTTTAAACTGAGTATTTTAGGAAATGTGTGTTTAATAATAAACGGAATTATCCCAGGTAGTTTTCACATGACGGGGTTCACATCTCTCAGTTACAGTGACACACTTTGCCAGTGTATACACACAAAGGAACTATAGCCAGAGCTGGCAAACTGGCGTCCTGTTCATCCCTCACCAAGGCAAAGGGACAGCCACCAAGGGTGGAGATTGCCTTTAGGAACTGGTCAGCCAGAGGTCACTCTCCTAAAGCCTTGTGGTAATCAAGACCACATGCCTACTTCAGACTGAGATATTGCCTGAGTTTTCTATGTCTGCTGTAAAAAATGGCTACAAGACAACTGAAATTTATTTTCTCGTATTTCTGAAGGAGGCCAGAATTCTGAAATCGGTTTCAGTGGGCTGAAATCAAGGTATTCCCAGAACCACACTAACCTCTGAAGGTTCTAAGGAAGAACCCATTCCTTTCCTCTTCCAGCTTCTGGTGGCAGCTGGCATTCCTTAGCTACGGACACATCACTCCAGTCTCTGCTCTGTGACCACGGGCCTCCTTCTCTGTCTGCATGTATCAGATTCACACGCAGCGTATTTGGAGCTCACACAGATAATCTCAGATAATCTGTCCAGCTCATGATCTTTGAATCAATCTGCAAGGTTCTTTTTTTCTATATAAGGTAACATTCATTGACTCCAGAGATTAGGACACAGTATCTGTTGTGTGCTAAGCAAGCTTTGTTCAGCCTAGTACATTAGAAACTATTCCCGAAGTGACTGCTTTGAGAGGGACTTTTTAAAACTATAATACTGTTTGGATTTTTTTTTTTTCTAATCCAAGTTCTAGTTAGGCAAAAATACAGCTTTCTAGTGGATATCTGTTATGAAAGGTTCTTCTCTCTTAGTTAATGGCAGCTCATAAACCACGACAGAAAAAAGGCAAACTGAGTATGTTGGGTCTTTTTTCATGTTTTAGTTTTAATTTTCATGTAGGAAATAAAATCGTTCTTTAAAAAATCACTGCTGGGCTTTTTAAAAAAAATCTACAAATCTTCAGTGTAATGGGGAAATGGTTATAGCAGCCTTACATAAATTGTATGAATTAATAAGCATTATTACGGTATTAAGAAGGCAAGATAAACAAATACCTTAAGTATTTTATTTGCTTGCAGCTAAGCTTGTTAACACTATATAATGAAAATGTACAAAGGATAATATTGCAGTTTTTAGTTAGATTTAAGTCAATGACATTCATTAATAAGAATCTTCTAATGTGAATACTCCAGAAATTTCTCTAAGCCTTCTGATCAGAACTAAGGTCTCTGAATGTGACCTTACTTTGGAAGGTACTGGAATACATTTGAATTCAACTCCCAGGTTTTCAAATGTCCTAATTTATAAAGCTTTTCTATATCCTATCACTAAAATGATATGAACAGAACTTTCCTTTCCAGAAACAGTAATAAAGGAAACAAAGCATTTTGTAAAATATGGTCCTGAACAAGTCAGTAAAAATAAATTATACTTAATTTCCACCTCCTCAAAACAGAGGCTACTTTTCTGTTCCTTTGGAAACAAGATAAAGAACAGCCTATTAGCAACTTAGGGCAGAGGGTTGCCAAAACAAAACTCAAAAGAATTTGGGAGAACCTGACCAAAGGGTCTCAATTCTATTTTTAGTAGCTGGTACAAAGGTGAATTGGTTCCTCCCAAGTAGCAGTGCTGCTGGGGCCTGTCCAGTCCCCGCCCATCTCACCTACACTCCTGAGTAAACCGTGATGCCCCTGCTTCAGTCAGGGGAGACAGACCCCTTCCCTTAGCGGTGCAGTCAGGGAGCTCTTGATTGTGTAAATGAGGTAAGTGCTGATTCCATGTGGGTATTTTAAAGCTTGGAGTCAAAGTATTTTTCTACTATAGCTAGGCAGAGTCTGTGTGTCAGTGGCCCATCTCTGGTTTGTTCTAATTTCTCACCACACATTTGTAGATCCAGGACTGCAGACCTTCACTGAATCATCATCATCATCACATATACTGTCCATCCAAATTTATGGTTCATAATCTGTACCCGGAAAAAATCCCTGCATTTAACACTAATACCTATACATCAAACAACTATTAACGTGCATGGTCGCAAACCGTTAATGATCTTCTGTAGACCAAGCAAATGTCTTAAAGCATAATTGTCATGTATCAGATTCACAGCCAGAATCCCAAGATAAAAAAAAAAAAATTCTGCTATTCAAATATACATACACCTACATACATATACACTCTCACATGCACTTATTACAGAACTGCGCTCCGTTCCGTGAGTGTCTCTAAATGCATATTTTGCTAACCTGCTGCTCCAGTGTTTTGTTTGGAAAAATCTACCACAGTAGTGCACAGCTGTGTATCGGATGAGCAGAAAAGAAAGATATGCTTGTGGCAACCAGAAAGTTTTAAGGTCTTTCAAGTTGTGTAAACTCGACCTGCAGAAATGTTTAAGTGTTCTGAGGAAGCAAATTTGGAGCTGAAATGTGATATCAAACCATTTGCAAAGTGTGCAGCAGCCACGTCTGAGGTCAAACCTGCTACCCAGAAATGCACCAGAGCTTCAGGACACAGGGTGTTGTTGGCCTTGTCCCATGCAGGTGCGTAATTTGATCATGTGTGAATTTCACAGAAGATTCACATTGTTCTGCTAGTTTGGTGTTAGGATTTGCTCATACTGCTTCTGAGTCTCACCTTTACAGTCTTTTAAGAGACACTCACCTATTACTCCAAGCTGTACAAGGGGAAAGGTGGCTGGTCCTTCTTTATCCAGGAGGAACCTGGACCACAAGGTGCTGCAACTGCTGAAGAGTGAGGTTGACTTTCCCAAGCAAAGACTTCACCCTGATTAAGAACCTTTAGATGTCCTCTATATTCTTCCTTTATGTTCTGAAAATTTTGCCCTGGAGTTGAAAGGTGCGGCTCACTGCCCAGTGAGGCAGGCTGTTGCAGAGTCAGCTGTGGGGGCTGTGTCAGAGGCTTCCAGCACCCTGAGGCTGGGGGTACGGCCAGGGACAGCAGTGTGGCCCTGCCACTTTGGGGGCCTGGGGCTCAGCAACTCTAGGCCACTGCCGTATCACACTGCATGTGGAGGGCAAGGTGGCAAGGGCTGGGAGTACACAGGGGGCAGCTGCAGGCCACCTCCTGATCCCAGGGGCCCAGCTGGCCTTTACGGAGCCTCCAGCCCTGTTTTTGTTTTTGTTTAGAGACAGAGTCTTACTTTGTTGCCCTCGGTAGTGCTGTGGCATCACAACTAACAACAACCTCCAACTCTTGGGCTTAGGCAATTCTCTTGCCTCAGCCTCCCTAGTAGCTGGAACTACAGGCATCTGCCACAACGCCCGGCTATTTTTCTGTTGCGGTTTGGCCGGGGCCGGGTTCGAACCCTCCACCCTCCGTATATGGGGCCGGCATCCTACTCGCTGAGCCACGGGCACTGCCCCCTATTTTGGTTTTAATTACTGATCTAGGCTTTCTATGCTCCCCTCTGGGTTATGAAGACAAAAATGATAACATTGTGAGTATTTATGTTGTAAAAGTTCCTCTTGGAAGAAAGTGCATTAGTCAAATTTTTGCAATGATATTTATGTTTATTTTCTGATTAGAGAAAAAGAGCTTATTTTAGGAAACGTATAAAATCCATAATAGCATAAAAAAGAAAAAGTTCTCAGAATCTTAACCTAGAAATGACTCCTACTGATACTTTTGTTTCTTTATCATGTGACATTATCTTTTTCCTAGAGTGTTTAGCAGTTGTTATACCATGTATCCAGAGTGATTTTCAAGATAATCATGATTAGTACAGGGAAATAGGTTTCTTTTACGTTTATTTTATTTATTTATTTATTTTTTTTTTGCAGTTTTTGGCCAGGGCTAGGCTTGAATCCACCACCTCCTCCGGTATATGGGGCCGACGCCCTACTCCTGTGAGCCACAGGCGCCGCCCGAAATAGGTTTCTTTTAATGCTAGAAAACAGAAGAACTGTTGTTAAGGCTTAGACTCTAACTTTCTTCCTCAGGTGAAGATTTGGCCTTACTAACCGGAATTCCATTTAGGTACAAAGACAGTCTCCTAGTTACAAACATTTTCTTAAACGGAAGCCCCTCGGTTGTTCCTGTAAATTCTTCCTGAACATATCTTCAAGCCTCTTTCTAGCATTTATATTAATAGAATCCCAATTCTGAGAGTTGTTAAGAAGAGAGTAAAAAAATTTGTTTATGAATAAGTGTGTTTGGGAAATAGTGAATACTTAGACACCCCCAAACACATATTTTATACACCCCCACACACATATTTTAACCATCATGGTGCATATTTGAGTATAAAAAATATCAGAGATTATCTAGAATAAAGGAGCTTTTAAATCCAGAGTTCCCCCAGTTGATTGATTTTTTTTTTCTGATGCCTATTATAGGAATTTTGAGAAGCATAATTCATGACATACAGTAATAATGAATTTAGATAGGGGATATCCAAATGTTTTTGATATGACAGGACTTTGGTCAAAGCTGTGTGTGTGTGAGTGGATCAGTGTGTGTGTGTGATGGGTGTATGTGTGTGTGATAGATGGGGGTGTGTGTGCATGTGTGATAGATGGCGGGGTGTGTGTGTGTGTGTGTATGATAGGAGTGTGTGTGTGCATGTAGGATAGATGGGTGTGCCTGTGTGATAGATGGCAGTGTGTGTGTGAGTGTGTGTACCTCTGTATAAATATTATTGTCACTGTTGCCAAAATCAGTTTTTAAAAAGTGGCTCATTTGATTCTAGTGTCATAAGAACCTTATTAAAGATGCCTTATATTCTATATCAGATGGCTTTTCTCTACCCTTGGGGTAATTAGGAATTAAAATCTAGGAATAGTATCAAGCAAAGTGAAAGTTCAAGGGAAGAGTGAAAGAGATTTGTGTTTCTTTTTTTTTTTTTAGAAAAATGTGTGAACGTTTCCCAACCTCTCCCACCAAGTGTCATTTCGGCCTAAAGCTGAATTAGTTCTCGTCTGATTAAATCAGAACCAAATTCTGCTATTTCCTAACGGCTGTGAAGTGCAGATTTTAAAAATGTGTCAAAAAAAAGCAAGAATGTAATCCTAGTAGGGAACAACTCTCTTAAAAGAGAAAAATTAACATTTTATTTATATCATCGTTTTACAACTTTTCAACATAAAAAATTATTCACCAAGTTTATGTAACATGTAATTATTAAGTGCCTGGTCAGAACACCAGCATTAATTTCAAGGTCAGGTTTCTAAATGTATATCCGTGAAGGTTTGAGAAATGTTAGGGGTGGATAGAAAGCCATACTCACTGTCAGTGTCTATGTCTGTCAGATTTGAGACTGGTGATGTCAGTAACACAATTAAACTAATCCACGATCGTTTGTTTGAATTTAGAACGCACCACAGGTGTTCACGTTCGTTTATTCTCTTCCACAAACACACACTCAACCTGGTTTGTCTGGTCAATTAAAAATTAGAAGGCCTGTCAGGGAGAGTAAGAGCCTTGTAATTGAAAATCCTTTGCTACCAGAGGATTCTGCTTCTCTTAGCTTACTTGTCTCTGTCCCAGTCCTTCCTATAAGGCAGTGACTGTCTGAGACATACCAGGACTTCAGCCTCCCCTGGTATGCTGGTTTTTACGTGTCAGTTTGACTAGGCTACAACTGTTTGCTCAAACACCAGTCCAGATGTTGCCATGAAGTTATTCTTAGATGTGACTAACATTTAATCAATAGACTCTGAGTTAAAAAGATTACCCTCCGTCATTTGGGTGGACCTTATTGAATCAGTTGAAAGCCTTTGGAAAAAAGTTTGAGGTTCCCAGAAGAGGGAGAATTTTGTTCCAGACTATGTTCAGTTGCAAAATGGCACCAGTGACTTATAGCAGAATTCCACCCTGCTGGCCTGCCCTGCAAAGTTTTAACCTTGCCGGACACACAAGTATGGGAGGCAGTTCCTTGATATCAGTCCATCTAATTTCTTCCATCTTCCTCCTTTACACACACGAGCTTACACACGAGCTCATTAGTTCTGTTTCTTCTGGAGAACCATTTACACCTGGGCACTTGTTAGA
>NW_003852401.1:4724893-4732723 GCF_000181295.1 Otolemur garnettii
CTCAGAGCTATCCAGCTGGTTAATATTGTGGCCAGCATTTATTCCTAATGCTTTCTAAAAGATGAAATAATATTCATGGATAGCTTAGTAATCTTTGAATCTGCTTTTATAGTTCACTGCTGTGCACCCATATTTCTTAAAAAAAGAAGGGAAGCAACTGTATGAATACATAGTACATGAGAGCAGTGGTTTCAAGTCTTTGTACCACCAGGTATCATTTTCATTATTTCTTGTGATGAAAGATTTTGTTGACCAAACAAGCAGTGTTTTAAAGTGATAGCTATTTGGCTATATCTGCAGCTTCTAACTGCTGACTGACATCAGATGGCCAGTGCTTCTGTGCTGGGGTGATGCAGCCCAGAGAAAAGCAGAAAGGCTGGAGGTTTAAATTACCCTGGAATCCTAAATAGAGAAATCCCATGAGGATTTTGAATATTGAAAGGACTTTGGTTACCATGCTGCAGTTCTCTAAAACGTCTGGGCACCTCTTGATGGATATGTTGGCACTGAAGAACATTTTCAGGCATAGATACCTGGTAGGTGCTGCCACATAAGTGCAGCTAGGATATATTAGAAAACTGCTAGAAAAGATAAATGCCCATATTTCAGTAACGCAGCATTTTTTTCAGTAACCAGAATGGATGTTCTGGTCAGTGTGTGGGCTCTTCTACAAACAGTAGATCAGAAACCCAAGGTCGAAACAGGGGTCCTCAAACTTTTTAAACAAGGGGCCAGTTCACTGTCCCATCAGTCTGTTGGAGGGCTGGACTGCAGGCCCTGGGATGAGTCAGCTGCTAAGCAGGACAGGCAGCGGCAACAAAAACACCCTGCGGGTTGGATAAATGTCCTAGGTGGGCTGCATGGGGCTGTAGTTTGAGGACACCTGGTCTACAGTGTGTCCTTGGAATTCTACCATGGTCAAGCTGTGGTTTCAAAGGTTGGCTTTTAAGAGGGAGAGCATGGAGGTGCTTAATGGCCAAGCTGGAAATTGGTGTTCATCTTTTTCATCCCCAGTCTGTGGACTTTAACTAAGCCACGTGAGGCTCTCCAGCTGTGAGGGAGGCTGGAGAATGTCACCTGACTGCATGTCTGGGAACAGGAATAAATGAGTTTGGTGATCAGCGAGCAATCCTTGCTCCCTGTGGTTTATGCGTGCTAGTGTTGGTAGGTTTGTGATAGATTTAGTTGTTCCTGATGCCACATGACTGACTTTCTGAACCCTCACTGGCACTTGTGGGAACAGTAGAGCCACAGAAATAATGACTCAGATTGTACTGACTCTTACCTGCACCTTCAAATGGGATCTTTCACCTCCCCTGGGTCTTCCTCTATTTAATCTTAGAGGCCAGTCTGTTAGCTGTACTTACTGTGCAGTATCTACCATGTTTCCTCCCACCTCATGTGCACTCCCGCCCCTTCTGCCACCATTTAAATTCACTGCCTATTTTGTCACCTAAGGGTACCTAGTGCTGCCAGTGTGCCGAGAATACTGTTTCTCAGGCTTCATAAATCAGTGGTCCCCAACCTTTTCCACATCAGGGACTAGTTTCATGAAAGACAATTTTTCCAACAACTAGAGGATGGGGGGATGGTTTTGAAATGACTCAAGTGTATTACATTTGTCTCAGCCATTAGAGTCTCACAGGGAGCACACCACCTAGGTCCCTTGAATGAACAGTTCACAGTAAGGTTCACTCTCCTCTGAGAATCTAATACCAACCCTGATCTGACAAGAGGCAGAGCTCAGGAGGTGATATGCGTGATGGGAAGTGGTGTAAATACAGAGGAAGCTCCACTCCCTCCCCTGCCGCTCACCTCTGCTGTGCACCCAGTTCCTAACAAGCCATGGACCAGTACTGGACTGCAGCCTGGGCATGGGGAGCATAGTCGCAAGCCTGTGTTCCTGAGAGACTCCAGTGGTATTTTATTCAGGGCAGAAGTACGGAGAATGAATAATTGTTGTCATAGTTATATATTGCCGTGAAACAAATTATTCCATTGAACGATAATTGATTTTTCCTAACAAGTCTTTGGGCTGATTGGGCCCAAGTGGGCAGTTCCTTTGCTCCATGTGCTATCTGGTGAGGTCACATGAGTGGCCGCATTCGGCTGAAAGCTCAGCTGAAGCAGGTTAAGTCCCAGGGGCTCCTCTCTATGTGACCTCCCATCCTTCAATAGTCCATGCTGGAATTTCTTACAGCTTAGTGGCTTGGCTCTGGGAAAGTGACAGCTGCCAGGTCTCTGAAGGTCTTAAAAGTCTACCATCACTACTGTTGCCTTTTTCTTGGTCAAATAAGTCACAAAGCCAGCCCAGATCTAGATCCTAAGAGAAAAGAAATAGCTCTTGTATGTTCAGAGAGGGGACAAGTTGTTGGTGATTCTGTTTGGAGATGTGTATCTTATCACTCTGCCCCTCAAGCCTGTGCTGCCTGTTTTGCAATTATCACCTTTACTCAGGAAAATCATTCCTTGGTTCCACCAGCATAACCATCCTCTAGAATGGTAGCATCACTCTGGGAATGTGTGAGATGTGTGGAGGAAATAATGAATGATAAGGTCAGGCTAGGCTGAGCATCTGTGTTAGGAGGATAGTGAGTTTGGATAATTAAGCAGTGTCCTGAATTCCAGTCTGAAGGACCAGGGAGCCTTGAACTAGTGCTGGTACCTTGCAAAGTGGTGATATTTAAGGAAAATGAATCTCAGAGCAGTATATGAGAGGACTGGTTGGTGACTGTAACAAATAATAGTGCATTTCAAAATTACTAAAAAGAATAGATGTTCAATGTGTCCACCACATTAAAAAAATATGTAAGGTGACAGATTTGTTAATGAGCTTGTTTAAATCATTCTACAATGTAAACATAAGACATCACAATGTCCTATATAATCCATATATAATGTATATACATACCATCCATACAATTATTTTTCAATAAAAAATTTCATGTAAGTAAATATTAAAAAGAGAGCTAAAGGGTAGTATGATTGGTCGTGACCATATGCAGACGAGAAATGAGCAGGCCTAGAAGACAGAATGGTGAAGCCTAAACTAAATAGTCCTGAAAGGAGAGGAGTAATTACAACGACATGGATAGGAAGGAAGCAGAGGAGGCTTAGTACACTAAACTCGCCTTAAAATACTGTTAGCAGAGAGGTTTACTTTCACTCAGGAATTCCAGAACCAACTGGAGATAGGTAACTGAGGGGCTATCGTATTTGTGTTTAAATCCTAGTTGGATCTTTTCTTGGGGGGTGATGGTAAAGTTGCTGTGTTCATCAGCCTAGAATGGGTTATACCGTGTAACAAACAGCCCCAAGGTTTGTTCCTTGCTCATATTACAGCTGTGGCAGCTCAGCTCCAGTCTTCTCCGTATCTTTTGTTTTATGCTGTCCAGGCTGAAGAAGCCCCTCCTGCGTAGAACATGCCTGTCTTGGAATAAAAGGAGCAAAAACTTGTTAGAGGCACATGATAACTCTCAAAGTCTCTGCTGAGAGTTTCCTAAGTCCCTTTCTTCACATTTTATTTTTAGTTTAGTAGTCAAAGCCCATCATATTGTTAGTCCTGATGTCTATGGGGACAAGAAGGATACTCTTTTCATAAGAAGAGGCACCCTTCCCAGGTACCTAGGAAGGGGAAGTGGATGTTTTTGAATAAATAATGCAATCAGCCTTCGTTGCATTTTTTTTCTATTTTTATTGCACAAATAATGAAAATCATCATAGGAAATACTGAAAAGCACATGGAAAACATTTCCCATTACCCCCTAAATTTCTCTCACTAGAAATAACTACTGCTGTTAGTATTTTGATCTAAATGTCTTCGGACATTTTCTGGGAAATTTTTATCACAGAATGAAATGATATGTACTAACTAGCTGTACACAGTGAACACACATCCACTTCAGTCAGTGTTCTACATCCTAACTTGTACTGGTCCTCAGGAATTCCACTGTGTGTGAATATATCATAATTTATTTAATTGTTGGACAATTACATTTTTCCAATTTGACTCTTTAGTAAAGTGCTATCATAAGTATCTTATATGGACATATTCTGCACATTTATCAAACTTCTGGGTAGATTCTGAGCAGTGAAATAATTAAAAGGAATATCTCTTAAAAGTCCTTTTCTGATACATCATTGACAAATTTTATTGCTGATTTTTTTAAGGCCCACTCTTTCTTTTCCCTCTCCTAAAATGGAGTAGTGTTACCATAGCGATAGAAAAAAAAAATCAGTACTCTCATAGAAGTGCCTAATTTGTCTTTGTCTTCATTTTAACTCAGTAAGTTACATTTTGTGCCAAGATTGGCACATAAATACCTGTCCAGAGTTACTCGTGGGTTAGGAGGTCAGTGCCCTCTGAGAGATGACCTCTTCCATCTCCATTACCCCGTTTCACAAATTGGCTCCCCTGGTGTCTTCTGGGAAATGCTTTGTCAGGCTCAGTTGGTCAGGTAAGTTGCAGTCAGGGACTAAAAGGTGTCCCATCAGCCTGTAATTTGGAAAATGACCAGTTATAAACAAGGCAGTTTATGTAAACATCATTAATTAAAAAAAATTATAGTGGATTTATTTTGGGATCTGATACATTTCTCATGATGGTTTGAAGGCATGAAGCAAGCTGTTATCTGGATTTTCTTGGAGAAAGAAAATAAAGACATGAAGAAACGGTTAATTGAATGCTTTTTAGCCCATATTCTAGGGAGGGTCCACCGTTCTGAAAGCAGGTGGTTGAATTAAAAGATGGTCAGAGGTGGTACAAATGTGCCATCTGAGCTGTCCTGTGAGGTCCTCTCAGGGTGAAGGGTGGAGTGCTATCTTTGGGATGTGGGGAGGGCAGAGATGAGCATCAGAAAAGAATTTTCATTATCCAGCCGCTGAGGTTGGGCTGGGGAACCCTGAAGCTAGACTTAGCTGACTGTTCAGTGGTGTTAACTAAAATACCAAGTTGCCTATTCTGAATGGCAGAAAATAAATTTACATTCATGTTGTAAAGTGCAGTTTCATGTGGAAACTGGAGCAAGAGCCATTATACAACATTCTTATTTTGCTTACTTTTTTTTTTTTCCTTAGAGAAGGCAGGACAGCAAACAGTTTCAGACGAGAGCTTGGAGAAAGAGTGGTGTCTTCAGAACCTAGGCTTTTTTTGTGGCTCCACTATTACTAAAGGTCCAAATTTTATTGCTGCCAGCAGAGAAGAGAAAAGCATAAAGGGGCATTTTGAGTCAGTATTTCATGGGCCTGGCTTGGAAATGGGGCATATCACTACTGCTCACATGCCACAGTCTAGAATTAATTACCACACCTTCCTGTAAGCAGCAAGGTAAGAAATATTTAATATAGAATCTGGCTGGGCAGTCACTGCCTGGCAACAAGTCTCCACTATAGAAAGGGGGCATGAATTCTGGAGACCAGCTGAAACTCTGTAATGAATGCTCCAGGTACAAAGCATGGACAAGAGAACGTTTAGATGTTTTTGTCTGTCACTAAGATTTTTAAAGGAAGAGGTGATGAGATTTGGTGACAGGAAATAAATGGGGGTAAAGAATGACTTGAGGGTTTTCATGACTCTAACCGTTGTAGAACATTGGGCTGTTGGATAGGACAGCACTTTTGTCGGGGAAAGGACAATGAAGGGTGTTTGGGGCATAAAGAGTTGGAGGTGACTTGTGAGATGTATTGTGGAAATCTTCTTTAGACACTTGGAAAAACACACCGAGAGCTTTAGTGGGCCCATCTTTCCTAAGGAGGGCAGGCATGACCAACTTTTAAGTTTGCCTATATCCATTTTAAGTATCGAGCTGTCAGAAACTGATCTGACAGCTTTATGGGGTTCACATTTATCTGACAAGAAATGCCCATCCCAAATAGGGAGGAATAGTAGCTTTTGTTGCATGCATATTTTTAGAATGTGCATTTTTCAAGAGGATCATGCCCAGTGTACTTTGGGACTGGATATACCATTGAAAGATTAATAGTTTGTGCCACCGCTGCCCAGGGAGAGCGAGCCATCCTGGAACACAAGAAATCTCTTGAAGAATGTAGGTCCAGAAAAACTGTAGGCAAACAAGCCATCAAGCAGTATGTGTTAGTTATAACATTGTGGATCTGGTGTCTGCGAGCTTTTTATGGTATTTTAAGTTGGCCTTAATGTGGAACAGGATGAGTAGCTGCTTTTATTTGAACAGAGAGTTTGTCAACGTCATACTTCCAGGGGAGGAATTCTCTTATGATTCTGAAATTCTGTAAATAAGAGTTTATTATGCACAGTGGTCTTCCTTCATAGCTTCTTAGGTAGGTAATAATTCAACCAGAGGGGGCATTTCCTCTAGTCTAATTTTTGCTTCCTTGCTGCTACATGTATTTGATTCAATATTCCTTTAGGGCAAAGCATCTATGAATTTACTGTCCTCGCAAGTCTTGTACCTTGGTTTACCCAGACTGTCTGCATCTTTTGATACATGTAGTAGTCACCTGCCTTACCAATTTGGTAGGTTTTATTCTACATAGAAATTTACTTTGTAGAACTGAGGATCTTTTCCAGACTTGAGGTATAGGAAGGAAAAGCACAGATCTGCATTCCTGAACTGTTCTCCTATCATGGTAATGTTGTAGTCCCTGTACTCACTCATTAAACATTCATGGCACATTTAGTTACCAGGCAGTGAGCTGGTGCCAGGGATGCAGATTACTCAGGCACGGTCAGTACCCTCAGATAGCTTGTGGTTTAATAAAAAGGAAGGGGTGGGAGGAATCAGCCTTTCATTAAATATGCACAGCAAAGTGGCAAAGTGCTGGAGTTAGTGCAGGGTACAATGGGTCCCCCAAAAGGAATGTAGTTTATTTTACCTGAAGAGATGGGGAAGGGTCAGAAAGAGCTCTCTGTCAGAGGAGCTTGTGAACAATTGATGGGCTGGGATTCAGTAGGCAGGCATAGAGGGTGTGGGCATTTATGCTAAGGGATCAGTGCGAGCCAATTCATGTGGTTCTGAAATTACCTGTTACAGTGTGGAAAAGCAGAATTCAGCTGCCTGGAGCGTGGCTTAGGTGAGGGCGTAGGTGGAGATTAAGGTGAATGTGTAAATGGATGTTATTTCTGGGAGGACCCTGTGCTAAGGGAGGGTCCTTCATGCTTAGGAGTTTGAACCTTTGGGTAGTGGGGAGCCCTATAAGGCTATTAAGCCTGGGAATGACATTATTGACTTGTGAGTTTTAAAAAGATCACTGTGGCAGACGATGGAAGAACAAACTTAGAAATTCATGTTATGTTTTATTTCTGGACTGCGGAGGTTGGGACATTTATTTCCATGGGTTTCAAGTATTATCAAACATCTTTTGAGAATGCCTGTGACTCAGATCTAGAAGTGCATTTATGAGAAAGTATGGGAGAGATGTGAATTCCTTTGTTCAGCAGTTCTATGGGAAACGTCAACCTGAAGAAGACTGAGATCAACATTCATTCTTCATCCTGTGGCTCTCCACCCACCTAGGGAAGGTCAGTGGCTGCACTGTGCTGACAGCTGCCCCCAGGTTCTACTGCTGGGACCTCACACTGTCAACTTATGCATTTACATGCAAATAGAGAGTGCTGGCCCAAGAAAAGGAGTGTACTCTTTTTTTTTTTTCTTTTCCTTTTCTTTGAAAAGTTTGAGCAAGATATTTAATCTTTCTGAGTCAGTTTCCTCAACTATAAAAGTGCCAAGAGTACTATAAGACATAATCAGTTTTAGGATGATTATTTTGAAATCTTGTTCCAATACTCAGTACGATAAGTATATTAGAGAGCAATTTGATCGTGAGATGGGGTTTTATCTTGACTTATGTGAC
>NW_003852401.1:4732984-4734824 GCF_000181295.1 Otolemur garnettii
GTTGCATTTATGCATTTTTAATCATTTAGTGTATGTAAGACTGTGCTGTTTTTATTTGGTTTCTCTGTGTCATGGATGAAAGTTTGGGACTGTTGTAGCCAAGCCCTGGTTCTCCCAGGAGCATGTGGCAGTTACTGTACGATTTTTGGGTCGCATGGTGATGGTTACTGCTACGTGACAGCAGACTGACTGTTGTTGAGATTCAATGTTAGGATGCACGTGGTAACATCTCAGTGCAGTCTTCACACGTTCTGGGCATCAACCCAGGTTGTTTTCTTGCCCACATGATGCCATTCAGTGGGGAGCAGATGAAGTGGAAGAGTCCGTTTGCTTGGCAGCGTGAGGGGTCCCAGGTCAACATCAGGTGAGGGCCAGGGTGACAGTGGTGAGCTCCTACAGCCTGCTGTCTGTTCTGTTTATCAATGTGCCCTGATAGGATGTGCCAGTTAATACCCAAGCTTTGTCCCTAATTTCAAACCTACCCTTCCATACTCGGCTTTGTGCTTGCCCTGGGAGTCCTTGAAGCTGGACATTAGTTAGACCTGCCTATTGGAGCAATGGAGGGAGACAGGTGGGTTGGGAGAGGAGAAGGGTTTGCTCCCTCCTGTGTGTTTGCAGTTCCTGTTTTTACCCTGGCAGTGGTAGTAAGTTTCAGGCTCCACTTAGTTAGTTTGTGCACACCCAGTGCCAGCTGGGCAGCTCCTCAGAACTTCTGCCTCCTCCAAAATCTGGTGCCCAGCTCTGCAGAGTTCCTTCTCCAAACTTGAAGATTCTAACTAGCCCATCGCCTCCTTCTGTTCCCTAGGGATGGTCGTTACTTCCTGTGGTTTTTATGTCGGCATGGCCTCAGTGTTCCCTTTTTCAATTTTTCAATTCCGTAACACCCACTTAATTAATTTCTTATATTAAATTCACTCTGGTAAGATATTTGATGTTGTTTCTGTTTTCTTCCTAGAATCAAGACTGATATGAGATAGAAGATTTAGTAATTGCAGTGTAACTAGCAGAAGTGCTATAGGAGCAAAAGACAGGGTGGTGTGTTGACTTGGATTTGATGGGCCTGACTGAGAAGCAGAAGCCCAGAGATGTTCAAACTGAGATGCGGAGGAATGTCACTGGGGTGAAAGACTTGGGGGGTCCTGGACCCTCTGCACTGCCATTTACTAGCAATTTCTTATTAAGCCTATTTAATCTCTTTAAACCTTAATTTTTTCCTCTGGGAAAATGGGACAATAATTTCAGTGGATTTTGATGAGGACTAAATGAGATGATGCTTACATCATGCTTAGGTCAGTGACTGGCACATGACTGCATTCTGTATTAATAAGGATGCGTATGCAGTCACCCTGGGGAGACTTTTGACATCTGTGGCAATAGTTTTTCAGTCCTTTTGTTTTGAAAGGCATCAAAAAGGGCAATTTATAGCCCCTGTCTTCAGCATTGAAGCATAAATGATCATTCCTCTCTTCCTACCCATAGGAAACTTGCTGACTGTGAAAAACAGTGACTCACCTTTTTGAAGTTCATTTTAAGCAGAAAACTTTCTTTGATGACTTGAATTTAGAATGGTTGGTTAGATTCTTTGCAGGGGAGTTGCAGCTCATCTGTTGAGGAGGCTGGTGACTGTGTTCCAGTACTTTGTCACAAGGGTAGGACGTTGGAATGTGCTATGGCCTTGAAGGCATGATGCAACAGCGCTGAAGGGGCTGTGATATCACGCCAATGAAATGAGGACACTTCTTGCCCAGACACAAAGAAAAATCTCTGTAGAGTTAGTGTGGGTCCTCCATTTGAGTGGTGGGTATGAATTTTTTCTCTATAACATTCGAGTGCATGAATG
>NW_003852401.1:4735957-4740902 GCF_000181295.1 Otolemur garnettii
GTGTAAAAGTGGTCCCCTCTCTCCATATCCACACAGGCATCTGCACAGCTTTCAGACTCTGTGATGTGGGCCATTCTCACTGGGGTTAGGTGATATCTCAGGGTAGTTTTGATTTGCATTTCTCTAATCAGGGACAATGAGCATTTTTTCAAATGTTTGTTAGCCATTTGTCTGTCTCTATCAGAAGAATTTCTTTTCCTGTCTCCTGCCCAGTAGACAGGATTGTTTGCTTTCTTGGTTGATTAATTTGAGCTCTCTTTAGATTCTAGTTACCAATCCTTTGTCAGATTCATACCCTGCGAATAATCTTTTTCATTCTAAATGTTGTCTTTTTGTTTTACTTGTTATGTCATGATTTTGCTTCTTAACACTGTGAGTTAAAATGCATATTGTCTCAATATACATTATACCACAGTGCTACATACCAGATACCACACTCTAGACCAGGGATCCTCAAACTACAGCCTGCGGGCCATATGCAGTCCACCGAGGACATTTATCTGGCCTGCCAGATGTTTTGGCCCCCCTGCCTGTTCTGCTTAGTAGCCAACTTGTCCCGGGGCCCGCAGTCTGGCCCTCTAAGGGTCTGAGGAACAGTGAACTGGCTCCCTGTTTCAAAAGTTTGAGGACCCCTCCCTAGACCAGTGGTTCTCAGCGTTCCTCATGCCGCAGCCCTTTAATACAGTTCTGGTGGGTTGAGAACCGCTGCTCTAGACTTTGCAGTTAACAGCTCTAAACCTTAAAAGTTCTGCAGGTATTGGCTCTATTTAGCAGGTTAGGAAACTGAGGATCTCAGAATATAAATGATGTGCTCGATGACATGTAGCTAATAAATGATAGAGCTCAGATTAGAGGATCATTTTTATATATTGAGACTTGAGTAACATGATTCTTTATAGGAAAACCAGAAAAATAGATGCTTGTGATTGTCTCAAAAAGAGAAGAGACATTTGGCTGTTCATGTGAAGGAGAACTTTGCACCTTAGAATTATTTTTATAGAGTTCTGCTTAAGTGGTTTACATTTTACCTTTACAAAGTAAAATAAGGTGAACATAAATATAGCTGAAATTGTGACTGTGGCCTAATGAATACTCTGAAGCCAGAGGTTGTCACCTGCAGGAAGCCTGCTTATTTCATTAATGTCGCAATAGTATGCTTTTGATTTCTGTGCTGGGTTTGTGTGGCTGCAAGTATTTTGGTACGTTGTTATTTTAAGTTGTCGGCCTAGAGCTGTTAAATATGAGATCACTGGTGATAAAGGTGTGCGATGCAGTGCTGTGACCCCTTTTCTCCTATACCCATATACCCACTTGGTGGTTTAATGACCTTTTACTTTTTTTCCTCTTGCACTTGTGCCTTTCTTTGAGAGCAGCAGGCGGAGAAAGATGCAGACTCTTAATTAGGAAGTAAGTGTATGTTTTTTAAATGGAAGAAAAACTCATCTTGTAATAAAAAAAAAAACCCTACTATTGTTTTGCTTTAAATAATGAGCTATCATAATGTGTTTAAATTCATCTAGACAGCACACATTTATCGAAAGCTCACTATGTGCTAGGCACTGTTCTGAGTGTTCTGGACATAGAGTTCAACACAATAAAGATTACTGTCCTTATAAATCTTAACTCTTTTGAGGGGAAGCAGGCCATACATATTAGGCATGTTGTATGTATATAATATATACACATACATACAGAGGAATTAGGGTAAGTGCTATGGATAAAAAATGGAATAAAGTAAGGGACATGAGGAGTTGGTATGAGGGGTGGTCAGAAGGGATAGATTTACACAAACTTAATATGGATATTGCTAAAAGTTTGGATCCTGCCAACAAGAAGTTTCCAAAATGTATTTAAGGCTAGATCTAGTTATTCTGAGGAAGCAGTTCCCAATCTTTTTTTGGCACCAGAGACTGGTTTCATAGAAGACAACTTTTCCGTGGATGGTGGTGGGGGATCTGACAGGGGGCAGAGCTCAGGCAGGATATGAACAATGAGGAGCAGCTGTAAATACAGGTGAAGCCTGAGGAGCAGCTGTAAATACAGATGAAGCCTCACGTCCTTGCCCTCTGCTTGCCTCCTGCTGCTTGGCCTGCTTCTTGACAGGCCATAGTTTCATGGAAGACCATTTTTTCATGACCTAGTAGAGGCTGGAGATCTGACGGGAGGCAGAGTTTAGGTGGTGATGTGAATTGCTCACTTCCTGCTGTGTGGCCCGGTTCCTAACAGGCTGTGGAGCAGGACTGGCCCACGGCCCAAGGGTTGGGGACCACAGCTTTGAGTAAAGTACGACCCGTAATTTCTGTATTGGGTGGTGAAAATGGATATGGCGGCACAGTTTCATTGTTTCAAGTCAAAGATATTTCAGTCTTGTTTTCCTTCTGCCTGTGACATCGTGTGGAGATTAACTGGCATGGTTTCTTTCCAGATAGGTTATGTCTGGAAATAAACATTGATGTTTGTAATATATTGTGATTTATTCAGCTTCTGGTCTAATACATTTAATTAATTTGAAAGTATTATAATAAATTTGCAGATACGGTGGTTATAGTCTGCATGACACATCTACAAATTAATTGTTTTTTGTGAAGTAATGGTTGTTTATTTATACTGTTCCTCAGATAGATTTCCTAGGGCCAGTTTTTTCATGCGTGAACGCATACTTTTTTTTAATGGTGAGAGGAAAAATCTATGGAATTTTATATTTGGCCAAATATAGGTAAGCAGCTGTGAGATTAGGTTTGCAAATTAATTAATTTATTTTTAAAGAATAAGTTTATTTAAAGAAAAGACATTTGACTTGAAGGGAACACTATCTAGGATTCAGTTTTTTCAAGTAATTTATCCTTACTTAAAGACATTGCCCCACATGTAACAGTTATGTAAAAAAAAAAAAAAAAATTGTCTTTGGTTTTACAATAATTGAACAATAAAATTTTTCAATCCAATTGAACAAGGTATGCAAGGATGTTTGTTTTGTTTTGTTTTTTGTTGTTGTTAAAACAATGAGAACAAAATGATTTCCCAGAATATAAAGATTAGAGCGGAATGAGCATGGAGGTAGAGAGTTATTTGCACAAAACTAATTTTTTTTTCCCTATCCCATCTCCATTTGATGTTGATCAAAACATACTATTAGTTATGTAATAAAAAGAAATGCATTATGCTGGTGCACACACAGCATTTACTTTTTGTACAATAAAGGAATGAGAAAGAGGAAAAGGAAAGAAAGAGAGAAAACCATCCTCTAGTAGTCAGAATGTGCTGGAACCCAAGTGTTGTTTTCTCACTGAGAATGTCTTCTTGGTCTGTCAGAACAGAGTTTTGGAGAAAAGTAGCAGGTTCTCTCTTTAATAGACAACTCCTGTCTGGGGCTGGAGCACATCAATTGTGTTTTCATCCTCCAGTTTTAACTGTGCAGGTGTGCCTGTTTCATTGATTGGAATTTGATCTGCCTCATTGACAAACCCTGTCCTTCACAATAGGCTTTCATTAGTTCACTAAGTGGTGGATGCCTCCTCATCTTAAAGGGCACCCAGAAGCATCCTGCCCGCCACCTGGGAATTAACGGCATTGTTCTCAGTCTCAACTTCTTCCTTAGGCTTTTCTTTGCTCTCTGTGAGCTCCAGAGTCTCCTCAGCTGCCGCTTTGCAAAAGAGGTACCAGGTCCGCGCTGAAGGAGCCTATAAGCACCGCCAGCAGTGGCAGAAACAGTTTGCAAATTTAATTTGAAATCAGTTTCTCACTTTTCCCTCACCTGAATTGCTAATGGGACCCATTTCCAACAACCTTTGAAAGATCTGGCAATCAGTATTCAACTAGTGTTACAATTTATTCATCACATATATTTGGAGCATTTCATTCATTTCAGTGGAGCTATTATTTTTGCATTGGAAAATTTTATCATTCAACTTCTTGGCAGTCATCAACCCATATAACTCAAAGTAAAGTCCTATTATAGCAATACCGTTTCAAAGAAGGGAAAAGCCCAACTATTTAACACAACTTTTATTTTTTCATAGTTTTTAAAATACAAAGGTTTGTTCCCACTATGAAAAATTGTCTGCAAGAAATAATACAGTCCATCAAATGCCTTTGAAAGTTGCTAATTCTTTAGGAGTGTATACATTTTTTGTTGTTGTTGGGGAATCATTGAGGATACGAAGAACCAGGTTACACTGCTTGCGTTTGTTAGGTAAAGTCCCTGTTATAATTGTGTCCTGCCCCCAAGAGGTGTGTCACACACCATGACCCCCTCCGTCCTTCCCTCTCTCCGCTCTCCCATTCCCCTAACCCCCACCATGTACCAGCATTCATTGTCCTCATATCAGAATTGAGTACATTGGACTCTTGCTTCTCCATTCTTGTGATAACTAAGAAGAATGTGTTTATAAATTTTAACCATATGTATGGAAAAGAGGGAGAGAAAAACAGCTATCAATCATAACTTGGAACTTTGCTCTGCTCTTTTCTTCAAAAAGAAGTGTTCAGCTGCCCTCAGCCTAAGCATATGTCTAGCATAAAACACTCCTACAAAAGGACTGCTGCTTTGAAACAGTGGTGTGCATGTTCACACACACCCTGTGCGCTCAGGAACTGAGCAACCACATGTGGGTCTAGGTCCCCATGAGGGTAACAATATGGCTGATTCTGTGTTGACTCTGTTCCAGGCTGTCTGGGGTTATTGCCTCATGGGGTTATTGCCTGCCCTATATAATCCACATTTACTCCTATTACCCCCATTTTACAGGTGAGGAAACTGAGACATAAGGAGTCTAAATCAGCTTAAGAATGCAAGTTTCACCCATTCTGCTGGCCTTCACCTTGGTCCTCTTTTTATCCCTGCAGGGTGAACCAACATGCGCGTGCCAGAGGGCGGTGTCTCCTATTTCTTCTCTTATTCAGGAAATGCTCTCTGAGGAGACCTAAGGGAAAACTTTCTGAATCA
>NW_003852401.1:4740953-4754137 GCF_000181295.1 Otolemur garnettii
TTTTTTTTTTTCCAGATGGTACTCAGCACTGTCTGACATAATATGTTTTTGTATCTGTTTAGAATTTCTTTTTTAATTGTACAGAAACTTTGTATAATTTCCTTGATTCCTAGCACCTAGAATAATACCTGGCATGCAGTAGGCATTAAACATTTGCCAAATGAATACATGAATCCACCCTACTCTGCTGGGAATCTGCATAAGCCACGCTCTGTATTAATGGTGATCTGGACAAAGTACTTTCAATCGTTGCCCATTTGATCCTTTCGCTTAAAAACAAACAAACAAAAAAATGGCCCTGTGATTGTGAAGCCCCTTATAAGTCTTAGGATAGGATTGCTAGCCCTGAACTCCTTTGACCATCATGAAGCTCAGCTAGGATGCCCTGTGTAATGAAAATTGTTCTCACCATCCCTGAAATGCTGAGGAAAGTCAGGCTAAGAGACCCTCGTTTTACCTACAGGACTTACAGGAAGATTAAATTCAATTTTAATGTCTGTGAACATAAGTCATCTGAGAATTAGAGCGAATTTATTTTAATAAATAAGAACAGTCACATTTATTTCATTAAATAAGACCAACTGTAGAAATCTAGTGAAAAACTATTAGGTAGTTAAGGGATCCAAAATATCAGGTCCACTTTTATTTTTCTTCCACAGGTATCTTAGAACTCATAATTAAATTTGCTTTGAGAAAATAGGAGAAAACATAAGTGTTGATATCCAAGGCTAGCTGTTAGGGCACTTAGAGTCCATCTTTTAAAAAGAAACATAGTTTAGGTCACTAAAGCTGCGTCAGGGTCTCTGACTTATTGTACTTTCTGCTACTGAGATGATCTCTAAAGTTTTGCCATAAAATTTGAATCAGGTGATACAAACTTGTGGTTGCTCAGCTACATCTGGCACCAGGTATATTTCGTTTGACCTGGATAAGTATTTCATTTTTTGACAACGTTTTTAAATTGGGGAGTTTCACATTAAAATTTATATTTCTACTGCTCTTGACATATCAGAAGTTTTGACCATACTAGACTTGCATGCCGCGATGGCAAAACATTGGTCTGGAGTTGAACAGTGGCTGCCCCTTGGGTGGGGCCTGGACTTTGCAGTTGGTCTCCATCCTCTCCGCTCTCTGCTGGGTGCCCACGCTGTCCTCCTGCAGATACTTCTCTGGCTCCTCCAGAATTTAGGCAGTAACTGATTCAGCATAGGCTTAGCAAAACTAAACTCTTGGCCATCCCCTCATGCCTTCTCTGTCTTCCCCTCAAAGTGCTGTATCTTCCTTTGCGTCTATCTTTTTATAGAAATGCCCAAGTTTCACCAGGGTGGCCAGATTGATCTGAAGCCTTTGGGAAAGGCTCAGAGAGCTGATTTGGGGATTGACTTGTATCTCTACTGTAGTGCTGTGATGAGAATATTTGATTCAGTGTCTGTGGAATCAAAGAAGATAGACTATAGCTGTCTCCTCCTTTCTGCGCTCTTCCCCATCACGGGGAGGCTCAGTGGCTGCTCTCGGTGGACCTTCTACACGCTATGCTAATAACTAGTCCAGCACCAGCCATTCTCTCTGTACCGTGGGGTGAGCACGTTGACAGCCCTCTTCCTGCCCTCCCACTCCTTTTGATATTTAACACTCTTCTCCTTTGCAGCCCGTTTTAGTTAGCTTTTATGTGACCCAGTGGATAGAAACCTTAATGTCAGTGCCATTAAATCAGTACCTACAGAAAATCTGAAAATGCTAACCCCTGGCAGGAAGAATGTCCTAATTAGTACGGATAAAAGTCCAGTGAGCTAAAAACAAAAGTAACTTCAGCAAGGAAGAGGAAGGAAGGTACAGCTCCTCTGGCCCACTTGGTGTACGCAAGGAGTCTCAAGAATTAATCTTCCCTGTTAGGTGCATTTGCAACTATTCATATAAGGTTTTTTTTCTTTCTTTTAAATTTAGTTCACTGTTTGAAAGGTGACATGAGTGTTTCTTTGCAAGGATAGGTCTTTCAGATTCTGGGACTTTTTAGTAATTGTGTGCATGGCTGCATAAAAGAGAGAAAGGAACGTAACTGCTGTCTTCTTGAAGCTGCATTTATTTGAGATGCCAAGGAATTTTCACTGTATGTCTCTGTGCCATCAGAGGAATCAGTAGGGCCTGTGTTAGAAAAAATCATGCCAACTTCCCACGAGCTTCAGAGAGAATTTTATTGGCTGTTCAGATCTGATCTGAGTTGTCCTTAGATATGATAGAGTTGGAAAACTTTCTGGAAATATGTTACGTGTGAAAAAGGTATGAAATCTAAAATACTATTCTCCTTTCTACCCAACTGTCTCCCACTTATCCTTAAAAGTCTTCACGCAGGAAACCCTTTAAGCGCCTGTGTCCTCTCTTATCTGAGCAAGGTACACCTTCTCTTTGCTCCCAGAACATCATCTGTGATCCCCTCATCTACTATCCTATGATCAACATCCTGTTTCTGTCAGATTCCAGGCGATGTCTCCTTGAAATATGTGTCTGTTTCTTTCATCTTTTTATCCTCAGTGCCTGCCTCCTACTGGGAGCACAGGATAGGATGACCAAATAAAAGAGTGAATGGATAATTGGACAGGTGAATAGATGAATCTATTTTAGGGACTGCCAAGTTAGTATCATTTCTGGAATTTATATATGATTAGACTGCAGTACGTCTCCTGTGGTTACTTGTCATTTGCTTTCATTTTGTGGCTTTGCACATTCTGACTCTAGGTTCTTGTATTTAGTGTGTTTTAGTTCAACATAAATATGTAGCAGTTTTTTTTCAGATTGCTTATTGCAGTGTTCCATGAAAAATATGGAGTGTTGAAAGAAGGGACTTGGCCCTAAAGAAAGGATGAGAGCAAAGTGGAAACATTTACTAACATATTGACAGGTTTGGCTACAACAGCACTGAGGAATTTGATAGAAGTTGTTTTTACTTCTAGGCCACTTCTACAAAGTGAAGATGCATAGAGATTTTTGCCAACTTCTTTATAGATAAGGAATGTTAATGTAGGAAGGGACAAAAAACATCTCAGACACCGAATCCTTAGGTCTAATCCATCTCTTGGGCATCTTTTTTTCCCCCTACTTTTCCTGTTTTTTTAGAGGTGAACTCATTCTGTCACATATGCTTGGAATGCAGTGGCCCAATTACATCTCACTGTAACCTCCAATTCCTGGACTCAATTGATCCTCCTACTTCAGCCTCCTAAGTAGCTAGTACTACAGGTAGGGGCCACCATGCCCAGATTTTAAAATAATTTTTGTGGAGATAGGGTCTTGCTATGTTGCCCAGGCTGATCTCAATCTCCTTGCTTCAAGCAATTTTCCTCCAAAGTTCTGGGATTATAGATTGAGCCACTATGTCTGGCTGGCCCTTGTATTTTTTTTAAAATTCAAATGTGAATGCCTTTAGAAGAGGTTTGTACTCTTCAAAGCCGTATTTTTATGATAGATGCCCAACTCCTAAAGACATTTACTCTCTCCGTTCCCACGATCTCTCCGTTTTACGTTTTCCTCTCATTACTCTGCCATAGAGGTTTAAGGACTCACCCACAGTCACAGCGTTCAAGCCTCTTGTTCTTCAATTCACTGCAACCCTACCATTATTGTAGGTGCCTTGGAGAGTCCCATCTCTAACAACAATAATAAAGACATTTCTTAAAAACATGATTTAAAATGAGAGCTATTGAGTGAAAGTCTCAAAAAGCAAAAAGATCTTTTCCGTAAGGCAAACATTTATTGAGCTGAAACTTTAAAGAAAGTGTGTTTCTTTTGTTGACGGCCTCATACATCAGAGCTTGGTTTTCTATTACTCTAAGAGCCATACAGCTTAAACCCAAGCCTTCAATGTGTTCAATGGCTCCGGGGGGCTCTACAGATGAAATAATTTCAAACCCACCATCCCTCCAAAAATGCACATAGAAGACACAAAGGGAGTCTAAAGTGGCTGTAACTCTTTTTTTTTTTTTTTAAACTTGTGCTATCAGTGGGGAACTTAAACTCAATTGATATTAATAGATTAAATGTAGACTTTAAAAAATACAGTAATATGATGTAGAATTATTTCTATTTAATACACACTATGGCATAGTGTGTATGGATCAACCAACTGATGAAGCTAATGGAAAAGTCACCTACTCTGCTGTGAAATATGTTGAAGTATGGTTTGAAAGAAAGAACCAGAAGTCATTCATTCACCCACAGAACACGGGCTTCTTCCTCTTGGTATTTAGTTGTCCTTGATTATCTCAGACAGATGAGGAACACTGGGGGCTATGATTTCCAGAGACGCTGTTTCTATATTCTCTTCAGTAATTCATTCAAAAACCAACCAAACAAACAAAGACACAAATAAAAACTCCCTGTATCTTAAAATTATGCTTTATCTAAAGTAATGGTGGAAAACAAGCTCATTATCTTCCATTACATAAAAGCCTTTTGGAAGACCCATCATCAATAATTTCTTTACTTCTTCTTCTCAAGCCTGAATAAAATTATTTCTTTAACTTTAACAAGTTATTTTTTTACTATATCCTACCCCTGAATTACTTGTGCAATGAAAATTAAGACCAATAAACATTTTTTTTGTAAAAGGTAGAAATTACGCTATCCATCTCCATTGAACTTTATACTGCTTTGATTTGGGGGAGTTCTCTGTATTCATCATTGTGAAAACCAGTCCTCTCAACCAACTTTCTGGTTTCTCCTCTGTGTTATGTCACTTTGACAGTTTATATTTTTAGGATCATGTTGGGAAAGGACCTTCCTTAAAGGTCCATCTAGTCCAAGGTTTTTGCTTTGTTTCTTTTAACATGTTATCTATTAGTCAACATCAGTGAAAACACAAAATCTCAGAAATTATAAACCACAGAGTTTGTGTATTTGTCTGTGCAGAAGGGGTCCAGAAATTTACCAGATTCTCTAAAGTGAGAACCCATGGTGACCCATAAGTAGTTATGAATCTTTATATCCATCACATCCCTCCTTGCTCTTTGATTTTCACTTCTGTGCTTATACAGTTTGCATGAAATCCATACGTTAATAGCCTTTATTTTCAGTCCGTGGTGTGGTGCATCTCGCTGGTGACTGAGGCAGATTCCCACCAGGACAGGTGAGTAGAGGGGCCTGGTGTGGTCTTTTCACAAAGCACATTAGATGCAAGTGGAAATATCTTGGGCATCATGACCAAATAGACATAGTCTATTTGAAATGTCGAGCGTCCATTTGAACATGATTTTAACATCCCTCACCATGGTAGAACAGAGGTAGGAAATAAAGGGAAATAACTAGTATTCCGCTGTTACACCATGGGTCTTTACATTTAAAAGGGGAGACTTTATGTATCTTGAGAGCTGAAGAATATGTAAATTGATTAAACAGTTGTAGGGTCTACTATAGTTTGAATTTAGTAATGATGTGACTGAAACTGGTTATTTGGACCACCTACTTTAGTTTGGAGCCCCCTGTGTAGACTTGAAATAAGGCTCAGGCTCTTCCCTCAGTTTTGGCAATACGAATCCTGTGAGTGCCTCGTCTACATCAACAGTGGTGTTTGTTAGCTGGAAAAGTTGTAATTGTCTCTTTTAACTAGGTAAGGTTTTAAATTAAATCTAGAAATATTTATGAGAATCAGAACTTTGTGTTAAAAAGGAATTTGTGTTTATTTGGTCTTTAAAGTGTTTTTTAATGCTTAAGAGAATTTAGTCTGTTAAACAGATCAATCTCATAATTTCAATATAGAATGCATAATTAAGTAATTGATTTAGACTTGTGATGTTTAGGCTGAAATATTACTAAATTGATCTATAGTGTTGGAATATTTAAAAGAATTTGATTCACTATATTTATACGTTTAATTCATTTAAGAGATTTATTTAATTACTCAGGAAGGTTTAAAGTCAGACAATTGAAGTACTTAAAGGAAATCAAATATATTAAATTTATAAATGAATTTTAAAATGTTTGAAGAGATTTAATTAACTGTTTATAAATGGAGCTACGTATTCTAAGTACCCTTAAAAGCAATTGCAAAATTTACCAGATTATAAATAGAATTGCATTTTGTATGCTAAAATGAGAAGGGTAAGCAGAAACTAGGCTTTTGAATCTGTATCTTTAAAAAATCAAATATTAATATTTAAAACCAACGTACCATCAGACTAATCTCTTCTGAGCAAAAAGGTCACCCTCAAGGATTCCAGAAACCTCATCTAACACGCACTTGTTGTTTAAAAATAGGATTGTTCTCCACTTTCACAGAGATGTATTCACTGTCCTTTGCTTCTAGAATCATGCAGTACTCTGGCTAGCACTAGTTTTCATTTTTGATAGACACAGTTTTGCCACGAGAGGAAAAATTTGTGGAAGTGTCATATTTGGGGATACAAGGAGTGGTAGCGACTGTGGCCACACTGTGGCATGCTTTTCAGCTGATTGGTGCCAAGTGGTTATCTTGGAGTATAAAGACTTCTGATTTATTCCTGAAAAGTCAGAGTTTAATGTCAAATCTCTCGTAGAAAAATGTTGGTCCCAGTTAAAAAGTATATGGATTGGGTAACACCCACATCTACATCTGAGACTAAATTAGCCAGCAGGTCACATGTTTTAGGACACTGGTGTGTACCCTATATATAATAAAAGAAAGCACTCTGAACAGGGATGTGGCCTGGATGTACACTTGTCCTCTTCTTCCACCTCAGAAGAATGTGGATCTGGGCATCTTTCCAGGTGCCCCTAGAGTCCCTCCTACAAACCCTTAGTGGATAATGTAGTTCTCACTAACAATTTGAAAAATAGGAGAGGAAGTTTATTGTCTGTGCATATGCTCATCCCACATTATGAAACAACAAGAAAAACTATTAACAATCCCCTATTATGTGTTTCTTCGCTCCAGCCTCTTCTACACAGCTGCTCTGCCTGGGTGGGCGCAGAAGGCGGCGTGGTGGTGGTGAGTTCTTCTCCTCTTCACAGTACCCAGCTCCTGGGCATCTGTCTGCCTCCCCTGATTTTCTTGGGCACTTCGTGTTCCACTGCCTTCGTTATGCGGAGTGAGCCAGCTTTGCCCCACACCTGAGTGTTCCGGGCGCTGGGTGGAGGTGCGGCTGCTGCTGCTGGTATATGAGTAACATTTTTTGTTTTGGGTTCGGTTGAAACCTGCACCAAATGTCAATCTCTAAATGTGGTGCTCACAGTCCATGTTTTCTAGCTCATGGTAGCCCACTGGTGTTTGCCTTTTCTTCCTGTAGCAACCGCTGTTCCCGCTGCCCCACTCACAGTCCCTAGACCCCATCTTGGTGCACACTGGCCGATTTGGGGGCCGGCACCTGCTTCTTCCTCCCACGTGCTTGCTCTGGCTGCTGGAGCCCACTCACCTCCACCCACCCACCAGGTGCTCAGCAGTTTGGGTGTGCTGGGCATTTTGGCTCTTCCTGCACTCCAGCCGCCCACGGTGAGAGCTGGGGCGGGACTAGAGCCTCACTTCCTTCCCCGGGTGGGGTGAGTTCGAGGTGCCTGTTCTGGGCCATTCCCAGAACTCCCCAATGAGATTGAGCTCCTGTTGGCTACTGTGGTAATTTACTGACAGTGAACTTCCTATTAGCTTTCTTCCCTTTCCCTGTCTCATGTTGTTGCTGGCGATGCCACGAGTCACCTCCCACTTACTTGGATATTCTAATATCCACCTCTAGATCTGCTTCTGGGGAAACCGAAACTATAAGCTATTTTTCAAACCCAAGGCCATTTTAATGAAATTAATTAGCTGTAGAATTCAGTTAGCCCTTAGCAGTCTTAAGGCAAGCATGTATTTCCTGCGTCACTCTACCGAATCTGGTACGCGGGCACCGCATGTCCCGTGCTCAGATACCTCGTGGTTGGGCCCTGGGGGGAGATGGGCCTCAGCTGTGCTTGCCTGGGTACTAGGCAAAGACACTGTGCTGTCCAGGAACTGTGATTCAACATTTAGAATTTTAATAAATCATGCTAATCCCGAAGTGTATTCTGAGAAAATCATATCCCAGGTATGCCATCCCACCTAACGGAGACAAGGAGGATGGTGTGTGCTAGGAGGAAGCTCATGCTTTCAGCCCTTACCCCCTTGTCCTCATGCCATTCAAGATGTGGCTATGCGAATGGGTCCTGCTCAATTCTGTTGGGAGGCCTCCTATACTCTCGGGCCTAAAGTATTCCTCCACTAAATGTTTTCAGTTTGACTCTAAATCATCTTGCTTGGTGACTCACCTGCCCCCAGGAAGTTTGCTTCAGGGAAGATATTTATAATGTCTAACCACTGACCAGGGAGTGGCTTACTCACCCAAAGAATGCAGTCTGTTCCTGCTGACATAGGCTGTCTAATGCAAACATTATAAAGTATTCATAAGCCTCCCCTGGCCTCAAAATAGAACCCATTTCTTCATTTGGGGAAGGTATTAGAGCTTTAAATGCCTCTCAAAGAAATCCACTCACTTCTGGGTTCTCATTGTCTCCTTGCCTTGCCGGCCTCTGCTTTGCTTGGCCATCTGTCCTTTTGCATTGCTCTTGCCTCTGTCTCACTTTTCCCTCAGCCTTGTTTACAGTTCCTTTTCTGGAGGGGTGATTGTGGAGTCAACTTGGGGGTGGGGAAGGAGGGATTAAATATTCATGAGAAAGATAATGTGGACTATAGGATCTGGAAGAAGGCAAACTGGATAGACAGTAAATGAAAAGATTGAAACGCGTTAATTTGAATGCTTTAACCAGCATTGTCATATCAGTAGCCGTTCACAAGATGGGAGTCGTCTTAAAGCTGGATAGCCTGCATTACAGTTATTTTAGTCGTGCATGATATTTTTTCCCCTCTGTCATTAAATTAGAGTATGATTACCTCCCACAGACAAAATAGTACCTTTGGGTACTAAGTAATATAATTTATTTTCTAAATAGGATCAAAACACCTTTATTAGATGCTAGTGACTAGGGGAAAAACAGTGTTTTATTAGCATTTTAATATTGACTCTATTTTATTACTTTTAATCAGAATGGGATTTTGACAGCATCCTAGAGATGTACTCTAAACTTTTATCCAGGCTTCAGCTACCTTACTTGAAAAAATGCTTGTTTTTTTGTTTTTCTTTTAGCCTAGAAACCAAACTCTTGGCAACGAGTTCCTTTGAAAACCACAAAAGCTACATGTTTTGTTTGTCTGGGATCTGGGCTCCTAGTGGTTTCTTTCTCTTGATAAGTTCAAATGAAAAGGCCCACAAAGAACCTAATGTAGAGGCCAAGGTGGAGAATCCTTGAAGATAACTTTCTTCCTCCTTCCCTTCTTTCTTTTCTATTTTCAGCAAATATTTATTTAATACTTGCGTAGCAGTCAACAAAACAAAATCCCTTCCCTTTGGATCTGGAGGATAAGGGGAGATAGACAATAAAAATAAAGAAACACTTGCCATGAAAGGATCTGAATCCCGCATTCAGCACAGGATTTCAGAACATCCAGCAAGTGCTGTGTTGGGTGCCACCTGCCGTCTGAGCCCCCGTGGTGCTGGACAGCTACCCTCGGACGTTTTGGAATGCTTTTCCCTGGAGATGATAAAAATAGGATAGTAACTTATTTCTAGTTGAGGCATAAAAAGAATCACTGTGAAGTTTAGAGGAGACCTTGAAGGTCATTTTAAAAGCCGACTCAGCCACTTACTGACAGGGTGAAGCCAGGCAGGTTATTTGACTTCTGTGTTTTAGTTTGCTGTGTAAAGTGATAACAGCACCACCCTCCTCAGATTGTTGTAAGGGTTAAATGAGTTAATATTTGCCGTGGACCTCACAGAGTACTGCTGGCATGCAGTGGGTTACATGCAGATAGCAGTTATTTGGTCTGCTCTCTTGCCTGAGACCCGAGCTTTTCACCCCTGTTGGATTGAACAACTCTGTTGATGGGAACTCTGAAGCTTTGGAAGGGCCCCTTTGAACTTTGACTGTCACTTGTTGTTAGTGCCCTTCCTCACATGAAGCTGAAATCTCACCCTGCGAGTGGCTTCTACCCTGTGGTCTCTCTCCTTTGGGATCAATTTAGAGCAATCCCAGTTCCTTCTTCCACATGGTGCCCTCCAGGCATTTGAAAACAGTAAGTGACATTTGAGAGCACTTTTTACTAGACTAAATATTCCAGATACTACAGTTTTTTTTTTTTTTTTCTCAAAAGACATAGTTTCTGATTAGCTTTAGTTTTATCTGAGGTTATTAGAAGAACCACACACCAGTTCCTTTTTCATATAATGTGGCTTGGAGTTTCTTGCCCATCCCAGGTACTCTCCTCTGACCCATTTTCTCCTTATCAGTTAGAGGGTGAGATGCCAAGGTGTGAGAAAAACCGGTGCCCACAGACCTGGAATACACAAGTAGCAAGGCGGGGGAGGGCCTGATGCCAGGGAACTTGCATGGTGAAGATAAACAATGATCAGTAAAGGAGTAAGAACATCTCAAAGAGTGCTGTTTCAGATTGGGCAGATGGGGAAGCCGTCTTTGGGGAAGTGGTACTGCAGGGAGATCTCAAGGTTGAGGAGGAATCAACTGTGTGAGTTTCTGGGAAGGAGTATTCCAGTAGAGCAGTGGTTCTCAGCCTTCCTAATGCTGCAGCCCTTTAATACAGTTCCTATGGGTCACGACCCACAGATTGAGAACCGCTGGCTGCAGTAGAGGGATGAGCAGGTACAGATGCCCTGATGTGAGAACAAGCTTAGCTGTGAGACCAAGCAGCACAAAGAAAGGCCATGTTGCTAAAGCAGAGTGAGCAGGAGAAGGGGGAGTGTGGTTCAGGTAAGGGTCCTGGTCTCTGGGCATCACATGGTATCCTAGGAAGAACTCACCCCTCTCATCTCTGGGGAAGTGAAAGATTCTCAGGGTTGGAAGGGACATTTCCCAAATCCCCCAGTCTCCTTTCTTGACAATGCCCGTACTTAACCTTCACTCAAGGTTCTCGTAATGTCCTTTCTGTGGGAGTGTTTCGAAAATACACCAGTTGCCCAAATGGACCGATTTTTTTTGGCATGGATTGCTTTCCCAGGCTCCTAGCACCGTGTTCTCCCACACTTCTGTTCCTTACTACATACTGTTTTGTCCATCTGGAATTCCTCCTCCTATCTTGCAAATTCCTGTACATGTTTTACAAAACCCAACTTAAGGAACTACCACCTCTGAAAGGCCCTCCTTATGCTTTGAGCTGTCCACACCCCGGGAGTTAGAGGATCCCTGTGGCTTTTCAGTGTCTGTTCAGATTTCTGAGTTAGCCACTTCCTGCTCTCTTGAGATTGGTTACTTATTTTCTTACCTCTCCCATCAGTGCCAGACCTCTTGCAAGAAGAAACTTCACCTCATACAACTTTATAACCCTGAGGTTTAGCAATGTGCTTGAAACTTAGCCGTCATTCGGCAAACACTTGCTGTGTAATTGAGTATTGAACTGTGACTGAAACCCTTCCTTCAGGACTTGACTAGCTCACTATTCTCAGTGGGGATATGACTGGCATTTGTGTGGTAGCTTTATTTGTTGTGTGGGGGCGTCCTTTGTCTTGCATTGTTAGGCTTTCCTGTCCCCTGGCTAAATGCCTCAGGACGTTTTCAAACATCCCCTAGGGGGCGGTAGTGGCCCCAGTTGAGACCCACTGCCAGCCCATTCACTTATTAAGATTTATTCATGTAAATATTTTGAGTTGCAAAACCTCGTGACTGACCCACATATTTGAGTAACACTGAAGCAAGAATTTGCTACTTCCCAAAGTTGGCCATTGAGTCTTGAACCCTCTTTCTAGGATGGTTCTTCCTCATTAGATCAAAAGGGATCTCTCTGTAACATCTAAACATTGATTCTGATGTTATTATCCAGTGTAGCACAGAGAACATTCAGTATGTTTGTTTTTTGATAGCCTTTAAACTATTTGAAGGTATTTTTATTCTCTTTCTGTACCTACAATTTCTCCTTTCTTTAGGTGAAACATGGCTAATATCTTTGCCCATCCCCTGTGACATGATTTAACTGAAGTCAGCTCTTTGTTACAGGGTAACACTTGGACTGTCACTTTATACTATTGTTACTCTGTTTCCATATTTGGCCTCTTCCACCATTGTTTACAACTCAGGCAGTGATAGTCCTGCAAGATTTTGGGGTGTGTGTAGCCATTTTTTAAATGTATCTGGTTGCATAGATGCAGCTGTATCAGAGTCATCTCTGTAGAGTGATTGCCACTTTCTAAGCTTTTATCAAGTGACAATGTGGTTAGCAACCATTGTATATGTAAGGCTGTGTTTAACAACTCAGATGGCAAAAAGAAATGTGAAACATCCCTATCGTCAGAGAACGAATTGAACCTATTATAACAGTGTCAAATATGAAAAAGTTAAAAGCAGTGGGGTGTTCATAAATGTTTTAACCACTAGCTTTGGTGGGGCGGTGCAGGTGTGGGTCCTGATTTGTAGTGTTTATTGGTTTCTGTGGTATGAATTCCCCTGCCATGTTTGATTGCAAGTTACAAGTTGCTACTGTGATATCACTGACCATGGAGATGGAAAGAATTGTATGAAACACTCTATTTTATAATATTTCCTCCATATACATGTAAGCTATAACCTCAAGAGTATAGATAATAGTAAAATATCATAAATGTTATACATGCATTTTGAGTATTACCTTTGTTTTCAATATAGTTTCCTAATCATAATTCTGTGTAATTAATTTTTAATAATGGCAGCAGTTGACATCCACCTCTCAAAATTGCTGAAAATTTAATAATTGAGTCTAAGGCGATAATATGAAATAGCCCCGGCCTATCGCTGGAAATACAATTTATGACAAAATTAGATAGTAAATGGTTTGGAAATCCAGAAAAGAAAATAATTAACTACATTTTGTATTGAAAGAATAAAGGAAGATTTTCTTGGAGGAAGTAGTGGAGCTTGAAGAGTGCCCAGGACTTATATTAAGGAAGAGGAGGGAGGACCATTTTAGCTTTGTAGCATAAATGAAAATTAATAGCTCTTACTTAGTAGCAATGATACAACAAAGATTTCTTGAGAGTTTAATCTAGGCATTGTATGTATGTATTAAAAACTTTAAGCATGATTTAATGTAACTGTCCTAAAAACCTAAAAAGTAAATACTTTCATTAGCCTTCTCTTAAAATGAGGAAACTGAGACTTTGGTTAAGCAG
>NW_003852401.1:4754618-4811105 GCF_000181295.1 Otolemur garnettii
GGGCTCTTTGTGCCTGAGTCCAGGACTCCTAGATGTAAAAATCTCATTCACCCTGGTTGAGCTAGGAGGATGCCCTCCTCTAGCCAAGACCCAGTTACATGACCTTCCACAGTGCAGAAGCTGAAGGAAAGAGAATCAGGAAAGTGTATTTCTCAAAGAAAAACAAAGACCCTGTCAGTCTGTCTATGGTACATACATAGGAAGCAAAATAAGGAATGAGGAAGACGTTCGTAAAGGAGAAGGTGATGCAGTGATGTAGAAACCACAGCAAGAAAAGCTGTGTCATAAAGACTAAGGCAGAACACGAGAAAAAGTTCATCCCGAAATCAGTGTGAATTATGACACTTAGAGAACAACTCCAGTATGTATGGGGAGGCAGACTGTTCATTTATTCATCATTTTTTAGACACTTGTTTTCTGCTAGGCACCGTGGTAGTTACATTTACATTCTCCTTTTTGTCTTTATACTTAACGTATGTTTGAAATACAGTAAGCTGCACTTACATTTGAAGTGTACAACTCAGATTTACCTCTGTAGACATCAATGAGACCATAATTATATCTAGGAAACAAACATCTCTGTCACCCCCTAAAAGTCGTCTGATGTCCATTTGTAATTCACTCCTCCCTGCATGTCCTTCCCAGGCAGTCTCTCTGGTTCTTTCCCTATGGATTAGTGTTAGCATTTTCTAGAATCTGATGAAAATAGAAGTATCTTGTATGCATGCTTTTTCATATAACGTCTTCCACACAGTGTGATGATTTTGAGATTCATCCACGTTGCCTGTGTCAGTAATTTGTTCCTTTTTGTAGCTGAGTCATATTCCCTTGTATGGCTATGCTATGATTTGTTTATCCATTCGTTTGATGTTAACTTGGGTTGTTTCTCGTTTTGTGATATCACAAGTAGACCTTCTAGGAACCATGTGGATGTGTGGATGTCTTTGTGTGAACAGTGAATGTGTGTACTTGTTTCCCTTCCCTGAATTCCCGGGAGTGGAATGCTTGGGTTGTACATATAGCAGGCATATGTTTAATGTTGTAAGAAACTGCCAAATTGCTTTCCAGAGTAGTTGTACGTTTTACGTTCCTTTCATGAGTGTATGAGAGTTCCGTTACTAACATATCATTCCCAATGCTCGGTTGGGATGGTCATATATTTTTTTAAAGCTCATTAGTCTAAGGTGTGTGGTAGTGTTGCAGCCAGGTTTACTTTGGTCTCCCTGATGACTAAGGAGGCATTATCATTCTGACATTACTTCTCACCTAGAGATGATGGGATTATTCTGTTAGAATGTTTTCGTAAGTATCTACCTATAGGCTAAATTCTTTTGAGGTCCTTGTGCACAAAAATACTCTTTCCATGTGACATTAAGTTCCCAAACTCATCCTAGAAAGAGTCCTACAAACGTCATAGCTGAATGTCACTACAGTCATCTTCAAAGTCCTCCCCTTGGCCATCTGGTGATTGTAGTGATATTCAGCAATGGCGTATACAGCACTTTGTCCAGGGTAAGGTCACAAATTTAATGGTCAGACCCTGTATCCCTGGAACTTTCTCTAAAGAAACTATTTTACTCTTTCCAAGTTGGTTGCCGCTTGAAATCATTGCTTGAAACCAAGTTTAAAATAATATAATGTAGCAGACTGTAGCTGGCCTGCCTTTTGTCTTTATGTGACTAAAAATTTGCATCTAGAAGTTTATTAGAGTATCTGTCTTTAGAACTAGTCAAGACAAAATCTTTCTCAAGTATCTTCTCTCTGGAAAATTCCAGACTCACAGCAACAGAAAAAGTGGCATAGTAAGGGAGAGAAAATTTGCATTATTTTCAAATGGTGCAATTACTCTCCTTTCTGGAATTGCTCATATCCACGCATCAGCGATATTGAGCATTGTCATGAGGTTGGGTTTTTTTTTTTTTTATTTTAGAAATAACTGTTTACTGTACTTGCCTCCATTCTGAGGCTCTATTTTACTTTTTCTAATCTTAATTGAATGCTTTTGATTAAGTCAGTATTTTCTGGTGCACATGCATGCACACAAAGCTTTAATTTGAAGCAGGAAATAGGATTATTCATGTTTGTTCTCTGGTTTCCACCTTTCTGGCATGCAAGTCAAATACCTGCCCTTTGTAAATGAGGTCCCTGGGTTTCTGAGGATCTTATCACCTGGTATTTTAGCCACAAATCCATCTGCTAACCTTGAAAATCAGTGATAGTTCTGTTGTAACTATCTACATTGTAAGATGAAAGAGGAAGAGTAGAAGCAAGGTCTTATGAAGATTTCAGGGCGATGTTGGCAGCACGTTTGAGAGAACTCTATCCAAGTTACAATAATCAGTTCTAATACATATTAAGCATTTGGTCTGTGGCAAATACAGTGCTAAGTTATTTACTGGCATCCTCTGACTTAATGAGGGTAAGCAATGTCATTATTCCCACACTGGTGGAAGCTGAGGTTCAAAGATTTTAAATAATTTGCTGAAGTTCATCGTGAATGTCTTTGGCAGAGCCTGGTTTGAATCTGGGTCTGTGTGTTCTAGAACACAAGATTTTACTTACTCTGCTGTACTGACTTGGCTGGATCCAAAAGTTTATGAGGTTATCAGAAAAGATGGAAGAAGAAGAATTTTCATAGCATTGGACCTTTTCCCCATCATCTCTCTAAAAAGCTTGTTGCATACTGGCTAAATGACAGGGATGTAACTACAAAAATGTGCTAAACACATATGCCGTTCCGGGGTGCTCCACTGCAGATCAACACAGACTGGCTACACTAAAATATTCCTAGGAAGAAACATCAACTGATAGCAAGATCAGGCAAGCAGAGATAATAAGTCTTAACAGTTTCCCCAGTACCTTTCCTTTTTTTCCATGTTCTGATGTCTACAGGCCATCCTGATGAAAACCCCAGATCTCAGTTTAGAAATGGCTTTAAATGTCATCCCATTGAGACCTGGTTCATTTTATGTGTGACGGATGGCAACTCGACTAGGCCAAAGGGGGCCCAGAAAGTCAGTCATACCCAGTTTGACAATTAGGTTCGTGAGTTCATCCTGGAAAAATTGCTATGTACGTCATTGCTGAGTATCACTGTGGTCACCTTTGAAGTACCCCCTGGGGAAGCTGGGGTACTTCATTCCATGACACCAGGGCTTCATTCACCCTTTAAAGCAGTTTTGGAACTCCTTTTCTGGGATGGTCATCAGAGTTGCAGTCAAACAAAGTTCTGACAATTAAGTTCCTGAACTCATCCTAGGAAAGTGCTCTATACCTTATTGCTGAGTATCAGTACGGTCACCTTCAGAGTCCTCCCCTTGTAATCACAGTGGTGCTCAGCAGTGAGCCATGTAGCACTTACTCCAGGATGACTTTGTGAATTTATTTGTCCGACCTGTATGTTATCTGGGGTATGTCTATGAGGGTGTTTCTGGATGAGATTAACATTTCAATTGGTGAATTGAATAAAGCAGAGTGCCTGCTAATGTGGACAGGCCTCATCCAGTCCAAGGAAGGGCTGACCCTCCCCCAGGAAAGAGAGTCTTCCTCCTGCCTGATTGCCTTAGAACTAAGACACTGGCTTTTTCCTGTCTTTGTACTCAGACTGAAACATTGCCTCTTCCTGGGTCTTAAGCCTGCTGGCCTTTGGTCTGGAACTACACCATCAGCTCCCTTGATTCTCAGGCTTTGGACTAAGACTGCGGCTATCTCCCCATGTCCTTTGGGTTTCCAGCTTGCCAGCTCACCCTGCAGGTCTTGGGATTTCCGGCCTCCATAATAACATAAGCCAGTTCCTTATAAATAAATCTCTTTATACACACACATCCTATTCGTTCTGTATCTCCGGAAAACCCTGACTAGTATAAAATTCTAATTATATTCCCCCCTCTGTGCAACTCCATGCCCAGGGAGCCTTCAGTCTGTGGGCAATCAGAATGTGTTTCGTACTTTCTTGGATCAGGGGCCTGTGGGCTCACTTCTCTTCACCTCCACCAAAATCTAGTGGTCAGTTCTTTCATCCCCAACTTCATCTTGCCTGGGGTCCCACCCATCACCCTGTCATCTCTGAAGTTTAAAACACCGGGGGCATTGTAAGGTTGTAGGGAGAGTGAATTCTCCTTATGGGGTGAGTTTTCCAGAGGCTGCACAGAATTTATGGGCTTGTGCCCACTTCTCTCCACCTGGGCCTGCATTTGTGTTCTTGAAGTGCTGGCTGCCCCTGGGGTCTCAGAAGCAGGAGGTAGGCAGCCCCCTGACTTGCAGGCAGTCTGTGAACCTTGCTCCAAGGGCCTCTCCCATGGGGGCTTGCTTTTTGCCTGTAGGGTCTCTCCATGTAAGCCTCCGTCATCATGAGCTTGAACAAACCCTGAGTTCAAAAACATCCGTGTCTATCTCCAACTTTTACCTCAGAGCAGGGTTTGTTTTTCTTGTGTACTGGGTAGTTTCTATTTTTTTCACCTCTTTTCATTCCCAAGGAGTCTAGGCTTTGGGAATATAAATGCAAGAAAGAGCTCAGTTTTTCTCTACCTGTGTTCCTCCTTTCCCTGAGGCCGTGATCACAGGCAACTTAGCTGCTTGCAGAGGAGCCTGGCTTACAGGGAAAAAGAGAACTCTTGGAGGTGGGCAGAGGGAGTCAGTTCCATGTAAAAATAGTGTCATTCCATGTTCTTACACATGTCTAGGGGTAGAGGAGTGCGTAACTCCTTTCCCGCTTTCCAAACTCATTCAGTTTTTGGATTGTGCTATACAGATGAACTCAGTTTTCCCAGTTCCTTCCTTTCTTCCTCAACTATTCATTCTTGCATGTCACTTATTTTAGCTTCTTTTGTGTCCTGGTTGTTTTCTTTGACCGTCTTCTGTATCTCCTTTAAGGTTAGTGGCTGACTCTGGCCACCACCTCTGGGCTGTCCCACTGTTGCAGGAAGACGAGGCTCAATGGAGAGAATGAACACCCAAACACTATGTTTAAAAGAAGAAGGGCTTTATTTCAGCCAAGGGGAGCGATGGCATTGAAGAGTTCAAAACAGCTGCTCTCCCTGACTCGCTCAGTCTTCTCCTTTTTATCCCCAATCAAAAGTTCGGGTACCTTTCTCTTTAGTCAGTTGAAATCAAGCTGGAGAAGCAGGGCTCTGGCTTTTATAGAACCACAGGCTTTTACAGACTCGGAAGCAAGCATTAGTTTCCAGGTCCCAGGAGTTTATGTTTCTGAGTCACCTCCTATGGGGAGAACTTTATAGATATGTATCCTTGGGGTCTCCTTGAGAAGACCTCTATTCCTGAGACCTTACTTTTTCCAGGGATCCTCTCATAATTACAGGTGGCCTGTGGTTTAGTGATGAGAACCACTCGTACTCTGGAGTGCAAGTGTGCATGCTTGTGTACACGTATACCCTTGCTGTAGTCGGGGATACAGAAGCTTAGGAGAATATGGCTCCACAGAGCAAAAGCGGATGATCAGTGTCCGCCCGCAGCCTCACTGTCCCCCAGTCTCTACTGGGTGCAAAGGGGGCATATGGCCACCAGTAACTTCACCAGTTCTAGATGAGGTCTTGCAGGATCCAAGTGCTGGGCCAGAGTTACTTTATATTGTATCTTTCATCACCATTCAGGAAGAATTCCCACACTCAATAAAATCCCTGTGGTTGGTTTTTCCATTTAAGGAGATGTTGGAAACTTTAGGCTCTGGTGGTTGTTGAACCAATGTTGTATCCGAGTATTTCATCTTCAGCAGGGGAAAGGCAGTCAGTGTGTGGTGTCGGCATTCCCCAGCACTCTCTCTGCCCTCAGCTCTCCAGCCTGCGGGAAAGCCAGTTCATTCACAGCACCGGAGAGCACATTACTGCTCTTTAGTACCAGCTTCACCTGGCCGTGGGGAAGCTTCCTCTGTGCCACGTAGCCTGGGAGTGGACCTGGCACAGCAGTGGACCTGGCATAGTGGCGGACCTGGCTTTGCCAGACAGTGCAGAATTTAAAGCTGCTGTCTTCTGGTTTCTCTGTCCCTCATCCCTTACTTGCCAGGGTTTAAGAACATAGCAATTCTGATTGAAGTTTTTCCTGGGAGTTATGTCAGTGTGGAGTAGACCCACCATCCAATTTTGAGAAATAATAGCTTATGAGAGACTGAACATACAAAGGGACAATGGCCAGAGCATACATGACAGTAGAACGCCGACCCACAACCTCCACAGCCAGCAACCTGGGCAGCCACCCCACAACCTCTTCAGCAGAAGTCCTTTATTTCCAGACGTGGTCAATGACTGCCCGCTCCCCTAATTTTTGCTTCTGCTTACCTCTTAGGATTAGGCAGAGAAAGTCAAATAAACCTCCCAAGCCAGTCACTTAAGATGCCTGCTTCTGGTGAGCCCATCTTCAGTTGCCTCATGCCAACAATCAAAGTATACCCAAAACCTTCCCTTTTTTCATATAAGGGTTTCTTATTCCCCGCCTGACTGTCTCTGCCAAACACAAGTGACGGTGGCTGACTCCTTGTTACAGCAAGCTCTAAATGCATAACCTCTGTTTGTTTTCATCCGGGGGTGTCTTTAATGACGTAATTCATCATTTAATTCTTATAACAAACAACTTTACTCTTATCTCCATTGTTTTGAGGAAGGCTACAGGGGATGAATTAGCTTCACAAACTCACACAATTGCTAAGTGATGGGCCAGATTTTGGATCTGGATTTATTAGCTTCCTAAGCCCCCTGCCTTTGAACTGGCACTGTCCCACTGCAGGATGGGTGGGAGTTGAGATTGGCAAAAAGTCATGCAGTTTTTGTTTTCAGCTTCTTAAAAATGTCTGTCCTCAGGCCAGAGATGGCTAGCTAATCACCAGTTGGGAGCTCTCCTTCTATGCTGTCAAGTGCCATTCAGCTGGGTCTACGCTTCTCAAGTATCTTGAATCTAAATAAGGTTAGATTGCTGACCAATGGAATGTGAGCCTAAAGGATGGAAGACCTGACTAAGTTTCTGGTAGGCCATGCCTACACTCTCCTATTCTTTCTTGAAAATAGTGGAGTGTCATGGTGTATGTGCATGCAATGTGAGTCAGAAGGTACCTGGAGCCCAGGGTTTCTGCTGAGAGGAGAGCCACCGAGGAGAGCTGCCCAAGCAGGAATATCCCCATTGCATTTGGCATAAATGAGACATAAGTGTTTATGCCTCCTCTTGAGACAAGATGCAAAGGTTATTCTAGTTAATGGTATCTGATCCACTCTCTTTCTCTCTCAAAAGGATTATGATCAGACATCAAACCTGCCTTACTTCTTTGCTTCTGCTGATATTCACAGCTTAATTATTTTTAATGTGGCCATCTTCTCCGTGCACACATACCATCTTTAACCTTTCCTTCTACACTGCCTCAGCCCCTTCCAATTCTTACCTACTTTTCTTAGAAGATTCTTCTGTCTCCTGTTTGATTGAGTAGTAAGCCAAGACAGGAATCAAGTTCTAACAGGTCATTATAAGGTCATCACACCATGATGAAAAAGTAGAAAGCTTAGCCAAGAATCAGAGAAATCAACTCCTAAAACAGAAATGCAAGTCTCCCCTCCAGCCTTGTTTTACCTGTTTACTGGAGCTTTACAGTCAAGAGCTTGGGCAAAGATTTGTGCTGCCTGGATATGTAGTCTTGGCACTATACTTACTGGGTGTCTGACCGTGGGTGAGTTACTTGACCTTTAGATTTCCCCATCTTCCTCATTGGTAAATTGTGCATAATAATGTACCTTCCTCTTGGGGTTGTTAGGATTAAATGAAATAATTCATTTAACATGCACAGTGCAATGCCTGACACACTGTTACATCCCCAGTAATGTTGTTCAGCATTATCATTGGCATCTGCATCTTTTTCTAATTAAACTGTTCTTTCTTTTTTTAACTTTCCATCCTTTTGTAATAATTACTAAGATTACAACTCCATTTTTCTTATTCTTTTTATCACAAACGTACACTGAAATTGCTTAAATAATAACAGAAGCCTGAGTTTGGCTGATGATAAAGTTAGAGAAGGCAAAGAGAAGGACGGCCGTGGCCACTGGGTGAGTTCGTGGCTCAGGCATTCACCATTGGCCTCACGGGCTCTTCCCAAGGTCTGATTTTGTCAGCTTCCGAGAATAAACCCATCTCTCATTAGTACATTGAATTAATCAAACATAGGAAGCATACATAGAATTGCAACACCTGCTTTTTAATTTACAATAATAAATGTAATTGTGACAGGACTGTATTACTTGATGACACTACCAGAGAAATCTTTCCCTATAAGCAGACACACAATAAGCCAAATTTTAAACAGTAGTTACTAAGTGAGTATGAATAGGAGATGGGAGTTAGCCAACATTAGCTACATAGCCTAAAATAATTTGTTGTATCTTATCTTCTAAAGAGACCAGACCCTTGGGTGGTTATTGGCTAACTCTCCCTCTACAATGCGTATCACCACCTTGTGGATGCTGTCAGTGGAACTAAGCGGTTCATTTCCTGGTTCTTCCAGCACTAAGGACTTTCTGTCTCCCGTCATAGAGTAACACCTTATAGAGGCCCAGAAGCTATATTGCTTCTTAAAGGTAATGCTACAAGTCTCTGCTCTGATCACTTTTACACTCATTTTATAGTTGTACTCTCTAAGTGAAATTTTCTTTCCTTTATATATAAGCTCTGGGGATGAACCTCAATGTATTAAGAGCATTTAGTAGTTCTATTATGGTTTGGGAAAAATAGGTATGTGGGGAGGTGGGGCCATCAAAGTCCAATAATGTATCACTTTATAGGAAAATTAACTCCAGGTATCAAGTAAATAGCTTTACAAATTTACTTGGCATTTGTTTCTACACCCCCCCCCTCCGTTAATAGAATAGCATTGTGCTATTTTCATCTTTTGAGGTAAAGGATTTCTATTTCCAATATATTTCTTTTCAGTGATAAAAATTATGTTATTGCTTTGGCAAAAATATAGCAAAAACAAAGGTGCTCTTTGTGTCACTGACACAATCTGAAAACATCAGTTAGAACTTGTTAATCATATGAGACAGTTAAAGGGTTACATGAAAAAAGAACCCAAGATTAAAAGTGGTACATTCAGAATATAGGCAGTAGAGCCTATATGAGAGTAGAGGATTAAGCTTTGCTCTGAAGCTCGCTGCCTGGGACTGATGCTGTGCTCTGCCTTGTCTAAACACATAAGGCAGTGCACAAATTTTAAATAGTCATCACATCTTTTCCCTCAGTTTCTCGCATCTGTGAAATGGGAAGACCATGCCTAACTAAAAGATTTTAATGAGGATTAAATAAATGAATATTACTACTATGTTTAGAACAGGGCCTGGTACATGATAATCACCCAGTAACTCTGAGCTCATTAGCATCTGCACTATACAAGTATGAATAAAAACCTAGTAGAGAATATCCAAGGATTATTAACATAATGATCTGCCTCCAGAAAGGGCTTTCTTCCTCTTCTACAGCATTGAGTATTTTCTCCAAATTTTGAATAATGACCACATAGGTCATTACTACCTATGACCCATTACTTAGGTTAAATTTCAAAAAGGAAAAAATTGTCTCAGCTGATGACTTTTAGCCTGAAATAGTATCTGTCCAGAATCACCTTTAATGATGAGATTAGAGGTTTACAACAGTATGACTGCTGCGAATCACCACAAACTCAGTGCCTGATAACCATACAAATGTACTATCTTACAGTCTCACAGGTCGGAATCCTGGCGTGGGTCTCAGTGAGCTAAAGTCAAGAGCCAGGCTGCCCTCCTTCTGGAGAGGGGAGACCACGATTGAGCCTGGCACTGTCCAAAATAGTGGCCTCGAGCCACATGTGGCTATTTAAATTTAAACTAATTAAAATTAAATAATATTACAAACTCAGTTCCCCCATCATGCTAGCCACATTTCACATGTTCAGTGGTCATAAGTGACTATTGACAGCCCGGATAGAAAACATTTCCTTCGTCATAGAAGGCCCAGACAGTGCCAAGCTGGAGGCGAGACCCATGCTGACCTCCTTGCTGGGCTTCTTGCTCTGCCCAGGAGTCTGCTTTATCTTTTCAGATATGGATGTGCTCAAGGCAATCTCCTGCTTTAAAATTTCCTTTGGTGTCTATAGCCTGTAACCTTTTCTTAAAATTTTGAAGCTATAAAAGCCTTAATTCAAACAAAATCTTATATATAAATCATAAAATGTAGTCGCTCTACTTGTAGCTCTAGTTGGGGCTTTGAGACGTCCATTAGCCCCTTCCTAAGCCTGGAAAGCTCTGGGGAGACCACGCTGATAACCACCAGTCTAAAATCCTTAGCGTGGTATAAAAGCAGCGTAGTTCATCTAGTCCCAGCCACTGAGCTCTTCCCCAGAAGCCACCCCACTCTTTTGTAACTTCACCCATGGAATCTCCTCCACTGCTGTGTCTTCCTTTCTTTTCTACCGACAGAAACCTCCCCAGCCTTCAGTCTGTGCTCACCAGTGAAGAAAGCTCCCTGATGTAGAAGAATCATCAGTGTCCCCTAGGCCAGGTGCTCTCATCCTGAGAATAATCACAGAGCATGTTTCTATCAGTCCACCAAATTGTATACGTAGTTTTACATCTACATACATTTGGAGGATAAATGTTTCCTAGTCTTACAATTATGCGCTATAATTGTGACCTCCAAATTTAGGGACATTGCTAGAGAATGTCAGGGTTCAAATAGGAGTCCTTTTAGGACTTCGCGATTCCTCCTCTAATCTCAGTTTCCAAACATACCTTATTAATTTTTAACTTCCTCATACCAATACAGACATGTGCCACATACCAGTGACTTGGTCAATAATGGTCTGCATGTACAACAGTGGCTCTGTAAGACTATAATACTATATTTCTACTGTATCTTTTTTGTGTTTAGACACAGAAATACGTATCACTGTGTTACAGTTGCGTACAGTATTCAGTATAGTAACATGGTCTACAGGTTTGCAGCCTAGGAGTCAGTAATAGGTTTTATCATGTAGCTTAGGTATACGGTAAGCTGTCCCATCTAGGTCTGTGTAAGTACATTCCATGATGTTCACACAGCAATAGAATCACCTAATTGCGTTTCTTAGAACGTATCCCTGTCAGTAAGTGATGCTCGACAGAATATGACAATTAGTCAGTTCTGCAGTCTCATCTGCAGATTGGACACATCTGCTTCCTTCTCTCATTACCTGGAACACCAGGCTCCAACACATGTGCTATACAGGGAAAAAAAAAAAAGCAAGGTGAGGTAGTGTATATCCTTGACCTAGAAATACAGTTCCACCAGTGCTGATTCAAACTTTATACTTTGGAAAAAATTATTGGTAGCATTTAAGGAGCTCTTACATGTACGGATGCAGTGATAAATGGTCTACGAATATTAATAGTATCTTAATTAAGCATCACACCCTTGAGAAGTAAGTATTATCCCAGTTTTTACAGATGAGAAAATAGGTTTAAGTTACACAGCTTGTAAACAGTCCCCTGGGATTTGAGCCCAGGCTGTGTGATATGTGGGTATTGACCTCACTGCATCCTTGTAGCTTTCCTAGTTTCCTGCTAAGGATCTCTCGAAGTTACATTTGCACTTGCCTAAACTTGGTGATTCGTCAGGAAAAAACGCAAAGATTTGCACTTCAATATGAAAATCATTCCCTTTTACAATGAAGGCAAAGGCTAGCATTATATAGTGACTACATTTTGGATCAAAATATATCCAACTCTGACTTTTCCTAACAAATGCAAACAATATAACCCTATGTACCCTTATATTAATCTGGGAAACAAAAACACATGAAGCCACAAGTAAGTCTGTCATTCACCAACTGTTGAGGAAGTTCCTTAAATTCTCAGTGCAGTCTCCTGATGTGTATAAAGGGAATCATAAAAACACTTGGTTTGGGGGAATGAATTAGTTAATATGTGAGTGTGATGGTTAATCTGAGGTGTCAACTTGACTGGGTTAAGGAACATCCAGATAACTAGTAAAACATGGTTTCTGGGTGTGTCTGGGATGAGGCTTGTGAGATAGATTGGCATTTGAATGAGTGACTGAGTGAGGAAGACCCACCACAGGTGGTAGACATAGCCGATTGATTCTGCCTCTCTGAGGAACCCTGACCATATAGTAACTAAATGCATATTAGTAATTATTTTCTTTTTAGAAAACAAGTTTGAGGCAGAAGAATGTCTTCCTTATTTATTAAATGAGTCTCCCTAAGTGAGCTAAAATAGCTGAACTGATAGTAGTTAGACCACCTACTCTTCTGCTTTTCTGTAAGAAGGAAATAAATCAGACATACGATCCCTTCTTCACATGTAAAAATTTTATGGGAGCATGACCAATACAAAGCTTGTTTTTCTCTGACTCTCAGGAGCTGGTGGGAAGCAGCAGATGAGACACAGAAAATGCATTCTCAAACAGACTGGAGCTGCTACAGCGGCTTTACATTCAGCCTGTCAGCATGACATCTTAGATCCAGCCCTGCTCCCCCAGCACTGGACGCATCGGAACCCAAGCAACCGAGCTCTGTCCGTAGGAGACACTTACATGGTGTCCCTCAGAACCACATTCATCCCACAGAACGCTTCTTTATCCATGAGAGTCTTCCGTCTTGGGTCCAATAATGGAAAATTGCATTAGCTGAGTAATAAATAAATTTCTATCTTTTTGTTTGAGGCCACATCTTAGTTAGTTTGGCTGCTATAATAGACTACAATAGACGAGATGGCTTAAACAATAAACTTTTATTTCTCACAGTTCTGTAGGCTGAAGGTCTGAGATTAGGGGCCAGCAGGGTCAGGTTCCTTTTAAGAGTCCTCTTCCTGGTTTACAGCTGGCCCCTTTCTTGTTATACCAGAGAGAAAGAGTAGAATGCTCTGGTATAAAGTGCTCTTATAAAGGCACTAATTCCATTCATGAGGCCTCTGACCTCATGACCCAATTACCTCTCAAAGACCTTACCACCAAATGCTATTTCATTGGGAATCTAAGTTCCAACATATGACTTTGAGGAAACATAAAAATTCAGTCCATGGCAAGCCATTAAACTAACAAATGCTCTTATAGTCTGGGTTTGTTTATTTTGTTTTATTTTATTTTATTTTATTTTATTTTTGGAGATAGACTTTCACTCTGTTGCCCCAGGCTAGAGTCCTGTGGCATCATCCTAGCTCACCGTAAACCCAGCTCATCAAACTCCTGGGTTCAAGCAATCCTCCTGCCTCAGCCTCCTGAGTAGCTAGGACTATAGATGCCTGCCATAACGTCTCCCTGATATTTCTATTTTTAGTAGAAATGGGGTCTCGCTCTTGCTCAGGCTGATCTCAAGCACCTGAGTTCAGGCAGTCCACCTACGTTGGCCTCCCAGAGTGCTAGGAATACAGGTGTGACCACCATGCCTGCCCTGATGTTCTGGTTTTAACGTGTAGTATTACAGAGAGTTTCATGCAGGTGAACCACACAGTGTAATAGACATTGACGTCTGTGGCTTTAACTTGTAAAGTTAGCCCACAACAGGCATTTCATAACAACCTTAGAGTTAAAGCAAAACTAACCTAAAACTTCTAAGGAAGAATTTTCCATATTTCTATTCATGCTTGACATTCTAAGGGCATGACACACATCTTCCATTTCTCACACTGTCTTCCCAATGGTCTGCTTACTATCTGAAAAACATACTTGAACTCATTCCTTACTCCTAGATTTAAATCCTGGTATGTTTCACTCCCCACATGGAATACTTTTCCTTCTCTTTGCATATTCAAACTTACCCAACCTTCACATACTTTGCATTTTGTCCCGAGTCCCATTTTATGGTTAGATGTTAAGGCATCCGTAGTTCCTGCCATCGGCAGTCACCTTGACCACACTTGCGTGTGTATCCCATGGTGTGCGAGGCACTGGAGATGGAGCACTGAGCACACAGAGAGGTAAAGAAGGCAGAGAAAAAAAATTATAAGTATTTCTGTGTAGACCAAGAATATGGAAAGATTACTAAAATGGACTATCAGGATAAGAAGTGACCTCACACATCTGGAGAACACTGAGAGAACTAAAAATAGAGCTGCCATTTGATCCTGCAATTCCTTTATTAGGTATATATCCAGAAGACCCAAAACCACATTACAACAAAGATATTTGTATCAGAATGTTTATTGCAGCCCAATTCATAACTGCTAGGTCATGAAAGAAGCCTAAATGCCCATCGACACACAAATGGATCAATGAATTGTGGTATATGCACACCATGGAATACTATGCAGCCCTAAAGAAAGATGGAGACTTTACCTCCTTCATGTTTATATGGATGGAATTAGAAAATGTTCTTCTTAGCAAAGTATCTCAGGAATGGAAGAAAAAGTATCCAGTGTACACAGCTCTACTTTGAAACTTAATTTATAGCTTTTATAGGAATGTCATAACCTAATTATAGCCTTAGAATATGGGAAGGGGGTGGGGGGGAGGTGAGGGGTGTGGATGGGAGGAGGGAGGGTGATTGGTGGGGTCACCTCTATGGTTTATCACACAAGAATACAAGTGAACCTTTCTAAAAGCAGAGTATGAACGTTTTAACTCAATAACTAAGAAAATGACATGAAGGTTATGTTAACCAGTTTGATGAGAGTATTTCAAAATGTATATGAAAACAGAACACTGTATCCCATGACTGTATTAATGTACACAGTTATGCTATAAGAAAAAAGAGGAGACTCAAGAAGTGACCTCACCAGGTTTCCTCAACTCTGGGTGGTTCAACACTTGGTTGGATCTCACTGTGAACTAGCTGTCCTTGCAAGGAACCAAGGGTTGAGACTAGTTGTCACTATGTAAACAAGTGTAGGTAGAAGTAAACTGGCAGTGATCTAATCTCTCTCTCTTTCTCATTCTCATACAGGCTGTTGTGGGCAAATTTGAAGCTCATGCAAAGCCTATCTTTTCCTTTTAAGATTTATCCTTCTGTACCTTCTGTATCCTTCTGTATATCTTAATGATATACATACTTTGCCTTCTTAGTAAAATGAACAAGTCTTTTTAAGTTCTGGTGGTTAAGGCTCTTTTAGTATCTCATATCAATGCTCTCTCTCTTCAAGCCGCATAAAGTGAATGTTGAAGTGTTTTATTCTGATGATGTCCCTTGAAAGAGATCCATTTGTTAAGTATCTCTCGTGCACTTTCAGTCTAAAGTCCATCATCTGTAGACAGAAGTAAAGACAGCACATTTGGAAAGAGGTCCAAAGCCATTATTTTAAACAAATAGGTAGTTACGAGTGCTGGTAAGGGAGAGCTTTTCCATTTTTCTTTTCATATATACGCTGGTTGTCACCACAGCATTCATGTCCCTAATCTGATTAGCTAGAGGGGTGTCCAGAAATCCCCTAGCTACAATAGCCACTTCAAAATCCAAATACATCAAAACAGTGATTAATAAAATATATCTATAAGCGTGTTTACAGTCACGGGGGTTCAAAGGGAAATGAAATAGCAGCTATTGCAAACTCCTTTCCCCTGGAATTCATAATTTATTTACCTTGTCTGTCCTGCTCCCGGTGTGGCTACAATCAATTGCATTCAATGTCAGCTCCTGGTACACGAGTCTGCTGTGCCTTCATTTCTAGCTGTATGTGCTAAAAATTCTATGAACGCTTTTAGAAAACATCAGCATGTCTATGTTAGTTATCCACATGAAATATAATTGTTACAAGAAAATGGTTTGAGGGCCTAACCTCTCCCAGAGGAGAAGTATATTAATCAGGGTAGGCTAACTTCTGGGCGGGAGGGACCCAAACCTTAATGCCTTAACATCAGAAATATTTATTTTATTATGTTTGTAATGATCTATTGTGGTAAATAATAAATGTTGGTGTCAGTCTGTGTGTTCCCTGGTTTGTAACTGGAAGTCCTTGCCTTTGAGCTCTGGAACTGTTTTACTGCTTTTATAAACTACTAGTTGTCCGCTTTTAGGGGGAAAATAACAGATGGCCATGCTGGAACTGAGCTTTTTATCTGAATCTTCAAAACCTTTTTGTGCACAATTTATGAGGTTCACTTCTTTGCAAATTCAGTGCTTTCTTACAGCTTTTGTTTTTGAGATGAGCCACAAGAGCCTCATTTTCGTTGGGTATTGCCTATTAGTGGCAAAACTCCTTTCTTATTTAATCAGTTTCTCCAAAGAAATGAGGCTGTGTTGGGATAGGTACTATTTATGAGGGTGAAAAGATTTTGGTGGTCTAACTAAAAATAACACTTGGAATCTGCCACCTGGGATTCCCTTTCATATTCGTCTTGTATTTTTATGTGTTTTGCTCATGGAGTTTATGCCAGTAGGTCAGCTCCTGTGAGCATAGAAGAAATTTGACAGGGTCAAGTGTTTGTGGCTATGGAAAGCCCAACCTCAGCCAGTCATGTGGTTGGGAGGAGGAATGATATAGCCCCAAATCGTCTTGTTGAGTTCTTAATGTTCAGAGGAACGAACATACACTATTGTGAGTGAAAAAAAAAAAAATACAAGTAAAGCAGTATTTCCTACAGCAAAAACGGAGGAAATGGTATGTTTTTCATAATTACCCAAACCCTGCAAGATAATAGGGTACACACGAGGCTCAGAAAACAAACAACCAAAGCAAACCCAAATCAACTTTGCAGACCTAAGCATCTTCCTAGCTCATTTTGTTTCATAGGCTTGTCTCCCCAAATCATTTGGCATTAAAAATGCTCTGCTTTATCATCCAAACTCATGATCCAGGAAAGATACTCTTAGCCAGCCTTTGTGCACTCTGTGTGTGTTACCTAGACATGGGGATGGCAATACAGTTCAGTGGCTAAAAAAACACAGGCTTTGGAGTCAAAGTCTTTGGGTCTGCTACTTACAAGCTGTATGGCTTTGACCTAATTACTAGGGTCTGTAAGCTCTTTTGTTTTTCTCAATCACAAAACAAGAATGATAACAACTATCGTATAGGGTTGTTCTGAGGAAGAAATCATACCTAAGTACACACACACACGAGCGTTATGTATTGTTTAGTATGTATACACATAGGTATAAAGTGTGGCCCATCATACATACAGTATTCACATTATTGTTGTTCAGTTTCAAACTTTGCTCCGGTGTTGTCTTTGTGAAGGAAGAAACACTGGTCTCAGTGTTGAGTATTGCTTTGTGAAGTCTCTGTAAAGTTCCACAAGAAAGAAGCCTATTAAAATTATTAACATTCTTACAGGTTGGATATTCTCAAACTTCTTTGATCACCAAACCATCCTTTCCAGGAATACCTATTAATATCCTGTGCGTCCACTGCTCTGAAAACTTAAGCCTTGTTCAGGTAGGGTCGGTTTTTTTTATTGTTCGCTGGTTTTTCATTTCTGCATCTCCAGTGCCTAATCTAGCTGAACAGGATTGAAAGATCCTCCTATGAACATTTTTTTGAAATAATAACTTCTGTGCCAGAATTTTCTCATATCCTGAAGAGGATGCTGGACACTATAGTGTCATTAATGGTGTGGTGTTTTTATAAGCAGAATGTTAATGAAGCAACATTTGAACTCCCTTCTATGTAGAGTATAGATCCAATCACAGACCAAGATAATAGCTTTTCATCTTGTCATCTTACATACTATAGCAGAGGGTCAAGGCAAGGGCTTGGGTGTTAGAGTCAAGTGTCCAGGCTTGAATTCTGACTTTGTCCTTTACTAATTATGAATGACTTTAGGTAAGTCACTCTTTATTGAGGCTTAGCTTTTTTCTTTGTAGGACGTTGTAAATAGATATAGCTCAGATTTGTGCTCATTTTGTAAAACATAATAAATGTTAGTTGCTATTGTTCTTTTTTTACTGCTATTATTACTACCACCACCACGGGTACCAATATCACCCCTATTACCAAATGAGGTCTTCTGGAAATTTATAAGCTGAGCTATTAGGAAAAAAAATCCCTATCCACTATTTATTTCTCTCATAAACTTTTAGCAACTCTCAGAGTCCAAAGGGAACCTGGTGCCAGGACAAACTGAATTAACTGATTGTATCCACTGGTATAACCCAGTAGCAGCCATTGCCACCAGTAAGCTGTCCTTTAGGTCCTGTAATTCTGATCTTAATTCCCTTAGGAGCCTCCTGCTACCTCCAGGAAGGAGGTTCCAACACAGTTTGGTGAATCTTTAGGAGAGTGTCTCTTAGCTACCAAGCAAGTCCTTATCTTGCATATGAAGAATTACAAGTGCTCGACGTTGGTGGTCTGTTGAAGCTCCATTTCTCTGTTTCCTGTCTGTGTTTTTCAGATGGTGAGCAAGTGGTTTTACATAAATCAATATTTCTTATTGAGCTGAGACTATGTCAAGAAGAAGTGTAGAGGTGTGACCTCAGTCTCCTTGGAAGTGGAAAGTCAGTGAGATAATGGGAACTTGCATGACAGTCCAAGGAGCTGTTCTTGAAAGAGAATCACAACTCTTTAAGGTTATTTAAAGATTACATTGCTTTAAAGGTGTATTTGTTTATGCTGTTTTCCTGAGGACTTGAAAAAGATAGCAGCTTCCCTCTGGTGCTTTTTCTTGCCCACCTCTGTTCCCTTTCTTTTTTGTAGTATTACTTTTTCATTTCTTTTTAGAGAGATCACAGCAAACTGTGTGTGCGTGTGTGTGTGCACGCATGCGTATGTTCTCAGTACTAGAACGAAAAGATAGCCCCCTTAAAATAGAATTACAGGGAACATATCTCCTTGAAAGAAGCTTACGATAACAGATTTCATTAAAACCGTGCTTTAATGGAATTGAAAGGAACTCTATCATTAAGATGTGTTTGCGGAAGGTGAGTAGAAAGTGATTTTAATTATTGAATGTTTCTAAATATATCCACCCACTCCTCCCCAACCAAGTAATACAGATCTATAGTTCCAGGAGAAACCATATAATATTATTGAAAGGTGATGAGAGATACCCAAACTGGCTGGATTTGGCAAGGTCACGTCTTACTTAATCATAACAGACAAAACTGGAATTTCCTAGTTGTAGAGTGGGATAATATTTTGATGTATTACAAATATACTTCCTTTCCCCATATTTTCTGTTAAGTTTACCATGTTCCCTCCTCAAGCAGTAGTGAAGTTTCATGTTTCCTCTTCTAAGGTTTGCCATAACTTGTATGCAGAAAGATAGAATCAGCAATGTTCAGGCTTGGGCTTTCAGAATTAACTTTTGGAACTTGAGGGGTGGACAGATAAACCTCCAAGCAGTTGTGAGAATTCTGCTCTCCAGGTGTCCTTCTGACCAGAAGGCGGAAAGTCTTATAGAGAATCTGATGTGGCCAGTGTGGATTAGGGTAGTAGGTTAGAATGGTGGCAGGGGGTGCCCAGGTAGATGTGGGCAGCTTCAGAGTGTCCCCATACTTTCACAATATGGAGTGCAGAGCAGAAGAATGTTTGCCTATGTGGCCTGCGATGGACTAGATCAGGGCCAAGAGCTCAGAGCCGGAGAAGCTTCTCAGAACCGGAAAATGATGGTAGGAATCACACAGAAACATGCATGTCTTAGCTGATGGATTGGGAAGGCATAATCTTGGTTTATTAAACTTTCTTTTCCAAAGGAGATCCTTGTCATATGAATTATAAATGTATTTGGGAAATAACGTAAGACAATTAGGTAGGTTAGTATGGTAGAACCTTGATTGCTTGGCAGGAGATTTTGACTTGATGTATTTGGCAAGTAAAAATTATTGCAGTTTCTCTGGAAGGATAGTGACAAGACATAAAATACTTTAATTGGAAGAATACAGAAGATATTAGGAGGAACAAAGACAGTTAGCTATTTAGCTTTTTAAGGGTAAGGACTGAGTTTTATTCATCTTTACGCACCCGTTCCCGGCTCATACAGTTGGCCACACAATTTATTGAACATGCAAGTGCTCCGTAAATATCTGCTGAATGAGAAAAGGAGAAAAGTTCTGTTCTGTACCCTCATTGAAATCTGAAAGAATTCCAGCAATTTAGGGTAGATACAAGGGAGGTTTTCCTGGTGGGAAATTATTCCCCCTGGAATAGAAACTGGGGGAAAACATGCAGCATCTTGGGAGGTCTCTATGGTTTAGACTTGTTCTAGCCTAAATGCCAGAGGTAATTTGGCTGACCTTCAGCACTAAGATATATATGACTTAGTTAACTCCATGATGCAGCATTATTAAATAAAAATCTTGCCTGAAAAGACATGAAAGAACTTTAAATACTTATTGCTGAGTGAAAGGAGCCAGTCTGAAAAGGCTACGTATTCTGTGACTCCAACTATATGATATGCTGGAAAAGGTAAACTATAGAGATAGCAAATATATTTCAGTGGTCGCCAGAGGCTAGGAATAGGAAGGGATAAAGTGGTGAAGCACAGGGGAATTTTAGGGCATTAAAAATTATTCTGTATGATATTATAATGGTGGATGCATGTCCTTATGCATTTGTTAAAACCCATATAACGGCACAAAACAGAGAATGAAAACTAATGTGTAAAATATGTACTTTGGTTAATGTGACTGGGAGTTCATCTCTGGGAACAAATGTCTTATACAACTGCGAGATGTTAGTCATAGCAAAGCTGTATGGGAAGGAGAGGGAGTATATGATAACTCTGAAGTATATGATAACTCTGTTTCCTGCTTAATTTTTCCATACCCTGAAAACTACTAAAAATAGTTCATTAATTAAAAACCCCTGTGAATGATTAGGACCTAGAAGAATGAGCATTCTCTTAATTCAAGGGGCTGTTTTTCTTCACTAACATGTTAGTGAGAATTAGTGTTCTTCCCTATCTTTACTTGATAGGGAGGATTAAGAGGCATTGAGAAAAGAACCCGTTGTTCTTCTCTGTGGACGTAGTTGTCAGTTCCTGTCTGCCTCCTCTAACCTGGAAGATGCAGGAGAAAGAAGACCCTTTTTTGACTTTTCTCCCTGGCAATTGATGGCTTGTGTTCTTGGCAGTTAAAGCAACAGACATATGAGCAGGCATACGGAAATCCAAGGGCAGGATGTAGTCAAGTCCGGCCTTCATTCGCATTTTACAAAAGGGCGACCCACCTTTGTTTACCACTCCCCAGTCCTAGACTGTGCTCCCTCTCCACCATTTCCCTGGGGTTTGTCTCAGGTCACCTGCATTCTTTTGGGAACATAGTTGGTTCTCCTGGTGCCACCCTAGCCTGCTGTATGCTGCCAAATGGTATTTCTCGTTTGTATTTCATTCCTATCCAACTATTAGAGTGAACCCAGCCTTCTGTTGAATTTTTTAAAATTTGTTGGAAATTGAGCAGATGGATTTGAATTCCTAATTTTCTTAAAAAATGTGCCAAGTACTTGTTCCTTTGTTTCTCATTTCCCTCTTGACCAATTCCTTGCATTTTTCCTCTTTAAAGGCATCTCACTAATTAGTCTCATCTCTCTGTTTTCTGGCTGTCTCCTTGGAAGCTGAGCTCTCTAGAACTGACTTGCCGTTTGTTCTGATACGTCGTCTTCCTAGTTTCATGCTTACTTAGTGTACATAGGTGTGTGCGCAGATATCACGGACATAATTGGAATCATGTTAAAATTATGAAATATAACTCCTACTTGAAGATTGGGAAGATGTGTTTATCATTCATCTAGTGTCCTATTGAGTACTATTCATGAACCAGTCACCTTATTTAGTTTAATTTTATTGAATGCCCCCAAGAAGTAGGCTAATTGTCCCATTTTACATAATAGGGTAAGTGAGACGACTGGGAAACAACTTCCCCAAAGTCAAGTAGGTGGTAAGTAACGGAGCCAGGAGACAAATTCAAATTTACCTTAGTCTGTAATCTACTTTGCTTTTAGTTGAAATAGTCTTAGTTTCTTGATCTGAAAGGTTTAGGTTTGAGTTCTTCCTTTTGCAGAATGGAGACCTGTGGGCCTGCTTGTTATGTGACTGGCTTAAACTTTAGTTTGTCTTTAAAATGGGCATAATATTAATTTCAGTATTGATCTCAGAATTAAAAGAGATAATCAAAGTATGTTCCTTGCATAGGGCCTGGCATACAGCAATTGAGGAGTGTCAATTATTTTTTATATTCAAACTGTTATTTTTAATGATGATACAATTCATCTGGGGACAGAAAAGTAAACTGTGGTAAATTCAGATAGAAATTATATGTTTTTACAACTGTGTCCCTTACTGTCTTAGTCCATAGTTTGCTGCTATAACAAAATACCTGAGATTAGGTAGTTTGTAAAGGACAGAAATTTATTTTCTCACAGTTTTGGAGATTGGGAAGTCAAGGTCAGGTGCGTCAGGTTGACTTGTCTGATGGATGTTGCTCTCTGATTCCAGGGTAGATACAGATGCTGCATCCTCCAGGGCAGAAGACAGAAGGGAACAAAGGAGCAAACTCATTCTGTCAAGTCCTTTTGTAAGGGCACCTGATACCATTCACACCAGAGGAGCCCTTATGGCGTAATCATCCCTTAAAGGCCCTGCCTCTTAATAACTTGGCAATACCTGAATTTTGGAGGGGACAGAACCATAGCATTTACCAAACCACATGAGCCCTGTGGCTGAAGTCAGATTTTTAACTGATGAGAATAAAGTCCTCTAGTGACATCTGAAATCCCATTTTCCAGTCTATTGTCCAAAAAGTTATTTAGAGCCCTGATGGTTTTGCTGTCTTTTCTTAGAAGCTGTGTTTTTCTGGTCAGCAAGTAACTTCATACAATTTAATGCCAGACTTCCTTCTTCCGTCAGCACACCTGTCTGAAACCTTTCTACTAGACTGGAATGATCTATTTTCAATCCTTAGTGAGACTCCTTTTTTGGATTAAAGGTCAGGTGTCCACATCTGCAGCTCTCGTTTCCCCTCTGCAGCTGCCTGTGCAAATAGCAGTGTTACATTGACTTGTTTGCCGCTTACGCCGCCACTCTGGGTACCACTCAGATATTAAAGCCTTACCTTGGCTGGTTGCTTACTTGCTTTTGCCACTGACTATAGGATTTGAAATGTGGTATGTTCAACCCTAAATTCTTTAATGAAACCAAGAAAAATAATAAAATACAACACAAGTGATCAGTGACCTTTCCGTCTATAGCAAATGGCTTATATGGTGTTTGGAATGAAACGTATCTTGAAATTCTTCTTTCTTATTGTAACACAGAGTTCTTTTGGCTTTTTTTTTTTTTCTTTTAGAACATGCTTTCTCAGCCTTAGGAAGTCTGCCTTGTTTCTTGCAAACAGAATCCAGAATCCAAATCAGTCTCTGATAACTTAATGGTGTGATAGGGGTGGAGTAGTGCACACTGGTAGTTTACTCTATCTTGGTACTTCATTTTTTGTCAAGTTGTCCTACAGAAGACAAATATTTGAATGGTTGTGATGTGCCAGATTAAACTTAGCATGGCACAGGGCATGAATTAAATGAAACAGGAAAGATCCAGGAAGCTACAGGTCGGGGGTGGGGGGAGTTAGAGAAATAAACAGGAAACATAGGATGCTACGTTGCAGCCCAGGGGGAGGCCAACTTCTAGTTCCAATGCAACTAAGAAACTCCAGTTCCTACGAAAGAACTAGCAAGGGATGACCCCGTCCCAACAACCTCTCTGGCCCAAAGAACACAAGGCAGCTGGGCATAGAATGCCTGCGGAGAGGAATGAGACAGAGGGGAATTTGGCAAATGATGCCAAATCATTCATTTGATTTGGATGGATTCATTCATCCATCATTTCTTTGATGGAAAGCAAAGACTCCTTAGCAGTGTAGTTAACTGTGTTGCTGATTTAAAACCTCAATTTTGATCACTTGCAGACAGAAGCAGAGAAATAGTTTTGCAATTTGAAATTTAAACTTTGATACAACAAAGCAACATGCTCTTGTACACATATGCTCTTTCCTGGGATAAAAACAGAAAAGGAGTAGAAAAAACCACCAGGCGGTTAAACAGCACCAGACAGATCCCATTCTCAGGTACCTTGGACTAAGGAGCGCAACAGCTTCTTACAAAGAAGTAGTTCGAAATTGATGCCAGGATCTTACTATATGGAAATTGAAGTTTGCCATATATTAGGTATGCTTGAGCTAACTATAATGAACTGGAAATAAAAATTCCCAAGTGAAAGCACTCCTCTGGATTTTGTGAGAGATGATTTTTTGGACCAAGTGGTCCCCAGCCTGATCATTGCAGTCAAGGGCATACCAGATCCATGACAGTGCTGGCAGAATGTGCTCTTGTCAAGGTGGCCTTCCACACATGCTATCTGTGGAAGATCTCTTCAGTGGAAGATCTTATCATCTAGGGCAGTGGTTCTCAGCCTGTGGGTCGCGACCCCTGTGTAACAATGAAAGTACAACGTGGCCTTAGGAAGGTTGAGAACCACTGATCTAGGGAAAGTCAGGATACATTCATGTGTAACAAATACATAAAGTTATTCTGGTTTTATTATCAAAGTAATACATATATGCATGGTAAAAACAAGGCAAGCGCTGAAGTAACAGAACAACCTACAATTTTAAACAATGGCCCTCGGCCTTGCCACTTTCTACTTCCAGTCTTGCTATTCAGACTCAACTTCTTTTACCAGCTTCTGTTTTCAGATCTTCTGGTGGTTATGATCACAGCACTAAAACAGAGATAAAGCTACTTTATTAGTAAACATTATATATGTTCCTATGCCCATCAGCCTTTATTATTGTATTACTGTGGTTATTTTTTCTGACTATTTTCGTAACTAATTTACTTAAGTCTGTATTTTTCTATTCTATCAACTTTTGATGGACTGTTCTCTTATTCTGTCCTTCAAGCCTCCTCCCCTCTTGCCATGGTCAGAGCCTGAACTTTACAGGCAGATGAGTCTTCCTTTCTGTCTATCAGGAGACTTAACTCTCCCTTGCTTTGCATGCAGATTATCTAAATAGCAACACAAAGTCCTTTACAATGAAGGGAAGCCTGAATAGTCCAGGTTATTCCAGTGTCTTTTCCAGTTCTGAGACCTGAGAAATCAGTAAAGGTGAATGATGGGGAATGGTTTAGGAGGCATTAAGACATGATTTAAGTCTTTCAAAATGCAGACAACTCAGATGGGTAGAGGGGGTTGAAGGTGTGGAGTAGACATGAAAACACAAAATTCAAACTGCCGCTGCTGTAGTATGCTGACAGGTTTATGACAAGGCTAGAGGGAGGGAATTATTTCTGGGAGCAAAACTGAAGTTGGGTGAAGCTGGACAGGTAGTTTAGAACCTATGATCGCCTACCAGCCTCTAGCTGTTTGTTCCCAAAGTTACACCTTCACTTCCCCTGTCTCCACGTCCCATTCTCTCTCCCTCTCTTGCTCTCATCTTTCAGTCTAACTCATTTCCTCCTCTATGTTTTTGTATAATTTGATACTATTGGGCCTCATCTGCTTCTGAGGACCTCTCACTCCCTTTATCCTCTGGCATTATATAAGATTTTCTTCGTAATCTTCTCCTGCTTCTCTTACTCCTTTGTCTCTTTCAGTGCGTTTTCTTTAAGGGTCTGCTGGGTTTCTGCCCTTGACTCTTGCCTCTCTCTGTTAGATCTTCTGTTAACTTCTGTCTGCCTTATTCCGTCGACTCCTGAGTTGCCAGCTTCGCTTCTTTCTTGGGTTCCAGATCTGCATCACATCACCAAAGAGTTTGCCAAAGGTCTCACTGTGAATAATCGGTCAAAACCTTTTCCACACAGCATGTGCAAAACTTCCCATCTTTCCTTCCATGCCAGCTCTCCTTCCTGTTTCCTCTGAATCCCTTAGTTCTGTCACTTTGTCTTTTAAATGAGTTGGATTCAAACCCTCATCATAGCTCTTTTTGTTTGTATGTTTGTTTTGTTTTTTGCAGTTTTTGCCTGGGGCTGGGTTTGAACCCGCCACCTCTGGCATATGGGGCTGGCGCCTTACTCCTTTGAACCACAGGCGCTGCCCCATCATGGCTCTTGATTTCAACCCCTGAGTAGCCTTCATATCCAGGTGGTCACTGGGTTCTATTAATTTTCTACCTATGTCATTACCTCAGCATTTCACCCCACCTTTTAATTCCCCGTATGACAACGTTGACAGGGCCCCCATTTGGTCTTGTGTGTGTTGAGGTAAAGATCTCCTAGATATCTCCTAATACCTCCCCATTTCAGTCAGTCCTTCACAATAATACTAGACTATGATATGTTGTATTAGTCTATGCCCTGCTCACAATCCTTCAAGGGTTCCACATTATTGATAAGAATAAAGGCCAAATGCTGTTGCCTGGCCCAGCCATTCAAGATCACCCACATTGACTTTCTCTGAAAGGTCTTTCACTGTTTCCTCTCATGTAATCTGTCAGCTGACAATATTGAATTACTCAGGTCCCCACCCCTCCCCTCACCTGCCTGATTCCTGTTCTGAACTCTTGGCATCTTAACTTTCATATCAGATTCAGTTAAGTTGCTTCTTGTATCATATCACCTTTCCCATGTAGCACTACATTCCTCCCTGCTGCCCCACTTTACTTCCACTGGGGTAAAATAATTTGTGTCTATTTTTCCATTATGTATATATAGCATTTTGCCTTATACTGCTGAAAAATTTTTCAGGGATGTCTCAATCCCTTTGTGCTTCTATTACAAAAATAGCAGGGACTGGGTAGTTTTAAAACAAAAGAAACTTACTTTTCACAGTTCTAATGTCTGGGAAGTCCAAGATCAAAGCACTGGCAGGTTTGGTGGCGTCCAGAGAGGGCTGCTCTCTGCTTCTAAGATGGAGCCTTTGGAGGTGACAAATGCTGTGTTCTCACATGGCATAAGGGATGGAAAGTACAAAGTCCTTCTCCTCAAGTTCTTTTATAAAACACTAATCCATTCATAAAGTCTGAGCCCTACCTCTTAATCACATCCAAAATCCCCCACCCCTTACTACTGCCACTTTAGGGATTAAGTTTCCACATGAGATTTTGAAGGGGCCACAAACATCCAAATCAGAGCAAGGGATAAGACAATGGCTTAATTTTATATCACTTCCTTTCCTTTATCACTGGTAGGAATTTGTTATGTAACATTATTAGAGAAAGAGTATTTTTAGTGAGAAAAGCATGCCTTTTGAGGTCAGAGTACTTAGTCAAAGCAGTGTTCCCGTTAACCATTTTATCTTGAGCAAGTCCCTGAGCCTCTGGAGCTTTTGTAAAACTGAATAATGATATTTGTACCTCCAGTTCTCTGAGAATCAGTGAGTTCTTCTCTCTGGAAGAACTTTGCAAACTGCACGGTTCTTTATTTTTCTTCTCTTTAAAAGAGGTCATAGTTACAGTCTTCCTCCAAAAAAATCTCTACCAGCCTGTATTAATCTAAGACAGTGTTACTCACTAACTCTGTTTTAGAGGAGAAAATTTCAAGAAAGGGGGGAATCGAAACTTAACATTTATCTAAATAGATATCCTCTCTCTGAAAATAATTCAGAACCGAAAGAAAGTCTGTTTTCTTGGTAACTTTTTGTCAACCACACTTGAAGTGATTAGAGCCTCTGAGGCGGACCCAGAAATTTCCAACTGCCTTGGGGTCCCTTTCAAACCCAGGTGGGACAGGTCTCAATTTCTCCAGGGAAAAGTTCTCCGGGAAGCCTCCATTCGCACTAGATGTCCCTCCTGCCCACCAGAGGGTGCTCTATGCAGAGGCAGTGAACCATAGTAATGGGAAAACTTGGAGTAGGTATTGGGGCCCTACATTTGAATCTTTACTTACACTTTCGCTTTGGCCAAGTTATCATTTTAGAATATGAAAATGCAACAATGCCTGCTTTGCATAGCTGTTCAAATTAAATGAGGTCATGTAAGTAAGAGCACCCAGCTGGCGGAGTATTGTTACTCTATGAGTTCCTGCTCTTTTCTTTTCTTTTTGAAATGGAGTCTCTGTCTGTTGTCCAGGCTAGAGTGCAGTGGCATCAGCTTCCCTCACAGCATCCTCAAATCCTGAGTGATCCTCCTGTTCCAGCCTCCCTAGTAGCTGGGACTACAGGCGCCCACCACAATGCCCAGCTAACGTTTCTATTTTGAGTAGAAATGGGGTCTTGCTAATTCTCAGGCTGATCTCAGAACTCCCTACTTCAGATATCTGCCCACATCAGCCTCCCAGAGTGCTAGGACTACAGGCTGCACCTGGCCAAGTTCCTGCTTTCTTTTTCTTCTTTTTATCCTCCCATCTCTTCTTCCTCATGGAGAGCTTACTCCCTTGGCCTGGGTCAAGAGAGACTTCCTTAAGGTGACTGTTGATCAGAGCAGGATCACATCCCTTGACCTGTCTTAGGCTCCCCCAATTCTCTAGGGGTTGTCACTCTAAAAATAGCGTTTGGATGAATAAGGAAATGCAGCCAGTCAGCAGCTCCTAGTGGCTTCACAAAAGCAGTTGCTGGCAGGGAGCCCACAGTTAGAGAGCGTGGAGACAAGAATAGTACTCAAGGCTAGTTCAGGGTTCTTTCTGCCAGTTTCTGCTGCCACTGCACATGTGGGCACAATTGGGGATTAACTCTTCCCTTCTTTCTGCAGCACAGCTTACAGTCTGTAAGAGTGAGTCGAAATTCAGTTACTTCTAAAAAATATTATTTCACTATACTTAATCAAGTGGCAAATTAAGCCGGTCTTATATACGGTACTTTTGTTAACCATCTCCAAATCAGAAATATTGATGGCAGGCCTTTCAAGTTGTTTACCAGGATGACCTTGTATATTCACTTAAGTGAGTTTCACATAAATCACCAGCAAACTGAGACTTATATCTCTTGAAAAAGGATAGACACTATTTTGGCAGACATTTGCTTAGTTATTTTTCTGGGTACTTTTAGGGTTGATTATGCTTTGCCATGGTTTCTCACACCATTTAGCTTTATTGTAGCAGAGTGCACAGACCTAACATATCAGATTGCATTTTGTCTGCTTCGGTGCCTAATTCATTGGTCTGCCCTTGAAGGAGAAGGGGAGGTATCTGTTTCCTCACCCTGATGGTTAGTGGCAGTTGATATAGGTCATTTGCTTTCTGTATCCAGGACTAGTCTAGTCTGGGCATCTCAGAGTAATCCTTGTTTTCTGAGAGTCAAAAGGAATAGTGCCAGAGTATTAGGAAAGAGAGATCCTTCCATAACTCTTAAGAAAAAAAATATAAGCCAGAAGTATACAACCAAAAGATCATTGAGGTTTTTTTTCTTTTTTACTGAATGAAGTGGAAATGTGATTCCAGATACTTGCTTATTCCTCTTAAGCTTGAGGAACACAGGATAACACTGAGATAGAGAGGGCTCAGAGGGAAGTGTACATGTAACTGAGCATACAGTTGTCATGTGCCAGGAGTGAAGACAAGAAGAGAAATTCACAAAGGAAATTCTTGGCTAAAGCTTCACCTGTTCATTGGGCATTTACTATGTGCCAGGAACTGTCTGAAATGCTTTTTGTGCATTATGCTACACACCCCCCTCAAAACAGACCTATGAGGTAGAGATTGTTTTACAGGTGGAGAAATTGAAATTTAGAGATGCCAGGTCACTTGACTAAGGTTGCCCAGCAATAAATTCAAGCCTCCATTAAAGTATTTTTACCAATTAAATACATAAGGAAAAATATAATTTACTCAGTCATCACCTTTTAGGATTAGACAAAGTTGATCACATTGATTCAATGTGTCCTAAAAAAGTACCCTAGTTCCTGACCCGGCTAAGGTCTGAATTTATCTCATGAAAGGCTTCTTAGACCCCTTCAGGGTGGTCTTCTGGGCCTCCCTATACCCCTACCACTCTCTGCTCCACATCACCTTGCACTTCAGCCAGATGCTCCATAAATGTTGGCTGGATGAGAATGAAAGTACTCAGAGAACCAGCCATCTTAGGTGATGAATAAATTCCAGTTTATTTAAGTATAGGTAGAGCCAACTAGGGTTTAGTACAGAGTTTAGGGAGACAGAAATCTCTCCTTGACTTTTATGGAACCATGTGGACCTATAGATAACCATACAGAAAAGATCATTGAATTTTTAAAATGAGCTTTTATGGACATATGTGAACACAAAGTTTACATTATGTTATTCATTGGACACCTTCTCTAAAGGAACATGGGTACATAGCATCCATTCATCCATTCTGTAAATACTGCGTGCTCAGCCTACGGAAGATACCAGGAGAAGGGCAGAGATTGACCGTCCTCCTCAAAGCGCACATGAGCATGTGTTTTTCCAAATGACATTTTGTGTTTCAAGATGACTGAAATCATTCATGTCAGCCACAAAGGGAACTGAATGAAAAATGCCTGCTATGGCTTTACACAACTGTTCTGAGATTGGGGTTCTAAACATAAGCATACACCTTGCCAGATTCTGAAGGGGGACTCCTGTGAAGGGTTCTGTTCAGCCATGTTGATTTGAGGATCTGTGTCCTGTCTTTTGCCTTGGTTTTAGGAATCAGCAGGGCAGCTTCATGAGATAGACATCCATGCATCATTAATGATGATGGAGTGAGAGTTTATTCTCATGATCCTTCCTGCCCAGATGCCTGCTACTGTGTTACTAAAACAGAAGTGGACACTATTCCACTGGTTGGCACAGCACCTCTGGAGAGGAACCAGCTTACAGTGTTTCATCATCACCAAGGGTTTTAGGGTTTGCAGTATGTTAGGGTAATGTGGTTAGGTCCACATCCACTATCTTACCTCTGAGAGGCCAGAGGGGGAACTGCTTATTTCTCGTAACAGTCTTAAAACAGAGTCTGCCACGGTCTGTATGTTGACATGCACTCTGTTGATCAAAATTGTCTGTTACCTCTGTTGGTGGCAGAGTTGTGTTCTCTTTTTCTATTTTGTTTATAAATCCATACCGATGCCTCCACAGTGCCTTACACCTGTAATCCTAGGACTCTGGGAGGCCAAGGAGGTAGATTGCTTTAGCCTAGGAGTTTGAGATCAGCCTGAGCAAGAAGGAGACACCAAGTCTGAAAAGTAGAAAAACTAGCCAGGAGTTTGTGGTGGGCACCTGTAGTCTCCACTACTTGGGAGGCTGAGATAAGAGAATATCTTGAGCTCAAGTGTTTGAGGTTGCTGTGAGCTATGACACCATGACACTCTACTCAGGGCAACTGAGTCTCTGTCTCAAAACACACACACACATCCACACACATCCACATTGATTAGAGAAAGAGCCTGTGGCTTGTGGAAGAGCCTGCCCGAGCCTTCTACTTGCTGGCTTCATAGCCGGGGTTAGAAACATCTGGCTTTAAGGCATTACCACAAAAGTCTGCTATTCCACACATATATATTCTTGACCCAGTTTGATTATTTCTGCCAAAAGGGTGGCCACTTATCTTTTATTGCTTATGTATTTTCCCCCGCAGCATCTACTGCAGCATTCTGAGTAGGGAGGAAACTTCAATCAATAGGCTGAATGAATGACCGAGATAATTGGAGTAGCAACACATTGGGGAGTGGCAACCTGATGTCAATATGACCGTTGTCTGTAGTGAGAAACAGACTTTGAGCTGTTGTTTCTCCAGGTGCTCTGGATTGGAACAGTTTTGCTCTGCCTTGTCCTGCCCTACTCTCCATTTCCTTCACTTCCTTTCCTGGCCCTCATCTTCTCTTTTTCCCTATCTTTATCTTTTTAAGAAAATATATCTGAATTATTCCTGAAAGATTTCTCAGGGATATCGAGGCTTGAGGCTTTAGGAAGATGCTGTAAAAAGAACACAGGCTCCATGTGTTCTCCCTCTCAGCTTCTGAGCCTCAGAGTTGTTATTTGTAAAGTGGGGAGACAATCTATCATGGAACTTCAAGGAGTAGAGATTTTTAAAGTGCCATCACTAGGAAAGCATCAAAGGAATGTAGCACATGGTATAGACTCTTTTGTTGCTCAAAAACTTAGAATGGAAATTTACAACCAATTTTTGTTGCTAAAATGAATTCTGTGTTCAGTCATTTCTGTGAAAATCATAGAAAATGGAATATTCCTAACAGAAACAGACCCACACGGAGTATGCTTTACTTTTTATACGTAAGTAACTCAGACTATAATCATTTATTTTCCTATAACATTAGTCATTAAGCGTTTTAAAATTATTTTGTGTGTGATAAACTCATTTCCTTTTGCTTCTTAAATGAATGTGTTTACACTACATAAACCCCTGATAGTGAGTGTGTGGGGGTGTCTCGATGGGCAAGTGAAAATGTGAAATTTACTGTGAAATGCTAGTTGTTTTCTTAGCCTATAGTTAGTAACAAACAAGTGATGGAGGATGAAGGCCTTACCTATATGACATGCGTTAGCCTATGAAGAGTAAATATGACAATGAAAGCGCTGCGCATGGTTATTCAGAATAAGAAAAACAAATTTCCTCAAGGCTCATTTTCTTGATTACCAGTTTTCAGATTGATGTGACTTTGACACAGGATATTTCTACTGGGTGCGCATCTCAAAATATCTTGTATTAATATAGCCTTTCATTTAAGCTTTTATCAGAAGGAAATTTGCTGTAAGAGAAGAATATGGGATTCCGCCATAGGCAGACCTGAGTTAGAACTACAGCTCCACCATTGCTAACAATGTGATCTTGTGATGTGTTGGTCTTTGTCCCTTGCTGAACACATGGATGTGCTAAGAGCATGGTGCATCTAGAGAGGGCATGGAACCTCTGGACCATCCCCACCCCTTCTATATTTTGTCCTATTTGTTTCTCTCATTTTGCTGTCCCTTACTGATATTCTTTTTTTTTTTTTTTTTTTTTTTTTTTTTTTTTACAGTTTTTGGCCAGGGCCAGGCTTGAACCCACCATGCCTGGTATATGGGGCCAACGCCCTACTCCTTGAACCATAGGAGCTGCCCATGATATTCTTTAAATATGTTTTTCTGAGTGTTTTCTGTGAGTTATTCTAGGGAATTATGAAGCTTAAGGAGGAGGTTATGGGAACCTCTGAATTTGTAGTCAGCTGGGCAAAAGTGTAGGTGTGCTGAGTACCCCATCTGCAGCTGGCATCTGAAGTGGAGGCAGTCTTGTGAAACTGAACCCTTAAGTTGTCCAGTCAGTGCTAACTCTGGGTATTGTCAGAATTGAACTGAACTGTCATATGCTCAGTTGACGTCAGAGATTTGGAGAATTAGTGTGGAAAATTACACACGGTTAGTGCTCAGAATAAACAACATAGACCTAAAAGCAAGTTTCCTAACTACAATGATCTTCAGTTTGTAATCTATCTAAGAAGAATAAGGAAATATTATAAGACCACAAAGGTGGTTAAGAGAAATGAAGAGAATAATGTACATAAATTTCCCAGTATGGTGTTTGTTATTTAACTATACATACATGTTAACACTCCACGTTCATTTTTCCATCTGATTTTTAAAAGAGTTCCAGACATCTGTGTTGTACTGTTTAAAATGTGATAGAGAGCACATCAGAGAAATAATTTATGATGGCTCTAAATTACCTGGTTGAGATACACAAAGGAAATTCCTGACAATACTGCAAGGAATGGAAATGGAGAAATATGGATAGTTAGTTTTTGAAGTACATTAATAGACAGTTGAACAAAAGATTCATCCAACTATATATTAATAGCTCGAGGGCCAGAAGAAAACGCTATCATGGTGTATCATCCTTACCTTTATTAGCCTTTCTTTTTCTAATGATTTGGATGAAGCTATGGAGGGCATATTTGGTAAATATGTTAGGAGGGAGAACTTGTGTGTGATCACTGAGGATCTCTAATAATCATTCTTAGTCCTAGAGCTGTGGACCCAAATTAAAACAGTGAAAATTTCCAGGAATAAATTTATTTCCTACTGTTGATGACAAGGGTAATTGTAGACGTCTGTTCTGGGATGATTAGAACCCAAAGTATTGTGTCATTGGAAGAGCTATAAAATGAGAGCTGTTTCATTAGGACAGAGTGCCCGGAGAAGGGGAACTAGGTTGAAGAGGGTGGACTAGGAGGCTATGAAAGATGTGCCAACTAAGGAAGAGTTCATGGCCTGACCTCTTTCACTAAGAGAACAGGTGTCTTAACTTCGTTGATTTATTTAAAGAGCTTTCACGCGCCAGGAGAGACAGGCTAATTTTTGTCACTCTAGAAAACAGTATTAGAAACAATAGGTTTATAACATTGAAAAATGAAATCCAGTTCAAATTATGAGAGGCTTTTCTGATGATTAGAGAAATTTAAAAGGTGAATAGGCTACTTCACAGAGTATAGAGATTCTCATCACTAGAAATTTCAAGTTGAGACTTCATGATGTGATGGAAAGGAAAGCCTAAACAAAGTCTCTTCCAATTTCCACTCTATAATTATTCTAAATTATTTTTTAAAATATTGAACTGCATTATAAACAAAAAGGACATAATTCAGCTGGCTTTGACACATCAAATTTATTTATTTTATTTTATGTTAGGTCCCCTTCCAAATACAAGAGACCCTGATGTATTACGTGTTTGAGTACATCATTCAGGACACATACATTTTCAAGTTTCTTGATTAACTTTGCTCCTGAACCATTTATTACCTCCAGCACACCAAATCACTCTTCTTAATAGCAACTGTCAGTAAGTGATTATACCTAAAGAACTTTGTTGTAGCAAGTATGTTCTTTTCTTGATTATTTTATTATTCTGTTTTCCATTTGTACTTATAACTTAGACTTAAAGAAAATGAAGGAGAACATCTGTGGAGGCTAACACAGCCACTGCTAACTGCCTACGTAGTATCCATTTCTCCCTTTTTCCTTGCTTACAGACTCAAGATTTTACACCCAACCCCAGGAAAGACAATCATTTTCCCAGAATCCCTTGCAGTAAGGGGAAGTCATGTGATACTACTAATGAGACTTAACTGGAAATCCGGTAGTGTCTTTTCTTATTTTTTTTAATCCTTTAAACTACTATAGAGTAGTAGTTTTTTCTCTGAAAGCATTAATTTTATCTGTAGATATGAGAATATTTTTATAATTTCCCTGCATACTCTTGTTTCTTTCTTTCTTTCTTTTTTTTTGAGACAGACTCTCACTCCATTGCTCTGGATAGAATGTCATGATGTCATAGCTCACAGCAACTTTGAACTCTTGGACTTAAGTGATCCTTTTGCCTCTGCCTCCCAAGTAACTGTGACTATAGGCACCCACCACAATGCCTGGCTATTTTTTAGAGATGGGGGTTTGCCCTTGCTCAGGCTGGTCTTGAACTCTTGAACGCAAGCAATCCATCCTCCTTACCCTCCCAGAGTGCTAGGATTGTAGGTGTGAACCACCATACCTGACCTAGTAGGGGCTTTTCAAAGCCTGCTCTTGTCTTGAGCATGGATTCATGACTAGAGCTAATACAGCTATCTTGAGAACATAAGGGGAAGGCTGATTAAAATTTAAAAACATCAACCCTGACATTGCTGAACCATTGCACAAACATCAATGGCTATCTTCTTCTGAACTTGCTAGATAAGAAAAACACCTATTTGCTTATTTAAATGACTGTATTTGGGGACTTCTAGTCCCAAAATTCTGGTGTAGAGATAAGCTAGCTTCTCTCCCTTGGCCACAGAAAACCAAACCCAAATATACAATGTTCAGATCTATACCAGCAACAATACAAAGCTCAAGAATGAAATGAGATCATTCCTTGGGCCAAGAGAAATGAAAAGACTTCAGGCACAGGCTCGGAGAATTGGACTTTCACATCTGAACACCACTCTCTGGCACCAAGTGTGCTGAAAACTGACTCCTGACTCATGGTTTCTATATTGGAAAAAAAATGAAATTGAGGTAGTCAGTTAGCTTCCTTACCCTCCTATGTTCTTTGGCAGGAGAACAGCCCTTGACTTAATCCCCACAAAATATTATGACTGGCATGAAGGGAGAAATATCCCTGAGGATAGGCAGAGACAACTGGGGAAATTAGACTACCACCCTTTACCCTGCTCTGGAGACTCTGATTTGTAACTCTGCCAAAGGACATACCAAAGTAGAGTGGTTGCTCAACAGTACCATGCTGTAGGAGGTGTGTTCCTGAAGTCTTCTGGGCATGAACCCCTAGCCAGGCAATCCACACTGCTGGGATAATCCCTTTAAAACTCTCATTTGGGACAGAAGGGGCTATGACTATTACTAGAGCCAGAGGCAACCAAGGTGAACCTAGGCATATGGCACCACCTTGAGCCAAAAAGGAGAAAATGACCTATCGGTGAAGATTCACTAAGCAAATATATTCAGTAAGAAGCAAAAAAAGCTTGACAGAGAAAACTGTAAAAAATAACTAATTTACAATGCAAAAGCATAGACATATACTCATAAAACACAATAGCAAACAGGAAACCATGACCTCCCCAAAAGGACAAATCAAAAATTCAGTGACCCTAATTGAGATGTTGATTTGTGAGCTCTTTGACAAGGGATTTAAAATAGCATTTTAAAGAAAACTCTGTGATTTCTAAGATAACCAGAAAAGCAATTTGGAAATTTATCAGAGAAATTTAACAAAGATACTGGAATATTAGGGATAATGAATCTTGGAACTGAGAAATATGATAAACTGAAGAACTCTTTAGAAACTCTCACCAGCAGAATGAACTAAACAGAAAATAACTGGTGAGCTTGAAGACCACTTATTTGAAAATACATAGGAGAAAAAAGAATAGAAAGGAATAAAGACTATATACAAGATATAGAAAATTACCTCAAAAGACCAAATCTAAAAATTATTTTTGTGCAAGACAGAACTGAGCAAAAACAAGGAAGAGGAAACTTTTTAAAATGAAAACAGAAACTTTCAAAAATGATGATAATGTTGTATGTGGATATATAGTTATAGGAAAGTCTGAGGATGCCAAATAGATTAAATCCAAGTAAGACTACCCAAAAGTATATAATAATCAAACTCTCAAAGGTGAAGGACAAAGAGAGGATTCTAAAAACATTGAGGGATAAGAATCAAATAACACAAAGGAGCATCAAATCATCTGGCAACAGAAGTCTTAAAGGAAATCATACAGGTCATCAGGGAATGGGATGACGTTTTCAAGGTATGCAAACAAACAAAAAACTTCCATTTAAAATTACTATACCCAGCAAATTTATCCTTCAAATATAAAGGAGAGGTAGTCTTTCCCAGACAAATGAAAGCTGAGAGAATTTACAATTACAAGATCTGTCTTGTAAGAAATGCTAAGGGGAGTTCTTCCATATTAAAGAAAACACTAATGTACAAAAGAAAAATTTTCAAGAAATAAAACTCACGAGTAACAAACCAAAAATACTCTACTTCTGTATTATAGTGTGAAAGCCATTCATAACTCTAGTATATAGCCCCCAAACCAAGTCTATCAAAAAAATAATAGCTAGAGAAACCCCTTAAAAGATAGATAGTAGACAAATATTAGACAAATATGTAAATTGAAACAACTAAAAATCAAAATGATGGGACAGATGAAATTATAATATAGTATTTGTATGTGTGGGTTTCTTTTTTTTTTTTTGGCCTTCATTTCTATTATTTGTAATCTGAGATAAATTGTTACTTCTTTAAAATAACTTGGGAATTCTGTTGATAAGATTTGTTTTTGTAAGCCTCATGGTACTCACAGCACTAAAACCTATAATAGATTTACTAAAAATAAAAAGCAACTAATTAAAACACTACAAGAGATAATCACTTACCACAAAGGAAAATAATCAGAAAACGAGCAACAAAATGGCAGTATAATACTTACCAATAACAACACTGTCTTTACTTAGCAATAACAACAACACTGAACACAAATGGATTCAATTCTCCAATTGAAAGACATAGAGTGAATAGATGAAACAAGACCCAACTATATGTTGCCTATAAGAAACCCATTTAACCTATAAAGACACACATCAACTAAAAGTAAAGGGGTGGAAAAAGATATTTCATGACCTGGAAACCAAAGGAGAGCAAGAATAGCTATATTTACATCAAGTAAAATAAACTACAACTCAAAGACGTATATATATATATATATATATAATTTTTTTCTTTTTTTTTAGAGACAGAGTCTCAGTGCCTTGGTGTCACAGCTCACAGCAACCTCCACCTCTTGGGCTTAGGTGATTCTCTTGCCTCAGCTACTTGGGAGGCTACAGCAGTTGTTGCAGTTTGGCCAGGGCCGGGTTTGAACCCACCACCCTTGGTATATGGGACTGGTGCCCTACTTACTGAGCCACAGGCACTGCCTCCAAATCAGACTATAAAAAAAAAAAGATAAACAGGGTCACTATCTAATGATAAAGGAGTCAATTTATCAAGAATATGTACACAGCAACAGAGTTCCCAAGTATGTAAAGGGAGAAATAGACTATAATACAGGAATAGTAGGGGACTTTAAGACTTCACTCCCAGGAATGGACAGATTATCAAGACAGAAAGTGAACAAAGAAACAGTAGAGTTAAACTATACACTAGAGCTAATAGGCCTAAGTGACATTTATAAAACATTCTATCCATTGCTACAGAATATTCATTCTTTTCCTCAGCACATAAAACATTTTCCAAAACAGTCCACAAAACAAGTATGTACAAATTAAAAGAAAAATGATATGAAGTATCTTCTCTGACCACAAATGGAATAAAAATGGAAATCAATAACATAAAGGATCTTGGAAAATATCTGAACACATGGAAATTAAACAATGTGTTCCTGAATAATCAATGGGGCAATAAAGAAATTGAAAAGAAAATTTTATACATTTCTTAAAACAAATGAAAATGGAAAAACAACATAAAATCTGTGGAATTTAGTAAAAATCAGTATTAAGAGAAAGGCTTATAGCAATAAATGCTTTATGAGAAAATAGAAAAACTTCAAATTAAAAACCTAACAATGTACCTCATGAAATTAGAAAAGTGAGAACAAACCAAACTCCATATTAGTAGATGGAAAAAAATAAAGATCAGAGCTAACAAAAGTGAAATTTAAACAAAAAACCCCCTAAACAGACCAATGAAACAAAAAGTTTTTTAAAAAAGATAACCAAAATTGACAAACTTAAGCTATACCAAGAAAAAGAGAAGCCCCTAACAAAATTCAGAAAGGAAAATGGAAACTAAGATCTCAGAAATAGAATCATTATAGAATATTGTAAAGAACTATATGCCAATAATTTTCAAAACCTAGAAGTGGAAAAATTAATGGAAGCATACAACCTGATGGATTGAATGATGAAGAAATAGAGCCTCAACAAATCTGTAACAATAAGATCAAACCCCGGATAAAATGTCTCCCACAAAGGAAAAAAAACAGGATCTGGTGAATTCAACCAAACATTTAAGGAAGAACTAATACCAATTCTACACAAACTTTTCAAAAAAAAAAAAATTGAAGAGGGACTATTTCCAACCTTATTCTATGAATTCAGCATGACCTTGATATATAAAACAGGGACACTGTAGCAAACTGAATTCAACTACACATTAAAACTATAATTCACCATGATCAAGTGGGATTAACAATAGGGATGAAAGGATGAAAGGATGGAAGGAATTGGTAAGTGTGATACATCACATTAATAGAATCAAGAACAAAAAAATTTATACATATATATATATATGATATTTCAATAGATACCCCCCCCAAAAAATTCAGTAAAATTCAACATTCCTTTAAATACTCTCATCAAAATGGGCACAGAAGGAATGTATCTTAAAGCAATAAATAATATGATAAACCCACAACTAACATCCTACTAAATGGGGAAAAGTTGTGGGACTTTTCTCTAAGTCACTGTGTTTTGGTTTTCTGCTGCTTGCAATAGAAAATTTTTCTAATTGCGCAAATGAGAGAAGGGCCCTTCTTTCAGAGAGATCTTAGATTCACCTAAAGTCTAAAAGAAGTCAGGCAGCAGCCTGAATGTTCTGTTTCTTGTTTTCATTACTTTTCCTGGGAAGAAGAGCTACAGGAGGAATACCCTAGAATGATTAAAGGACACCAGTATTGGGGAAAGAGGCCTGGATAAACTTGACACCTGAACTCTGCTCTCATCATGTACTTCTCTAAGAATGGTACCAAGATTTTGGTGGCATGTGTACTTGATGATTTAGCTGTTGAGAGGGGAGAGGTATGGGTAGTGTTTACATGGGTTTGATGAGCATGTTAAATTGCATTAAGTGTCTATTTAGCTTTATTTATTTAAAAGGTACATTACCACTGTAAACTGTGAATAAGATATTTAGAGATTTCTATTTAAAACCATGTGAATGCTCTTTGCAAGACATATTTTTGAAGTGACAATTTCTTCTCAAATACCTTTATGATTATGTATTAATATTTTCAGGGAATATAACACATACATTCTTTTCAAAAACTATATATACACTATGTCTTTAAAAATAACCTCAGTGAAATAAAATCTTTAAATAGGAAAAATCTGCAAAAGGAAATACACCAAATGTTCATCTAATGCCATTGAATGTTGGGATTTTGTGTCATCAAGAAAATCTTCTTTCTACTTTTCTGACTTTATTCTAATTTTATTGTAATTAGAAAGCATTATTTTTATACTCTAAAAAAGAACGAGTCTGAGGAATTGTGTACCAAGTCATGACAAATGAATTGACATGGAAACAGCAGAACCATTTTTAATGTGTTTATATAAATAGATCTGTGTAATTATCATTAAGCATCATAAGCACATTTTGCTAAAAAGAACAGTGCTATTTACTCAAAATGAAGTTGGATTTTATTACAACATACCACTCAATAAGTTAGGTCATATTCTAAAGAGAGTGAGATAGTGGCAACATTAAAGCCATTATATTTAGTGTGTCTAGGTATTAATATTTATCTATATACTGAGCAGACAGTGTTACATTTCCAAAGCATTGATATCAGAAGCCTCAAAATGCTGATGTGTTGTTTCCAGGACCTCTTTTTTAGGTGATAGATCCTTTTAGTGAGTGAGTCTTTTCACTAAGTGAAAGATACTTGATTCTTTTTTATTGTTGTTTCAGGTTAATTTGAGGATATTACATTGGGTTACAATATTTGCATTTGTTAGGTAGAGTCTCTCTTATAATTGTGTGCCCCAGGAGATGTGCCACACACCCTAACATTGTGCCCATTAAATAGGAGTACACTCATCCCCTTTCTTCCCTCTCCACAATTCATCATTACCCCATCCCCCCAACCTTGATTTGAGGTTTTTTCTTATGTGGATATTAGATCATCTACTGGCTTTATATTAGTATTGAGTACATTGGATTCCTGCTTCTCCATTCTTGTGATACTTTACTAAAAATAATGTGTTTCAACTCCATCCAGCTTAGTAAAGATGTAAAGTTTCCATTTTTCTTATGGCTGAATAATAATTTCATGGTATACATATACCACAGTTTGTTAATCCATTTTTTGGTTGGTGGGCATTTAGGTTGTTTCTACATTTTGACAATTGTAAATTGAGCTGCAGTAAACACTCTAGTACAAATGTCCTTTTGATAAAATGATTTTTGTTCTTCTGGATAGATGCCTAATGATGCGATTGAAGGATCAAATGAGAGATCTATTGAGTTCTTTGAGGATTCCCCATACTTTCTTCCAAAAAGGCTATATTTCTTGGCAGTCTCTCCAGCAGTGTAAAACTGTTCTCTTCCACATCCATGTTCTCTTCCACATCTGCATCTTGAAACTTTGTCATGTGAGCTATTTTCACTGGGATTAGGTGATATCTAAAGGTGGTTTTGATTTGCATTTCTCTGGTGATCAGGGACAATAAGCATTATTCAAATATTAGCCATTCATCAGTCTTCATCAGAGGAGGTTCCATTTGTGTCTCTTACCTAGTGGTAGATGGGCTTGTGTGCTATTTTGTTGTTGTTGTTGTTGTTGTTTATTAATTTGAGTTCTCTGTAGATTCTAGTTATCAACCCTCTGTCAGATTTATACCCTGCAAATGACTTTTCCCATTCTGAAGGTTGTCTTTTTGCTTTACTTGTGTCCTTAGTTGTGCAGAAACTTTTCAGTTTAATTAAGAACCATTTGATTATTTTTGTTTTTGCAATCCTTCCCCAGTTCTACATCATCAAGAGAATTTGCCACATTTTCTTCTATGATTTTTATTGTTCCCTGTCTTAGATTTAAATCCTTTATCCGTTTTGAGTCAATTTTTGTAAGTGATGAAAGGTGTGGGTCAAATTACAGTCTTTTACATATGATTATCCAGTTCTCCCAGCACCATTTGTTGAACTGGCTATTACTGGCATATACAAAGTCTACTGATTTGTAGATATTGATTTTATACCCTGAGATGTTGCTGTATTTCTTAATCACTTCCAGGAGTTTTGAAGTTGAGTCTCTGAAGTTTTCTAAGTATAAGATTATGTCATCAGCAAAGAGTGAGAGTTTGATGTCCTCTGCCTCTATTTGGTTGCTCTTTATATCCTTCTCTTGTCTGATTGCATTGGCTAGAACGTCCAGATCAATGTTGAAGAATAGTAGTGATAGAGGAGATCCTTGTCTGGTTCCAGTTATAAGTGCAAAAGCTTTCAGTTTTACTCCAGTGAGTATATTAGCTGTGGGTTTCTCATAGATGGCTTCAATTAGTTTGAGAAATGTTTCACCTATGCCTATTTTCTTAAGTGTTCTTGTTAGAAAAGGATGTTGAGTTGTATCAAATGCTTTTTTTGCATTTATTGAGAGGATAATATGATCTTTGTTTTTGCTTCTATTGATATAGTGAAATATGGTGAATTACATTTATATATTTGTGTATGTTAAACCAGGCTTGCATCCCTGGGATGAAGCCTATTCGATCATGATGTATATATATATTTTTAATGTATAGCTATAATCCATTAGCTAAAATTTTGTTGAGTTTTTTTCTATCAGTATTCATTAGTGAAATTGGTTGGTGGTTCTCCTTTTTAGTTGGGTCCTTTCCTGGTTTGGAATCAGGGTAATGTTTCCGTTAGTGAACATGTTGGGGAAGGTTCCTTCATTCTCGATGTTTTAGAATCGTTTCTGCAGTATATGTATAAACTCTTCTTTGAAGGTTTGATAGTATTCTGTTGTGAATCCATCTGATCCAGGACATGTTTTTGTTGGAATAGTTTTTTATTGTGTTTTTGATCTTAATGCTTCATATTGGTCTGTTCAAGAGATCTATTGCTTACTGGTTAGGTCTAGGGAGGTGGCATAATTCCAGGTATCGGTCCATTTCCTCCCCATTGTTGAATTTCTGGGCATAGAGTTTTTTTGTAGTCAGAGATAATCTCTTGTATCTCTGAAGCAACAGGTGTTACTTCCCCTTTTTCATTTCTGATTGAGGTTATTACATTTTTTTACTTTTCTGCTTCTAGTTAATCTGGCCTATGGTTTACACTTTTATTTGTTTCTGAAGAGCCAACTTTTTGTTTTATTAATTTTCTGAATGATTCTTTTGTTTTCAATTTTATTTATTTCTGATTTATTTTCATGATTCCTTTTCTTCTACTAGATTTGGGATTGGATAGCCCTTTCTTTTCCAGTCATTCAGTAGATTGTTGATGTGTCTCTGTTTTTTTTGGATATAGGAATCTAATGCAACAAATTTCCCTCTTAGCACTGCTTTTGCCATAACCCACTGGTATTGGTATCTTGTGTCTTCATCATTATATTCAAGGAAGTTAATGATTTTCTTTTTTATTTCTTTCTTGACTCAACTGTCATTTAGGATAAGGTTTTTTAGTCTCCATGCCTTTGTGTGGGGATGAAAACTTGTGCTGGAGTTGAGTTCCACCTTATTGCCTTAAGGTCTGAAAAGATACAAAGTATAGGGTGACGCCTGTGGTGCAATGAGTAGGGCACCAGCCCCATATACTGAGGGTGATGGGTTCAAACCCAGCTCTGGCCTAACTGCAATACAAAAGTACCTGGGCATTGTGGCAGGAGCCTGTAGTCCCAGCTACTTGGGAGGCTGAGGCAAGAGAATTGCCTAAGACCAAGGAGTTGGAGGTTGTTATGAGCTGTGACTTCATGGCACTCCACTGAGGGTTAATAAGTGAAACTCTGTCTCAAAAAAAAAAAAAAAGATACAAGGTATATTTTTAATTCCTTCAATTTTGTTGAGGTTTGATTTATGTCCTAGGATATGATCTACTCTGGAGTATTTTCCATGGGCTATTGAAAAGAATGTATATTCCTTAGCTTTGTGATGGTGTGTTTTCTGCATGTCTATTAAACACAATTATTCTAGGGTCACAATTAAGTCCCTTGTATCTTTGTTTAGTTTCTGTTTAGAGGATTTTTCCAGCTCTGTAAAAGTGGTGTTAAAGTCCCCTATTATTATTGTGTTACAGGATACCATATTGCTCAGACCAATTAAGGTTTGTTTCATAAATCTGGGAGCATTTACATTTGGGGTATACATATTTAGAATTGAAATGTTCTCTTATTGTATTGTTTTCTTGACCTGTATGAAGTGGCCATCTTTGTATTTTTTTTAATACTTTTTTTTTTTTTTTATTGAATAGTAACTGTGTACATTAATGCACTTCTAGGGTACAGTGTGGGGTTTTCACAAACAATCCGAAACACTTCCATCAAACTGGTTAACAGCCTTCACGTAATTTTCTTAGTTATTGTGTTAAAACATTCATATTCTACTCATAGAAAGATTCACTTGTACCCTTATAAGATGAACCACAGAAGTGTACCCTCGAATCCCCCTCCCTCCACCCTTAACTTTAGTTGCTTTAAATCCACTTGTATCTGAAAATAAGATCACAACCCTTACTTTCTTCTGATTTCCCTTTGCCTGAAATATTGTTTTCCATTCCTTCATTCTGAGTTTTCTTTTGTCTTTTGAGGCTAGGTGTGTTTCTTGTAGGCAGCACATGGATGGCTTGTGCTTTTTATTCAATCAGCCAGTCTTTGACTCTTCAGTAGAGAATTCAAGCCATTAACATTTAGTGAGAGAATTGATAAATGTTGTGGAGTTCTATTTATCTTACTTAGTGAAAATCCAGTGCTTGCTTTTATCCTTTGCATCATTATGGAAGCTAGGTTTTGTCCTTTATTTTCTGATTGTTTAACTGATGGTCTATTGTGCTGGTCAATATGGAGATCAGGTCTGAGTATTTCCTGTAGGGCTGATCTTGTTGTGGCATATTTCCTAAATGTTTTCATATCAGTAAAAGATTTGATTTCTTCATCAATTTTAAAGCTTGGCTTAGCAGGGTATAGAATTTTGGGCTGAAAATTATTTTGTTTAAGAAGCTTAAAAGTAGATTACCATTCTCTTCTGGCTTGAAAATTTCAGTTGAGAAGTCTGCTGTCATCCTGATGGATTTGCCCCTGTAGGTCAATTGGTACTTACTCCTGACTGTTTGGAAAATATTCTCTTTCATCTTGATTTTGGACAGATTTGTTACAGTGTGTCTTGGAGAAGCTCTGTTTGAGTTGAGATGACCTGTTATTAAATATCTCTCTCAAAGGAGTGGGTTGGAGTCTTTGGTGACACTTGGGAAAGTTTCATTTATGATATCCAGTAGGGCTTCCATTTCTCTGGTGTGTTCTTCTTCCCCTTCTTGGATACCTATAATTTGTATGTTTGAATGCTTTGTGAAGTTCCATAATTCTATGAGCAAATGTTCTGCTTTCGATCTCTTCTTTTCTGTCTCATTAACTACTTGTGTTAGCTCCAGAGCTTTGTCCTGTAGCTCTTTTCCATAGTCTAATCTATTATTGATACTTTTATTGCAACTTCAAATTCCCCAATTTACTCCTTCAATTCCTATATCTTTTCTATATTCTTCTTATCTTTCAACCCTTATTTGGTTCTGTTTTTGGATTTCCTTTCTGTTATTTTACACTTTGTCAGCAATTTTTTTCATTGTTTTTATCATCCATATTTTAAATTTCCTTTCTGTCATGTATAACATTTCTTTACAGGTGGAATCCTCTGCCATAGCAGCCTTGTGATCCCTTGGAGATAGTGCTCTTTTCTGTTTTTTTTTTTTTTATGTTGCCAAGATTTTTCTGTTGGTTCTTCCTCATGAGTGTTTTCTTTTTTTCTGCTTCCTTCTCCTACTTTTCCCTTTCACTTCCTCATCTTTAAATTACCTGTCTCTGTGGCTAGGTGTTGAAGTATCCTTTTGATATAGGACCAAAAAGAAGAGAAGAGTGAGGAGCAGGACAAGAGAAAAGATAGAAAAATAGAATATAAAAATAAAATGGGGAGACCAAAAGGTAAGATTCACATAAGAGAATAGAAGGAGAGAAAGGGAGTAATGGTGGTGTTCAACAGGATTCTTTAACTTAACAGCTACAATTCCCAGTCTCTGGGGGGCCTGGGTTGGGTGGGTCCTTGAGGTCAAAAGCTCTTTACCGCCTGAGCAAAAACAAGACTCTACCTCCAGTAAATACAATGAAAAAAAAAAAAAAAGAAAGAAAAACAAAAACCCAATCCCTCCCCCTCCCCCACCAAACCCCAGCAGTATGTCATTGTGGGAACCTTCCAAAGGCCCAAGATAGAAGGACCCCCTAGACCTGGGTATCAAGGTCTCCCAGAGCTAGGCCAATACTGTATCACCCCAACCTAGGCCTCAGAGTGAGGCTCTGTCCCATAAGTGGAACACAGATTGATGAATAATAAAACAGACTGGAAACAAACATATTAATAAAGGTATATAAATAAGGCTTGGTGCCTGTAGCTCAGCAGCTAGGGTGCCAGCCACATATACCAGAGTTGGTGGGTTCGAACCCAGCCTGGGCCTGCCAAACAACAATGACAACTACAACCAAAACATAGCCGGGTGTTGTGGTGGGTGCCTGTAGTGCTAGCTACTTGGGAGACTGAAGCAAGATAATCACTTAAGCCCAAGAGTTTGAGGTTGCTGTGAGCTGTGACACCACAGCACTCTACCAACAGCAACATAGTGAGACTCTGTCTGCAAAAAAGAAAGTATATAAATAAAATAAAATTATATAAGATTTTTGAAAAAGATTGGGATATATCTTATTTGTTATTTGAGAAATTTATGTGGGAAAGACAGGAAAAGTAGAAAAATCTTCACAAAAAGAAAGAATAATGGAGAGAAATGGAACAGAAAATAAAAAAGAATAAAAGGGTTAGGAAAACCATAGCAAATATGGAGGTTTTAATATTAAAGAAAGTAAAAATGGAAAAATAAAAATACAATAAAATGAAACAAAACAAAAAACCTTAAGGAAAAAAGTTGTGAAAAAAATAATAGGAACAAGAAAATTATAACAAAAATGGAGCCCTTATTATTAAATAAAGAATGAAAAATGAATACAAAGAAAAAAGAGAAAGAAAAATCTAGAGGGAGAAGGTTGAAAAAAATTTTTAAAAAGAAAAAAATATATATATATTTCCATATGTTGCTTGGACAACAGGTGAGATGGGGTATGAGATGCTAATCACAATGCTGATGTGGCTGTATAAGATGGAGGCTGGAATCTTCTATCTTGGCGAGAAGACCTGGTCCTGTCTTCCTGATATCTTTGCCCTCAATCCCCACAGGGTTGGGATTCTGAAGTTCTCATCAGCCTGCTTAAATAGACACGTCTTGACCTTTCCAAACCATGCCCCTTGGCCACCTAGTGGCTTTCCCAGGACAACATTTTTCGCTCAATTCTCTCCACGGGTGGCTGCCCAGCTCAGCAGGCCTATAGGACCTGGCCTCACACTGGAACCCTATGGGCTCATCCTGTGGGCGGATTTCCCACAATGACTGTGCCCAGGCAGTAGCCGAATGAGGAGAGCTCTGCTCTGGCTGGTGGCTCAGTCCCAGCCCCAGGGCACTGTTCAAGATCACTCATTCGTACAAGCTCTCTCAAGGCAACTCCAGCTAGTGTCCAGGTCCAGAAAAAAAAATGAAAGAAAGAAAGAAAGAAAAAAGGCTTCCTCTGTCTGAAAATTGCTGCCAACTAAACTAGCCAGCCTCTGCTTGTATGCAAGTGCTCACCTTCTGTGCCAGATCTCCTGCTCCTGGGCTCTTCGTTGGATCCCTGGCGTCTCCTGCTGCCTCCAAAGTGATATTTCTGGGTGGGACCCCTTAGCTAGAGATGGCTGGAGTCCTTTCTCCCCATCTCACTATATGTGGCTATAATCCCTAGCACTCTTGAGAGGCCATTGTAGGGTAGACTGCTTGAGGTCACTAGTTCCAGACCAGCCTGAGCAAGAGTAAGACCTCATTTCTTGCCTGTAGCCTTCTTCATGGTGTTGTGCTCCAGGACACAGGTGTGGGGAGTGTTCTTTTCCTCTGGATACTTGATTCTTAAGCCATAAAAACACTGTAAGAAGAACATACAATCATATGTTTTAGATTTTGAAGTCTAAGTATTTATTTTTTATTTTTATTTTTATTTTTATTTGATTTTTTTTTAGAGACATGCCACGTTTTTGGCACAGAAGGGCTCAGTAGAAACAGGGACTCTAGTTTTATGTACATGCGTGTTTATGTGCACAGTCATCTCCCCTTACCCCAATCAGAATTTTATTTTCTCTAAAAATGAGGCCACATATTTCATTCCTTTTTGCTCCCTCTGCTAGTACAGACAGTTTTATAACCATTTGCCTACTGAATGACAGTTGATACTCTTTTTCTTGACCCTTGGAAATTTTAGCCAATTTGCCAAAGTTAGGCCAGTTATAACTAGTGACTCCCAACAAGCTAGACCCTTATAATTCCTATGAAATCCTCTCTAAAACCCAAATTCCCTGTTTACTCTGGAGTTCCCTACTTTGGGTTCTATCAAATATGAACTCTCCTCTGAACCCTTCCTGTTACTTTTGTTAAACATTCACAAACATTTCTTTCTTTGTTAAAAATTACCATACACCTGGACCTTGTATCAAAATTCTGTCCAGCTGAATTAAAAACCTTCTTCCTCAGGATACTCTTCTCAGTTGCTCTCTCTTGAAGACTGATCTTTCTCTAATCGTTGTATTACATGGGGCCAGGAATGAGGCTTGTTGCTTTCCTGACTCTCCAAAAAAATTTCCATTCATGCTTCCTGATAGTAAACATATCCCATATTCTACACTAAGGATCAGGCTTTCTGATTTTCTTGACTGCTATTGGCTGGCTTGCCTCATGCTTCTGTTGAAACTTTGATGTATGGGTGCAGATTTTTCTTCTGTATGCTAACTCCCTGAGTATGAGGATGTCCCTAGCTATGGAATAAACCTACAGTATGAAAATGAATGCTTCATTTAGCCACACAGGCATTTACATTCCCTTTAAAGCAGGACTATCAGGAAGAAAGTCCGTTTTAAGCACGCAGGCTGTATGATGAGTGGCAGATCTCAGGGCATTTTCTCTCTGGAATTGCTCTGGGGCTCCAGGGAAACAGGAGACTTTTCAGACAACTCCAGATCTATTCAGGTGGGATTTTAAACTCCTGGACCACAAGCAGAAAAAGAAGCTGTTTCAGGTTGCCCCCAGGGCTCAGGTGAAACACTGTAGTGTGACAGCAGGTTTTAAAAAGACCAAGAATATAATCAAGGAATAGCTTGTCTACAAGCAAAAAAAATCTTTCAGTAATAATATTATAATATGAATAAAGAAAAGCCAGAGAGTTCCGTTCCAGGAGGCTTTGATAACAAAGCACAAATATATTACAATTTTTTTGAAAGGAACTCAAAATAGTTTCCTCCCCGGTTTCCACTGCTTGTGAGTGTGCCTTTTCTCTCCCAGCTTAGCTTTATCTGTGTTGTGTCAGTTAGATTTGACCTGTGAGGGAAGATCTTTGCTTTTCATTTCTGCCAGCTGCAGGAGTTTCTTGCTGGGCAATGCTTTTGCTTCATCCCTTTTAATGGTTGTCCAAAGAGATAAGTGCTGGGGGTGAAGGAGAGAATCATCTTATTCAGAAACGAGAATAATTCTGAGTCCATTGAATGGAAAGGCTGGTCTAAGAGTCTGCCTAGGACCTTCCCTGACTTGACTTTTATTATCCAACAATCGGACCAAAGGGGGAGGGGGAACAAGGAAGCGATAGAATGATTTTTTTCCCTGAATACTGAATTTATTTCTGACACTTATAGCAATTCCAAAGAGAAAATGACTCTTTAAAATGTCTTGAACAGACAAACTAAAAATCTTGAATTCTGAATCCTAATCTCAGCTCTGATTTAATTCATAAATGTTATAACCAGAAAGAATCTTAAGGATATTCACATAGCTGAACTCCCACCCATTTCACTGATGAGCAAACCGAGGCCTCAAGAGGAACCTGCATAGTGACTTATTCAAGGAATACAGCCTTGCTATCTTCTCATTGGTATCTGCAGCATGTTCCCTTCAAAAACAAACTCACATTCTCTAAGATTCATCCTGTTGACATGGTAAAATTCTTTTTTCCCTACCAAAATTCTTAAAAGATTTTATTGACTCATTTTTTGATGTCAGGTTACCTTATATCCTTTATCTCTAATTTGACAAAGTTCTTATTAAGTTAGGGACACAGGCTCCCAAGGACATTTGATACTCAGAAAGTGTCTTAGGACTTGTTCAAGATAAAAAGGAATTGAAAACCGAGAGCTGAAAGTGACAGGAATTCAAATTTATATTTAACAGAAGAAGTGACTCTCCAGAGCATGCCAGCCAAGAGACTTGAGATATGGGGAATCACTATGACTAATCACACTGTGTGCATTTGACTCAATGGAGCCTTAAGCCAATTGACTTCCGTCCCCCAATCTCATTTTTTTTTTTTTTTTTTTGCCATAAGTCCTTTTTTCTGTTGTTCAGTTGAATAGAAAATAGGGATTAGTCTCTCTCCATAAATTATTTCGTCTTCTCTTGGTCTTGACCACAGGGATAGACTGTAGGTTTCCTTCTCACAGGCAGACCAGTAGTTTGTTCTGCCTTTTCTTGATGAATCCTGTATCAGCTGCATTTCTTAAATTTTTCTCTTTTACTTCATATATCAGTATTTGACCCTAAAAGCCATTACTTTGCTTTCTGTTATATGATTCTTCTTGATAACGTCTTCATAGTGGAGACAACAAACAGTGACAGGACGGGAAAGAATTTGTAATCTTAAATTTGCAGAGTAATAGGAAAACTTTGCAATGGAAAAAAACAGAATACTCCCAGACAGTCATGCTGTGATTTGAGGTTTGTGTAACTGGAGTAAAGTGAGCAGACTTTTGTCTTGAAGAGAAAGTTAGTAGCCAGAAGATGAGAGTGGTGGATAATCCCTCATTTTTTGCCTAATTTCTTCCTGCATGCGAGTCATTTTCTATTCAGAGAGCAGTTTTGGTTTCTGACTACTTCATTCTTACACGAAAAGGTTATTTTCTACCACTAGCGGTGAGAATATTGAAATGGCATTCTTTTATTTATTTTTAGTAGTCTATCTATGATCTTTCCAGATTATGAAAAATAAAACATTAACATTATGAAGTTGGAAATTTTCTTTTTTACCTTTCTAAAAGAATTTTGAGCAGCAATGGCTCCCAATTCTATAGTGTGACTTTGGGTGGATAATTACTACAGAATACTGCAGACCACTTTTTTTTTTTCTTCCTCGTAGGGTGATTGATTTTAACCTTTCTCCTCTGCCAAACCTTTGTTCTGTGCATGACATTTCAACCCCCACCATTTCCTATGTTCTATTTTGCTAAAGAAAATTGCATTTTCTATTTCTGGACTAAGCATGGTTGTTTGTGTCAGTCAATTTAACACAATACACCAGTTCTTATTTGTGCAGAGGAAGCACTAATAAGATTCCAGCAGGAGATGGGTCCTGAGCCCATGGCCAAGCCTCCCATTGGGCCCGGAAGATGGAAGCCACAAAAATCCATTACCGACAAGGCCACTTAATGGTGATGTAGTACCTTTTTGTCTGAGAGACTTTTAGGTAGTGTGGAGTCCCATTTCCTGCCTATGTATTCATTCCTGCAAATGGTACATGGATATGGAAGAAAATGGCCGTGTGGCCCAGTGGAAATGGCAAGCATTTTGAAGCTTGTGACCTAGCCCGGCTCTGCTATTTACCAGCTCTGATTAACATTACATCTCCTCTCTGAGCCTCTGCTTCCTCAACTGACATGGTAAAAAAGAATATAGGTTTTGATTTGAAGGCTTAGTGGGAGAATGGAATAACAAAAGGAACCTGCAGTTCTGGACATAATGTGTGTTACATGAGAGTCTCTCAGTACCTGTTCAATACATGTTTAGTAACTGCGATAATGAATGTGGTGCATTTTGATGAAGTAAGCAGCTCTTATGATGAGATGTTTTTTTAGTTAAAAAGGAGGTTATGGACTTCTGGCCTTTTGAGTTTCATAATGTAAATTAGCTATAGGAAAATTTTAAATATTTTATGTCATTTCTATTTATGCCTTAATTCATCAGGCAATCATTTAATGAATGTCTACTGTGCTGAATGCCCGCATCTAGAAGAAAACAAGGCAAAGAGGAAGAATGATGGAGAGGAAAGAACCCCTGGCCCAGGCAGAGGTGGCTTCTCATTGTGGCTCTGCTCCTTACTGACTGTGTAGCTGGAACAGGGGCTTTAACTTCTCTGAGCCTACTTTCTGCATTTTTAAAATGTGGATAATAACACATGATACATGCCTTGCAGTGCTGTGATAATAGTTCATAAAGCAATTATATTTAAAATATAACTAGGATGATATTAAAAATATTTGCTAACCAGCATGATTAGTAAATCAAGAACACGGTGTAGAAAACCAGTAAGCCAGTACATATCAGCACATCAGTGGGATATAAGCCCTGCTTTCAACAAAGCCTGGAACATAGGAGGGAAGAGTGCAGGTTTTAGTTTGGGGGTTGGGAATTATATTGTTTCTATTTTTTGCTTTCTCTATGTTATGATATTTTGACATTTAAAAAAATCTTTCTGGCTGGAGGGCGACTTTCCCTCTTGGGGCTAGCTGATTCATAGAGGTAGCCCAGATTTAGCCTTTGATATGCAAATCAACTAAACCAGAGCCATACCTCCTCTATCTGGCCTATACACCCTGGGAAACACTTTTTCTTTCCCTTAATTATCCCTGGCCCAGGTACCAGGCAACAAGAGACTGCCCCTGCAGCTCAAAGCCTGCTAGAATGGTTTGATTGTACCAGTCCTCATCTGTTTTCCCTGCCCTGCCTTGCTTTTCTCAAGAAAACCTCAGTAAAGGCTCTGGCCTAGATGTTCCCCTGCCCACTGTCTTCTGCCTCTTGACCAAAACCTGGTGCTTGCTCTGAGTCTGCATGGCCCTGGCGTGCTCCTGTTCCCAGGACCTGTGAGTATTAATAAATGCTGTTTTCCTGAATGTCTCCTGTGTTTCCTCTTGCGGCCACACCTGACTGACCATCATATTAAAAAATGACAGGACAGAGTAGTAGACAAGAAGATAGAGACCTAGACAAAGGCCGTGCGGTGTGAAATGTGAATATGTGAATGGGCAGAGAGAGCACAGCATAGGGAGCCCCCAAACCACACTTGGGGATCAGGAATGCAGAGAAAATATTTGTGCTCGGTGGTGAAGGACAGGTAGGAGAGTTTTCCAAGGCTAAGATATAGAAGGAAAAGCACTCTCCACAGCATGAAGCTGCACACACAAGGGGCAAGTTTTAGGGTGAATGAGAGTTGGTGGGTTGAGGGGGGACCATGGGGGTTGGGTAATAAGCAAAACTGGAAATGAAGGTAGAGGCTTGATCTTGCTGTTGCAGTGTGAGAAGCAATGGGAAAGGAGAGGTGGGGTGCTGAAAACCAGTGAGCAGTGTGGCTGCACCGGTCAGCATTCCTAAGAGGAATGTGTTCCAACTCCATCCAGGTAAACATAAAACCATGTTCTTAGTAAAGCATCTCAAGAATGGAAAAAGAAGTATCCGATGTATTCAGTACTAATATGAAACCAACATATAGACATTTACATATTCATACGAGTGATAAAGCACAAATATAGTCTGGCAAGGAGGAGAGGGAGATGAGGGAGAGGGGAGAGGAAGAGGGGATGATTGGTGGAAGGAGGGAGGGCATTTGGTGAGATCTCCCCAAATCTGCACAAGGCGAGGGTATTTAGCACACTTTCCCAGAGTGAGGGGCTCTCCTACAACTTGAACTTTACCTTGGATGGCTGCACAGTGGAACCTACTAATATGGAGGCTCATATTAATTTGAAATAAAAAAAGAAAGAAAGAAATAAGAGAGCCTGAACCCTAGCAGGGCGTCCAGTGGGTGAAGAGAGCCCTGATTGAGGAAACAAGTGAGACATGGAACCCACGGCACTATGTCAGCGACTGGACATAGGGGTGAGGGGAAGCAGGCATGGGACATAACTTCTGGGTCTTTAGCGTGTGTGATAGGTGCCCATAGGGATCCCAAAAAGGGAATAGTTTGAGGCCACACAGCTTTTCTACAGGTCTATATAACTACTCATTCCTCTGCTACCAGGTCAAATAAGGGTTTTTTGTTTTGTTTTGTTTTTTTCCTTACAGCTGTGGATATTTCATGCCAGTGGCCACATTTCTGTTTTATTTTGGGAATGGCACTTTAGCTGGTTTTTCAGTTTAAAGGACTCAGGAACTGAAGGGCCATTTTTGTCCTCAGGGATATGTTTGGTGCTGGAGACGGCAGACAGTTGGGTGTGGGTGAGGACAGATAGCGCCTGAGGTCTTGCAGCTTAGAAGTAACATCTTGTTGTTTGAGGATAACACTGCCAAAGGTGTGTGGGTGTATCTTTGAAGAGACAAAACAGAAAAAGCATGACCAGCAATCTGATCTAGGCTAGGTGTCTATAAAAATCATTATTTTCTTTGTTGCTGTGTCTCCTGTGGAGCTCCCTGACTGGCCTCAGGGATGACCCTGTGTCCAGAGGAAACCACCCCATTGTTCTCCGGGGGTGGTTAGCCAGCTTGTTCCTTGTTGCTTTCTTTTTCCACCCCCAAGCACTGCCCCGTTGTGCTGATTCATTTATAATTTTGCTTTTGTGTTTCCTTCACCTACCGTCCTTGGCAGTAGCTAGTAATGACCCACTCCTGGGGCTGTGGAACATAGCGAGCCTGTGGTCCGTGTGTTTTAGCGGGCATCGGTTCAGAACCAGGAAGCTGGACACAGGCCAGACTTTACTACCCCCTTACTGCTCTGCTGCACTGGACCCGTTTCAATGGGAGAACAGATTTATAAGAGGATTCCTTTCCTGTCATAGTCGGTCTCTGTCTAGCCTTTTGATTCTAAAGGAGTTTGCACTGGTCTGGAATTTTCTTGACAACAGACATTACTATTTTTTATAAAGCCTATTAAGGGCCAGACTCTTTAACTGAATCAAATAATTTGTTACTACCATACAACTACCATGGGCTGCAATTATTAAGCTCGTACACATCGGGCACTGTGCAAGACACTATGCAGGTAATGCAAATCCATCTCACAACGACCCAGGGAGTAGGTCCATGATTATTCATTCCTCAGATGAAGAAACAGGCCGAGGGGGGAGTCATTTGTTCAGGTTCACTCAACTCTAAGTGAGCAGGTCGGGAATTCAACCCCGGCACGCCTCACTGCAGACTTTGCACCCCGAGTCATCATATTCTACAATTCATTTTTAAGGAAAATGAAACTGAGAGATAGACAGGATTAGAATCCAGAACACAGGTGTCTCTGACTTTAGAGCCATGTTGTTCTGCCCAGTAACTGGTTACCAGTGGTTATATCTTTTGGCCAAAGCATTTCTTTCTATGAATTGTTACACAGGTAACTGACCTTGAACCCCGGGAGCTTCCAGAATAAGCTGGTGAATTTGGTATTGGTTTATAGTATAGTAGTAATGCTCCTGGTCTTATGGATCCTGCCATTCTTTCTCACCAATGATGGCAGAAATACATAAAATGAGACGATTTGCATCATAAATTATTAACTGTGAAATCCAGGAGAGTCAGTTTAGGTTTCCAACTTGGAATTGGTATTCTTCCCTGAATACCAACCATTCTGCTGTTAAAGCCCACATGTATATGGGAAGATTTCTACCTCTTCCTCTGGAGTTTACAGTCGTCAGAGGAATACAGTACAGCTATTTATTTTTGTATTTATGCAAATTATATATACATACAGAGTGGTTAAAACATAAAAACAACATATGGTTTCGAAGAATTTCCGTAAATGCTCCAGGCATCTCCGCATACAGAAATAGCATGGCTGCTAATAACATGGCTTCCTCAGCACACAGAGGCGACAGTGCTCAGCCCCTCTCGGAAGATGCAGCGCAAGGGGCTCTTCCAGGAATTGGTGCCGTTTTTCATTCACGCTAGTTTTCTCGCCTCATTCGTGATAAACAACTGCCATCTTAAGGAAATCTGACCTGCAGGATAAGGGGAAACCCTGCAGCGACAGAGGAAGAGAGATCAAAACTCACTCGTAGATCTAGCCTGTCTTCTTGGGCTGACACCCACCTGTGCCATGTAGCTAATTCAAAACACTTAGCAGAAATTCATTGAGTCTCAACACTCTAAGTCAGAAATAGTTAGAGGATAGCGTAGAACCAGCTTCTATTAATAATTAATGATCTTAATACTCTCTTGCTAATCAGGGGGAAAGGATAAAACTGAAGAAGA
>NW_003852401.1:4811569-4815401 GCF_000181295.1 Otolemur garnettii
TATAGCGCAGAAAGCAATTAATTTTCCCAATATTATCTAATTTCTGGCATGTACTGAATGCAGCCAGAGAGACTAAGCCTGGATTGTATCAAGGACTTATGCCTGTGTCTGTGCAGAGGGATGTGTAGTTGCCATAGCAGCAATCAATCTGCTAAATAACTAGTAACATAAACTGATTCAAAGGCAAAGACTGATTTGGGTCAGGGAATTGCACTCTATAAAGAACAACTTCTTGGTGACTTCTGAGGATTTTTTAGCTCTTAGGGGTGGCCTTAGAAATGTGTAGTAGTGACTGCTCCTATGGAAAAGGGTGCACATGCCTCAGAAGGACAGCAGCATGCAGCATGCTGTTCCCAGCCAGTTAGAATAGGGAATTCCATGGAGCACGTCGTGGGACTGTTCTGCTGCATATCAATTTCCAAGGGCACAGGAGGACCGGTAACAAAAATAACAGTGTGCACTTAGTGAGTTCCCACCTTGTCCTAGGACGTCTCTCTGTGCTTTACAGGCATTTTGTCAACAACCCTGCAAAATGGGATTTAGTACCCCTCTTCCACACAGGCACACACTGATGTTAATATGCCCCAAGCTATAAGCTCCCCCCTCCAGTGTGGCTTCAGGATTCAAACTCAGGGGACTTGAGGCAGGTGTGGTGCCCTCTCCACCCCGCCATACAGCTTCTTTCCCTGGGAGTTTCTTTGAAAAAAAAAGGACATTTCTTCCTGGCCACCCACAGGAGGAGGATTGCCGTGTTCTGGTTATGCTTTGTAGAGTGCAGAATGTTACTAATTATTTTTAATCCAACATGAAAACTAAGTCATAGGGCAGGAAGACTTGGCAGCCCTGGAGAAAGCACTGGCCAGTTGGGGTGACTCATGTCACACTGAAAGAAACAGTGATTTTTTTCCTTTCCTTGATTTTGAAGAATAGTATCAGGTATTCTGTTGTCTCCCTTTTGATGTGGCCCAGCTCTCAGGTAGACATGCAAGAGGGAAACAATTTCTGAACTATAATAAGAGTGGCATGTTTTAAAACAGAAACCACTGCCTTGATAGTCACTGTTGCCTTATAGGTTCTGCTATTTTCTAGGTGTGTGATCTTGGATAACTCACTTCAATTCTTTTAGCCTCAGTCCTCAACTCCTTAAAAGGGCAATGATGCTGATAATGACAAGGATATTAGTTGCCTAAAATACTTCGGGAATGAGACAGAAGTAAAAATACTGTCTTAGTTTTACTGGCTTAAGAATCAAAGCCTTCTGCAGACTCCCTTGTATCAGGAAATACATTTCCTCATCCATGTATCCCAATTTTTAATTTTCTTTAAATTTTTACTCTTTGGCTTAGTGGCTCTGCATGAAATGTTTGTGAAATGAAGTCTAGAAAAGCACTTAGTAGAATGTGTATCATGTGGTTATGGTTTACTAAATACTAGCTTTCTACTTAAAGCCTACAAATAATTAGAGAATCCTTCATCTTTAGATCCAGTTTATAGCCACTGGTTTGATTTAGTACCTCAGAAGTGCCTGGGAGTCTGGAGGCAGGAGACTGGGGCATTAGGACCAGTTGGACGTGTTTTCTGACTGTGCATGTGGCTAAAAGGCAGGAGATAAAGCAAGTGATGCCGACCAACTTTCCTCCTGAAAGCCTCACCTTTCAGGGCCTGCAGCCACAGCACCTGGGTCAAGAACACAGGATATGAGCCTTAAGAAATGTGGCATCTGACTGGGCTGTGCTGGCTGCAACACGCTTCTAGGAGCTGAGCAGGTGAGTCCATTTTGGGGGTCCTACTGTTTTTCATTCTCTCAGCTGAAAGAATGGTGATGTTTGGTGAAAATGTAGTCTTGGACACAACCTTTTCATGGACCCTCAGTGGGTTATAAACATCATACAGGCGGGGCTGGGCTGCATTTTGAACCTGTGAGCTGGAGGTGAAAATTCTACTTATCCCTTCTAATCATTCTTCTCCATGAGGTGGTATTTTTGCATTGACCTATAGCCCCTCTACTGGTTTTCTATGCATGGTACTGCTGTCATTTGAGGCTTCAAAATAAGTGCTCAGTTTTCTTCCTGTGCGCGGACATTGATTTTTTTTTTTTTTTAACCTACAATGCAAACACAACCTGTGTTTGTTATCTACATATCTCTTAATTAGGCTACTTGTGCAAATCTACTGATTGACTTTGATGGATTGAATCCAAGTCTGCAATTGTACTGGAGGGAAAATGAGATTGCTTTACCTCCCAAGCTCTCTTCAGAACTTTTGTCTGAATGCAGACTAATTTCCCAAATTCAAGATACAATGGTAGACAAGAGTTCCTAAGATCCTGAAGGCAGAACAGAATCACCACACAGGTAAATTATCTCTACCATGAGAAATCTGGAGCCGTAAATGAACCAGTCCACCTCACTAGAAGGTCATGTGCCACACCAACCTGCTTTTCTGCTTATAGTTACAGTCGAAGCAGCCATTAGTGCCTAATTTGTTTTTTGTTCTTTTTCTCTTTATATTCTGCTGAGCTTTGTTTCACTTGAGCTTGCCTTCTACCAATGAAGCCCCAAATTGGCAGGCATGACAAAATATAAATGGAAGAGAAGGGCGGCAAGGAAGTAGAAAGACGATGGAGAATTAAGTTGAAAATTTCTCCTTTCCTCTTTCCTTTCTTGGAAGCTGTGTTGAGCAAAGGAGATTCTGAGCCTTTCAAGACAAGGAATCAATAACTCACCAGGTTTGAATCCCTGAGCAGTATTGAGTAAAACATGTAGGGGACGAAGTTTGTTATTTGAACCTATCCTCTCTCTACTTGACCTCACTGCTCAAGTTCCCAAGCACACCTGAGCTCTTACACACCCAACAATGTTGGATAACAGTTATCAAGGTTTGCTCTGTGTAGACCAGTGTTCTAAGCACTTGTTAAAAAGAAAACCCTAAAAGAAACTATCATCTCTATTTACGGATGTGAAAGGTAAAGCCTTAGAGAAGTATATAATATTTGTATGAAGGTCATAGTCACAGGTAAGTGGGGTACGGTTCAGACCCTGGCAGTCTGACTTGAGAGCATTCTTCATTAGTTCCTAATTATAAAAATATTATGTCTTTATTTTAGAAAACCTGGAACATGCCAAAAAGCACAAAGAAGATAAAAATGTCCACTCTACGACTCTGATAAGACCACAGTTATAGCATTTTCTTTCATTTCCTTCCATTGTTTTATATAAACTTACTTTAAAATGTGTTTATGGGTGCTATTATACTTGGGAATGAGTAACTTTCAAAGTTTTCAGTGAATGTTTTCCAATGCCATTATACTTTCTTTCTTTAGACACTCCATAATGTACTTTACCACCTCTCTATTGTTGAACACGTTGGTTGCTTCTGATATTTACATTTTAAAAGGCCATTTTGTTTAAGGAGAAAACATGAATGGTTTTAATGTGTGAAGTCAGGAAGGGGTGGCATTTTGGGGTTCAAGAAGTCCTTTGGTCCCAATTTATTTTCCTTTTTCAGATTGTCATGTTCACTATTTATTTGTATACATTCCTTAAGGCTTCTATTCCTCAAGCCTGCTTTCCTCTGACTTTTTACAAAAAGTATAATTGAGCCTTAAGACTATCTGGAAAGCAAATCTTGTGCAAGGTTTGCAGTAGACTTCTTCTTTTTCTTCTTCTTCTTCTTTTTTTTTTTTTTTGGAGCTGCAGTGCTTTTTAGGGTAGAAGTACCATCTTTTCTCACCTATCACAAGGTTCATGGCTAGGACCCCTATAAAAAAAGACAGATCCGCTAGAGAAAAGCAAACCAATTTGTTTAATATAAGTTCGACATGACACAGGAG
>NW_003852401.1:4815421-4853788 GCF_000181295.1 Otolemur garnettii
TTTTTTTTTTTTTTTAGAGACAGAGTCTCACTTTGTCACCCTTGGTAGAGTGCCATGGTGAAACAGCTCACAGCAACCCTCAGCTCTTGGTCTTAGACGATTCTCTTGCCTCAGCCTCCCAAGTAGCTGGGACTGCAGGTGCCCGCCACAATGCCTGGCTATTTTTGTTGCAGTTTGGCCGGGGCCAGGTTCAAACCTGCCGCCCTAGGTATATGGGGCCGGTGCCCTACTCACTGAGCCATAGGCGTCACCCGCAGTAGACTGCTTTTGATGTCATATTTCCAGGTTTTCTGGAAAATCTTTATTGCGTGTTCCATTGTCCCCAGTTACATCTGGACTATCTACACCAGGAAGCGCCTGGTCTTCAACTCAGTCATAACATGGATTGTTTGATACCTTCGAGAGAGTGTGTGTGTGTGCATGCATGCTGGCTATTCAACAGGCCAAGGGGAGTAAAGAGCTGAGTCAGACATGGGTTTCATCATCAAGAACCTACAAGTTTAGCCAAGGATGAGAATGAAGAGCCACAATTGTGACTTTCATAATGAATGCTGTGATGCATGTGGTTTTAAGGGCTTACAGGAACACAGCTTTAAGGAGCATGCTTCCTAGGAAGATCAGGTATTCTCAGAAGCTGTGGATAAATGAGATCTTGTTTAACCTTAGCCTAGAAGGTGATTATGAACTACAAAGGTGGATGAGGTGAGAAAAGGGCATGCCTTCTAAGGGGAACATTATATATAAAGGCATAGAGGTAGGTTGTTCAAGAAATACATGTAATGCAGGGTGGTTTGAGCAGAGGATAGATGATGGTTGAAGATAAAGTTATGGAAAGTGTTAGGTGATGACCTTAGAGGTTCTGGACATTATTTTGTAGGTGCTGGTGCATGCATGGGGCATTTAAGCAAAGGGCACATCTCTCAAGAGTGGGCAAGCTTGGAATAGGCGTCTTAGTTACATATCAGTTGTACAACCCTCTTACTTATCTTTCCTCCACCCACTTTGTTATAACTTGGTTCCTCTTAAATACCTTGGACTCTGGAAAATTATTCAAATACCTTATAATATCTTAACGTGAAATTTCTCACCTATCAGTGTCTAGTGGAACAATTTAGGACATTTGTAGTTAACTTGTTCATGGCCTCCAATGTTGTAGTCTACTCCAGAGAGCCCTGTGTTACTTCTGCCTTTGGTATGTATCATTTAAGGTTGGCCAACTGCTGTAAAAAACAACACCCAGAGCTTAGACTCTTAATGCATTTGCTCCCTTCCACTATAGTCTAGTGTGAATCAGGGCAATGTGTGTGGAGGGGTGGGACAGCTGTGCCCTGTGGGGTCATTCATGGCTCCAGTCTCCCTTAGGTCTTCCATTCACATTTTATCAGCCAGAGCTCAGTCTCCAGGCCATGCCTCAGCCAGGTGAGGCTGGGAATGTGACTAGGGAAGGTGGGCCCAGGAAGCAAAATGTGGGTTTGGTAAATACACAGCTACAGTGTGGAGTTATAGTTTCACTTTTAAGGGAGGCATCCCCAAAGCCATAAGTCAGGCCCTCTGATCTAGTGCTTACCCATGCTCTTAACTATTTAATCATTTATCAAATTTATCTAGTTCACTTTGGGTTTAGAGTCTGGCTCATTTGCCTAGATTTTCTATTTTTGTTTCTTATTTTCAGAATTTGTTTTCCATCTTTGTCCTCCTTAGTGAAGCACTTTCAGAGTAAAGATGTTTATACCTTCTGCTTTTACTCTGGTATTGAAGTGACGATTGCAAATTAATCTTCAGATTGTAAATGCAAAATTGAATATTGTATCAAAACGGTCTTCTCTAGTAATTTAGTGGCATCTTAAATAGAAGGTAAATTCATAGCCTACGAAAGGCTGAAAACAGTAAGACGGTGTTTTCAGTCACATTTATAATAAAAGAAACTGCTAAAGTAACTTTTAGTTTATTAGTATAAAAGTGTGATTTTATTGTGCCTAATCTTCATAGAGTATAACATTCGCTGTTTTTACCCTGTCCCCACCAAACCAATCAGTCTGTCATATAAATCATATATCAGGTTTTGTTCTGTCACCTCCACACCTGCCTTATTTAATTCTATGCAATCAGGAATGTGCTATGGAGAACATAATCAGCACTGCCGACAGACCAGCAGTGAAATTGCTTCTCTGTGTGGAAGGAGAAAGAAGCTGCCGTGGAAGGAAACAGATTTTAGTTTCAAATTACATGGGAACTAGCATAAACCCGAAGGATAGGAATTGTTGAAATACAAAATATGTTTTGGTAATGTCATTTGACAATTAATTGGTCTTTTGTTTTTTACCTTAATCCCGTCTTCTCCCAAGCCCCTGCTCCCGGGCCCATCAGTCTAAGAGAGACCAGGTATTGTGCAGCCTCTTTGCAACCAGGATAATGTCCCTGGTAGAAAAGCAGGATATTTGCTCCTATTCAACCTTCAGATTAACTCAGATGACACCGTACTGAGGAGGGCTTCCCTGACCAAGAAGGCGAGGCCCACCCTTCATTGAGCTATTGGCTAATTATCTATTATAATCCTGCTACCTAGCACAATCCTGGCACATGGTTGACACTTGGCATCTATCTATTTGAATGGATGAAAAGACTGCATAATGTAAACAAGACAAGGTTTAGAAACAGGCACCTTTGGGTTTCTGCACTTTGGCTATGGTGGCTCCTAGCTCCATGTTTGTGGGCGATTTACCCATTTTTCTCAGGACCCTATCACTATAGTTGCAGAATAAATATGGTAGTCGTAATTGCATAGTAGTCCTGAGGATGAAGTGAAGCATTGTACGGACACTAGGAGATCTCCCAATGCACAGAAATAGATTAAATGTTATTTCTGTAGTCTGTGGGAACTTTGGAGGACTTAGACCAGGGAAGTGTAATGAAAGATAAAACTGATGGCAGGGTACAGAAGAGATAGGAAAGGGAGTGAAGAAATTACTGTGGTATCCTTAGTATGAGGTGGTGAGGGCAAGATGCAACTGATATTTGGTTGGGCTATGTAGTCCCAGCTGCCATCTCTGGATGGGGCAGTTCACTTGTAGAGCTAAGTGGTATATGACTGTAACAATCCCTTCCTGAGCCCCCTTACAGAACTGCTGGCCATCTTGCCAATGGGTGCAGTCTTAAGTTGGTCATGTTAGTTCATTAGGTTAGGTTAGTTAGTTTAGTTAGGTTTCTAACCAAATGAGGAAAATTGACTTATAAAGGAATGTATACATATATATTTCATTAAATCATAGCTGTGTACATTAATGTAATCATGGGGTACAGTGTGCTGGTTTTACATACAATTTGAAATGCTTTCATCAAACTGGTCAATATAGCCTTCACAGCATTTTCTTAGTTATTGTGTTAAGACATTTATATTCTACACCTAGTAAATTTGACATGTACTTTTGTAAGATGCATCGTAGGTGTGGTCCTACCAATCACTCTCCCTTCACCCATCCTCCCCCCTTCCCTCCTCTCCCTCTCCCCATTTACCCTTCTTTTGGGGCTATAATTGGGTTACAGCTTTCATAAGAAAGCTATAAATTGATTTCATAGTTAGACTGAGTACACTGGATACTTTTCCTTCCATTCTTGAGATACTTTGCTAAGAAGAATACGTTCCAGCTCCATCCAAACTTGGAAGAGGTAAAGTCTCCATCTTTCTTTAAGGTTGCATAATATTTCATGGTGTACATATATCACAATTTATTGATCCATTCATGGGTCACTGGGCACTTGGGCTTCTTCCATGCCTTAGCAATTATGAATTGGGCAAATCAAAACTACTTTGAGATATCATCTAACTCCAGTAAGATTAGCCCACATCACAAAATCTCAAAACCAGAGATGTTGGCGTGGATGTGGAGAGAAGGGAACACTTCTACACTGCTGGTGGGAAAAGGATATATTTTAAGGACATCTTGCAATTCACCACAATTGAAACAGGAAGGCTGAAAGGACCCAAGATGGTCCACTCTCTCCCTCTCAACTCCCACCACTTCACTGTCATGGTATGTCAGTTTTCTCTGTGTATTTACTCTTTAACATTTTGCTGATGACCTTCCAACCTCTTTTGGTTCAAATTCCATAGGTGAGCTGTCGGTTTGTCTTAATTACAGGTATGTGCTAGGTCAGCTCTTGGGTCTTCAACCTGGCTGGGAATGAACTTGAGGCCTGATGCAGAAGGATCACTTGAACCCCCGAGTATGAGGTATTGTGAGTTTGGCTGACTCCACAGCACTCTAGCCCAGGCAATAGAGTGGGACTGTGTGTCAAAAAACAAAACAATAACAACAAAAAGAACAAACAAAGCACTCACCCCTAAAACTGAAAAGCCCTCCAGATGATTTTGAAGCATACTGAAGTTTAGGACTATTTTGAATAACCAAGATTCTGGGGTTTATCTATTATATCAGCAAGCATCATCTTAACCATCACAAAATAATTTGAATGGTTGGGGTGGAGTTAGCAATTTGAAATAGAGTGCGCATGAAACCTTCTAAGCCAAGACATTTAATTAATAGAAAAGGGAGCTATATAAAGACGTCAAAGAACTTGGGGAAAGAGCAAGTCTGATGCTTTTGCAGAAGAAAGCAGGAGGTCATTATAGAAAGAGTGGAATGTTTATGGGTAGGAGATGAGATTAGAGAGGAAAGCAGGAGCCACATTACATAGGTTCTAAAAGACCATGTGGATAAGGCTTTAGACTCTCTTCTAGCTGAAGTGTGATTGAATATTAGCAAAAATATACATACAATTTACTATTTTATCTGTATAATTTTGTGACATTAAGTGCATTCACAGTGTTGTCCAACCTTTACCACTAGCCCATTTTTAGAACTTTTTAATTATCCTGGACAGAAACTCTATATTTACAAAGCAACTTCTCATTGCCCTTTTCCTGCCATCCCCTGTCCCTTGGTAACCTCTTTTCTACTTTCTGTCCCTAAAACTTTGCCTATTCTAGGTACCTCATAGAAATGAAATCATAAAGTTTTATCCTTGAATGTCAAGCTTATTCTGTTTAGTATTACATTTTCATGTTCATCCATGTTGTAGCATAGGTCAGAATTTCCTTCTTTTTAAAGGCTGAATAATATTCCATTGTATGTGCATGCCACATTTAGTTTATCCATTCGTCTGTTGATGGACTCTTGGGTTGTTTTCCACTTTTGGCTATTGTGAATAATGCTACAGTGAGCATGAGTATACGAAGACTAGTGTACGTGTGAGTCCTTGCTTTCAGTTCTTTTGGGTCAACCCACTTTTTGAGTGTGCTGGTGCTGTGTATGGGGAATGGTTAAGGTGCTACTCCAGCGAGGGAGGAGATAAGTAAAAATCAACTGTAATGTACTGTAGTGATGGAGGTCTACTCACCTAGAGCACCCAGGGGATCATTAGACCAAAGCCAAGAGAAGTGTGTAACTCCTCTGGAGAAGTTCAAAGTGGCCCAGCATGGATGAAGCACAGGAGAAGTGGGAGACACTGATAAGCGACGAGGCTGCAGAGATAAGCAGGGCCTGGCTGCAGAGGATCTGGCAAAGATGTTCAGGAACCTGACACTAATCCCTTAGGGCAGTGGGTCTTCATCTTGACTGCACTTGAGAATTGCTCAGTAGCTTTCAAAAAACACCAATGCCAAGGCTAAGTTTCATCCCTATAGATTCTGATTTAATTGGTCTGGGTTGGGGCTAGGGCATTGGCATTTTTGAACTTTCCCAGGTCATTCCAATGTGTAGCCAGGTTGAGAAGTATCACCTCTGGCAATGGGGATGCTTTTGGAGGATTTTAAGCAAGGAAGTAATAAGATCAGATTTTTTCTTGCACATATTTCAATGTAAAGTGAATTTTATGGCTGAGGAGGCCTCCTTGGGGAAAGAGGCCCTTTTCCTATTCTCTGAGACTCATTTTTTTCCACTGTAAAATGAAGATACTACCTACATACTTCAAGAGCTGTCGGCAGGACTGCACAGCATTGCGTACCGTCCCTACCCGGTCTGCGTGGTGAGTACGCTTTTTCTGAGCAATGCTGACAGTACAGAGAACCCTAGGCAGGTCCTTTATTCATAGGGTTCTGAGGCTCCTGGGGGATGGCCCTGGAAGGCAGCCTTGCTTGCACCTGAGAAAGACAAAAGCTTTCCATTTGTGCGGCTGAGTACCCCCTGGGCAGAGAGCTGACGGGGGTTCAAACTTCTCAGGCCTGGGCACTCCGCTGGGATCACTCAGTCTCATTTCCTTACCGAGAGACTTCGTGATGAGCAGGATGAATTTACAGTGTATTTGCCCAGGATGAAAAGTAAAAGCTGATGCAGCTGTGCATGATAACACCGAGGGGGCTGCAGGGAGCAGGGCGGCACCTGCCTGCTGACTTCATCTCGGGCTCCGTGCTGTGGCAGCAGTTGTGTGGTGTTCGCTTGTTTTCATCTCTATCTGGAGCAGAAATCCAATAGCAGAGCCATTCGCCTGCTTCCTTCCCACCCCTTCCCAGGAGCGGATGTGGGACTGGCTTCAAACAACAAAGAGTAAGGAGCTTGATTCTGATCTGCATCTTTTTATTTTGGGCGCAGCAGCCCTACATTTCCTGGGGGTGTGCATGTTCTTTTCACTACCTGTATCGCTCCCTGAATCATGCCCATGGTCTCTTTGTGCTTTGAGCATATTAGGTGAACCAAAAACTCTGCGTTTGACTAAAGATCAGTTGGATTTGATTGGGGTGGGAAATGGGAAAATGAAGATGACTTGAATAGCCCTGGGACTTAGAGACATATGTGGTTGGGGTAAGTTTCTGCATCTCTTTCCAAGTGCCAGTTAATTTAAAGGTCTGGACTCAGTGCCTGTGGCTCAGCGGCTAGGGTGCCAGCCACGTACACTGGAGCTGGTGGGTTGGGTTCAAATCCAGCCCAGGCCTTTCAAACGAAAATGATAACAACAACAAAATAGTGGGCTGTTGTGGTGGGCGTCTGTAGTCCAGCTACTTAGGTGGCTGAGGCAAAAGAATCACTTAAGCCCAAGAGTTTGAGGTTGCTGTGAGCTATAATGCCACGGCATTCTACCAAGGGTGACAAAGTGAGACTCTGTCTCAAAAAAAAAAAAAAAAAAAACCCAATTAAACAATAAAGTAACATAAAAAGGTCTGGCACCTGTCCCATGCCTGTGATTGTAAGACGTTAGAGTTGCTCCCAATAGTGAAATTCCAAGCCTTTCCCTCTCCACTGACAAAATGGGGCCAGCCCTGACTAGAGAGTGTCCTGAGATGGGACACCAGCAACACCAGCATATTTGGAAGTATACACTAAGATCTTACATACTCTGATGCTCTCTGCACTCTGAGATCACATATAAAATCTAAATAATGGTGTCGATTTATCTACACTTCTGCCCTCTTCCATCATGTGCATAATTATATAGCTAGTGGTAATATTTGGAGAATCATCAATCCAATGGCCTAAATATTAAAGGGTGCAACGTTTTTCTTCTCTCTACATCCCAGAAGCTTCACCTTGTTAGCTGGATTTATTTTTAGGCTTTGTACTATCCTCTTCCAGCAAGCTGGTTCTCCATTATTTTAAAATAGCATCATGGGGTTAACAGTGCATTCAGGGCAAGGGTTTCAGCCTGTGGCTGTCTATGGGGCTGTCCTGGAGTCACGGCCCAACAGGGGGCCTGATGATTCCTAACCTCAGTAACAGGGCCTGGCCATGCATGCATGCTCAGATGATGGGCCATCTGTGCCCTGCCTTGTGCCAACTCATAAAGCACCTCACTTGAAAAATTAAAGGTAAGGGAGCCTGAGGCTTCTTATGAATGTGGAAAACAGCCCCTTTTGGGTCAGGCCAGGGGAGGAACTAACAGATAGGACTCTACTCAAAATGTGGCCAACATATTTTATATATTACTTCTTTGAACCCTCCCTAATCTCATGAGGCAGGAATTTTTATCCCTATTGTCCAGATGGAGAAATTGAAGCTCCAAATGCCTACGTGACCCAAGGTTATACTGGGGGTGCCCAGAATTCGAACCCAGGTCTGATGTGCTGGGTTTTACACCTAGGTTTCTCAGAATGCCCACCCATTGACATTTGGGCATGATAATTCTTCATTACTGGGGGGCTGCTTTGTGCATGGTAGGAGATTTAGCAGTATCCCTGGCTTTATTCTACATGGCAGTAGCATCCTCACCTCACAGTGACAACCAAAATGTCTCTAGGCATTGTCAGTTGCTTTCGGAGGGGCAAAATCATCGCACTCCTAGTTGATCAGGACTGCCCTATATTAATACATGTCTCCTATTTAATTCTTGCAACAACCCTGTACACTGGGTTGCTCCATCTTGCAGATTGAAAAAAAAATGGAATCTAGAGAAATTGTGAGTTGACGAAGGTCACACAGCCTGTAAATAGCTCTCACTTTTTCCTGAGAGAAAAAGTGGTGGAAAAACACAGTGGTGGAACTAGTGAAGGTGACAAGAGGCTGAGTCACTCCGTGACTGATACCAGGCAAGTGCAACACCAAAGTCTTTAATTTTTTTTGGTGGCTTTACCAGACATTTCAAAAGTTTAGTTTTATGAGAATAAGCCAGAGGGAGCCTTCTAAAATTATTCCTGATGGATTCAAATTCAGTAGATCTGTGGTGGGCTCAGGAATATGTGTTATAAAACACAGCTACACTGAGTAGAGGGGCAGGATCCAGGGAACCTAAGCTGTGAAACACTGTACCTAGCTTTTAAATTTTAAGGTGTTTGAAGTGATTCGGAAATAAAATATCAGGTAAAAGAATGGAGATGGTAGTGGAAAGAAGAGGTTTCGGATGAGACCCAACATGTACCTACTTGCAGAATTCAGTTTAATTGCAAAAGAGGGCACTGGATGTACATTAGATCAAGTGACCTGTGTTACTGGGAGGAGGGGTGTATTCTAGACCTTGCGTTAATATGTTCAAGGCATTCAAATCACTGCCCACCACTACCACTCCCAGCTAATGTTTAATGCCAGGGCTGGTGGGCTGCCTAGTGTGGAAGCTTGGTGAATCCTGAGGTTCTAAAAATGGTTATTGTGAAACAAAAACAGCTGTGTCAATTTCCAATTTCTGTTCTATTCAGATTCACAATCTGCTGCCATAGAGGTACCAGGACAGGGGACCAGGGGGGCCGGGGTACACCGGCACACACAGGCACTCTCTACGCCCTTTCTTCTCTCAGGCCCGGGAGTCTGTGGAGGTGTGCACACACACACACACACTCTGCCCCTTCTCTCTTACTCACTGGAGTTCATTTCTCCATGGAGAAGAAATGTTTCTAGTTTTCCAAAAAGGAATTGCAAACAAGAGAAGCCACAAGAGCCCAGACTACAATAAAATGCTACAATATGCTTTCAAGCTGGAGCGACTAAAAAGCTGGGAAGAGAAAGCGGCAGTATAATGTCTATTTTTATCTTCAACTATAATCTACCCACTTGTAGTTTCATAGCTGTCAGGAGGCAGCAAAGGACATGTAATCAGCCTACCGTTCTCTGCTGGCGCCCTCCGCCCGTGAGACACGAATGTGGGTGTGTGTGCACATACACAGAGACTTTAGCATGCTGTCAGAGGGTTCCATCGAACTCGCACCTGAAACCAGACTTTTTTTAGAACCTGTTCTGTTCATTGTCTCTTGTCCAGACACAGAAGGTGAAAAGCAGGTGATTAAAACCCATTTTCTGGGTGCCAAGGGATAACGGTCACCACTGAATAACCAGAAGGGTAGCAGCGCATCTGTTCGTATTTTTCAGCCCTGGCTGGACTAGGTTATGCTGATGTCCTAACCTCCCGGACACAACTCACTAATTTGGTGATTGCCTGTCTTCTTCAGGGAGGCAAGTACAGAACAGTAGAAATAGCACAGCCTTGGAGTCAGGAGACCTGAGCATCTTGCCTCATTCCACGCTCTGTACCCTCCAGCAAGTTCCTTGACCTCTCTGGACATCAGAATCCTCATCTATAGACAAAAGACAATCGCTATACAGTGGGTTGTTGAGAAAGTTTCAAGATAATGTGTGTAAACACTAAGTGTTATCACATGGTAGAGGCTAAGGAAATGTTTACTGATAGTACTTTTGTTACTGCTGTTTTCTCTGTATTATTCCTATATTAGTAGTAGGAGAGGACCTTTTCTATACGTATTCTGTATTCTCTGTTGTTTTTCAGTTGTTGCTGTCCTGTGTTGGTGGTGTGGGGTTCCTACACCATCATCCCAGTCAGGGCAGAGGAATGCCCCCGCTGTGGGTGTAACAGCTTTTGAAAAAGTCTGAGATGCCCTTGCCTCCTCCTTAACAAAATGCTGTCAGGTAAGGAATTTAAAATCTTAGTGGAAAGCTCTGTCCCTTGAAAGCGCCTTCTCTCAGAGGCTTCCTTTTAGCTGTGGCAGTGGCATCTCAGCGTGCATGGAGGAACTGACCGAGTGTTTGGTGATAATTCATCAGGAAGTCAAGCACTGGGAGTCACTTAGGCATCTAGTCAAGTGGGGTTCCTGCCTTTTCTTGCCCACATGAACTTGTGCATGTTGTTGAACCTTCGAAGGATTCAAATTTCCTGATCTATAAAACAATACATTTTGATATGGTGAGGTTGAAAGTGTGGAAACACTATAAACTCCAGAGCGTCAGCTAACTGTTAGCGTGCTACTGTCACCATAGAAGACAGCAGAGGGATGATCCAGCCTTTACAACTTGTGAAGTCTCAAGAAACATATTAGTTCCTTTGGGCTCCAAACCCGTTTTTTTGCAAACAAAGTAATCTTTTTGAGTCTATGTTTCCCTGGGTGCTTTCCTCCCAGGCGGTGCATAGACCTGGAACCACACGCTACACAGTCATTTCTTTGTCTGCAAACTCATTAATGCAGCAACAACTTCAACAGAAGAGCAGCTGTCTGGCTCACTGAGAGGGACACACAGGTACTGCTGCTGCTATTAAGCATTTGCAGGGTGACAGATTGCCTCAACGAAGTGTCCATGTGCTTCTCCATTATAATGCCTCAGGTTGAGAAAAAAAGCCTGGACCCACCAAAAAGCTTTCACAGATTGGAAAGTGCACAGTTTGGGGCTGTTTAGCACTTCAGCACATGCTCTGTGACTGTGCATTCAAGGCAACATGTCAGAAGAAATTAGTCTACAGCAGGCCACATATGTCAGCCAGCCGGTGGAAGCATTTGTGTGACACCCAAGCTAGGGACTCAGAAGAAAAAGCTGCTCTCCTTAAAGCCCCCTCATGGTCCGCACACTGGCAAAATAGTCCCGAATCGCATGCTCAGGTACCGAATGGCTGTGGAAAAGCAAGAGCTTGGATAAGGAAGAAATAACTAGGCCATGCTAAGGGGGAAACAATAGAATCTCATGTTATTTACTTTGTGTCAGTCAGAGAGCTTTGGTTACACACACAACCACCCTGCTAAATGGGCACTATTATCTGAATTTCCAGATGCCAGGATGGAAGCTAGGAGAGGTCATGTTGCTTAGAAGCCTTCTATATGTAACTAGGGAGTTCTCAAAAGACCTCTGGATCTGAAGTATACTAATATGTCTTATCTTCCATTGAGCATGTCCCCGGAAGCTAATTAGGTTGAGTTTCTTTGTGAACAAGCATATTTGAACTTGCACATTCAACTGTCATCTTCTTTATAAAGAGGAAACCCTGGCAGGTGCTATTCCATGACCAGTGTTCTTGTTCAAGTTTTGTTGGCTTCCTGTTTAGGAATTTCCCACAGAGGTGGTGGCAGATTCTTTTGAACAGAGTCAATGATGATGAGTTATTGCCTCTTGTAGGTGGGTTTGACTAGGGCTAGAGACAATTAGGATTCTGTTGTTAAAGTCTAGGCAGGAGATGAGGGCAGATGTGAAAGAGAATTGAAAATATTCAGTGACCAATTTGATCACTGGGGAAAGGAGTAAAGGACAGAAGGAGAAACAATTGCCGCTTGGGAAATTATGTCCATGGTAGTACAGTTTTCTAAATAAGTATGGGGGGAGGCTAGATGCAGTGGCTCATGCGTATAATCTTAGCACTTTGATGGGCTGAAGTGGGAGGATTGTTTAAGGCCAAGAGCTCAAGACCAGTTTGGGCAACATAGTGAGACCTTTCATTTGCAGAAAATAAATAAGTAAATAAATAAATAAATTCAGGAGGCTCAGTGAGCCTGGAGTTGGAAGTTACAGTGAACCATGATCTGGCCACTGTATTCCAGCCAGGGACAGACTGAGATTCTGTCTCTAAATACCTAAATAAATATGGCAGACAGAAGAACAATTTTCCTGAAGGAGCAGGGAGGTCAGATTGGGAAGGAAATGGGCAGCATGTGCTCCCTTTAAGACTCAAGGCATGCTGCTCAAGTTTATAGAGGGAGTCCAGAGCTGCTGTTAAAGGGTTGGAAGTTCTTTGACAAAGCAGACAACAATATACACGGGGAAAAGAAGCTTTACTCAATCAGTGGTGCCTGGAAAACTGGACAGCCACATGCAGAAGAATCAAACAGGATCCATATCTCTCACTCGTCACATACATTAATTCAAGATGGATAAAAGAATTAAATGTAAGACATGAAACCCTAAGAATTTTAGAGGAAAGTATAGGAAAAACTTCTAACCATTGGAATATGTAAAGAATTTATGACTAAGACCCTAATGTCAAGTACAGCAAAAATAAATGGGACTTGACTGCATTAAAAAGCTTCTGCACAGCTAAGCAAATAGACAACCTACATAGTGGGAGAAAATATTCACAAACTATATATATATATGATAAAGGGCTAACATCCAGATTCTGCAAACAATCCAAATTGGTAAGACAAAAAAAATCCCAAAACCCTGTTAACAAGAGGCAAAAGAGATGAAGAGTAGCTTTTCAAGAGAAGATAAAGGATCAGCAAACATACGAAAAAATGTCTAACTTCGCTAATCATCAGAGAAATGCAAATTAAAACCACAATGAGATAGCACCTTCACCCTGTAAGAATGTTTTTTATTAAAAAGTACAAAACAGTAGATGCTGATGTGGGTGCAGAGAGGAAGGAAGTACTTATACACTGTGGATACTGCAAATTAGTACAACCTCTGCAGAAAACAGCATGGAGATTCCTCAAAAGCTAAAAGTCAACTTGCCATTCAATCTACTAGTCCCACTATTGGGTATATAACCAAAGGAAAAGAAGTTTTATTAAATAGACACAAATATTTATTTGAGCACAATTCACAATTGCAAATTGGAGTCAATCCAGGTGCCCATCAATTTATGAATGGACTAACAAAATGTGGTGTGTATATATCGTGGAGTACGATTCAGGCATAAAAAGGATGAATCAATGCCTTTTGCAAAAGGCAGATGGGGCTGGAGACCATTATCCTAAGTGAAGTATTTAAAGAATGGAAAAACAAACACCACATTACTCGCTATTAAGTTGGAACTAATAGATGAGCACACGTGCACAGAGGGAAGTGAAATTAAGTCTATCTCAAACAGAGAGGAGGGAAGGGTAGGGGATAGGTGAACACCTATGTAACAGGTACACTGAACACTATTTAGGTGATGGGCACACTTATAGTTGTGACTCATACATTACAAAAGTGATCCATTGAACCACAAAATTTGCACTCCCATAATATATATTTTTTCATAATATTTTGAAATAAAAAAGAAAGTTGGGAGCTGTTAGTGAATGAATAATCTGGGAAACTCCCACAAGAGATCTGATGGGAGAATGAAAAAATGAAGAGGAAAGAACCCTGAAGCTTAATAAAGGGTCTGTGAGGAAGGGGAGGGATGTTAGTGATCTCTGAGCAGCACATCTTTCTCATGCATCTTTCTGAACTCTGATGATACTAGATACGGGAAGAGAAAGGCAGAGTATGACCACAATTTCTAAAGAGCTGTGCACACTTGAAGTCACGTCAGTTCTTTGGGCCTTAGTTTCCTCAATGTCAAATAAAGGACTTGGTCTGAATTCCCACTGAGACATATCTATGAGGCACAAGTGAACATACATACCCTGGCATACATATATTTCACAGATAACCAGTTCTCATCAGTTTAAGATCACTTAAAATCAAAATCAGCCTATGGTTTCTATGATAGATGAAATCACAAGGGTTCTTACCTCCATCTGTTTTCCTCCCCAAATTTCACTGTAGTCCCCCAGAATTGCAATGCTTGTACAGAGAAGTTCTCTTTCTTGTTTATTATTTCTTCCTGGGAAAATTAGAAGTCTAATGGCATCCACAAAGGAACATCTGGTCAAAAAAGGTTGTCAGTAAGATTCACACTAGACCGCTGGAGTCTGAAGGAGATTGGTATCTGCTAGGCTCTTGCTTCCCCAGTGCCTTAGTGTCTCCCTTCTGCATCTGGCTCCACCGACCCTCCAGCATCACCTTCTCTCTCTGTCCCTTCCTGTTCTCTGCTGTAGCTACTTTGGCCTCCTTGCTGTTCCTTAACCATGTAGCACTCACCCACCCCGGGGCCGTTGCACTTCTATTTAGTCTACGTGGAGAAATCTGTACTCTCGTCTGATACCAGCGGTAGCTTCACCGCTTCTTTCAGGTCTTTGCTTAAATGTCACTTCCTCTGAGAAGAATTTGCAGAACACCCCATATAAAAATCAACATATGCATCTTTTGTTCCATATCCAGCATAATTAATTAATTATTGAGACAGGATCTCACTTTGTCACCCAGGCTGGAGTGCAGTGGGTGCTAGCTCAATGTAAACTCATCCTAGCTCAATGCAACCTGAAACTCATGGGCTCAAGTGATCCTCCTGCCTCAGCTATGACTATAGGCGTGTGCTAACCTGCCTGGCTAATTTTCTTTTCTTTTCTTCTTTTTTTTTTTTTTTTGTAGAGATGGGGTCTTGCTTTTGCTCAGGCTGGTCTGGAACTCCTGACCATCCTCAAGGAATTCTGCTGTTTCGCCTTCCAAACTGCTAGGATTACAGGCAGGAGCCACTGTATTACACTGCCTGTATACACTTGGTGTATTTTTCTTCATAGCTTACTTGATAATGTTATATTTGTTATCGGCTATCTTTGCATGCTGAAATGTGAGCTCCAGGAAGACTAAGGTTTTGTCCATTGCTCAATCCTCAGCACCTAGAATGGCGCCAGGCAAAAAGCAGGTGCTTAATGAATGCTTTTTGAACGGCTGAAAGAATAAATGACCAAACAGTAGAGGATGTGCTTCAAGAGTTCTCTCTCCTGGTGGGATAACCCTTTCAGCTCTGTCATGTCCTTACTGAGACAGATAAGGTTCTCATTTTCATGGAATTTATGTTCTAGTCAATGAGACAGAGGAAAAATATATGTCGATACTTTAATTTCAGATGGTGGTAAGTCCCACAAAGGGCATCAAAGAGGGAAACGGGAAGGACAGTGGCTGAGTTGGGATGATAGAAGTTAGGAAATGTCTCTGTTTCAAAAAAGCTATGCAAGTGAAGGATTGAGAAAATAGCAGGTAGAATTGGAATCAATTCAGAATATTCAAGCAACTGTAATAAAGCTGTATGGCTGGAGCTCAGTGAACAGGAAGGAGAACACTGGAGCCTGGGCTGGGCGGGGGGCACAGGCCCTATCACTCAGGATGTACAAACTGTGGTGAGGGCCTTAGATTTTATTCTAAGGCTAATGGGAAGTCATCCACTGACTGGCCAGGCTGGTAAGGTCAGGGGGATTCAAATTTCCATAGACATAGTGCCTGCAATTCTACTGAAGTTGACCCTGCTGTTGGGTCTGGGTCACACAGGCCAGACTCCTGCCCTCTGGAGAGTTTCTTTTCTGAGGCTGCAGGATGTCCTTTTCCATCATCCAGTTTTAGTAACAGCAGGACGGTCCACCACACAAGTGTTCAAATAAATATATTTGACCTTTGTCTGGGAAGAGTCGAGGTCCTATGTTTCCAAGGGGTTTTTCTACCATTGGGTAAGTTCTCAGGTGCTTAGGAGAAGGGGTCCACTTCATTTCTTCCATAATGCCAATAAATGATGCTTTAGTTGTAAAAACTCCAGGCCATGCTCTTGAACTGCTAGAAATGTTAGTGTGTGTTGTATACATGTGTATATGCATGTGTGCATTCACACACACACAAATATACACACTCTTTTTCAACTCTAAAGGTGAATTTTTTTTTGTTTATTTTTCTGGTAGGAGACCCTTTTTACTTCTTGCACTAGATTTCCAGGATAGGTTTGATGACATTTTTCTACAAGTTCTGCAAACTGTCCATGATTTTGATTCCTATCTTTAAATCTTATTTCTAGTAGGAGCAGGTTATCAGGTGTGAAGTTATAACCACTTTCTTTACCTTTTAAAATTTAACTAGGCCAACACTGAAATACTCTTTTAAGTGGTTGATCCAAACCCATCGCATTATAACAAACTGCCCAGTGGAATACTGGGCTGAGGCGACCTTGTGTTAGTCCAGAGTAGTGGCAATTCTTTCAAAATTTGCAGGGGGGAAACTTGTCATATTATAGGAGACAATTTTCTCAATATTTTCTCCTAAAATTCATTCTTTAATTGTGATGCCTGCTACCACTTGTCTGGTAGCAGAGAATAACAGACGACCAAAGAAATGAACAAGCAGCAAATGAATATTAATGGGGAAATTCTGCAACAGTTGATCAGGCTTGGTTTGACAGCTTGTTTCTTTGTGGACATGTGGGCTCCAATTCTACATATAGTAGTTTTCTCCTGGTAAAATTGCTCATGTTCCATGTGATGGAGCTCACTATGCTAATGTTTTGAGGTGTTTGACAGAACATAACATTTTGCAAAGAGCATTATGTCTTCCATGTTCTCCTTTTTCATAATTTTGAGAACCATTCAGTTTTAGGGATCAGCTGAGGTCCATCCCTTAGAAAGTGGCCAAATAAGATTCTGCCACCCGAACCTTAGAATGCTCTTGACCTGTTGCTAAAGGGCAGTGTGAAGGTGCAGCTGCTTTAATTCAGGGCTTCGTGTTTGCTCGTTCTTCCAGCAGCATGGCTGCTCCATGTCATGTTGGGTTGTCTGCTGTCAGCTTGAAATCACCTCCATCCTTATCTGAGGACACAGAGAAAGGAAAAGAGAGCATATTTCTCAGGATCCCCTTCCCCATGTGGCTCCAAGGTAGAGTCTACCAATAAGAGCTACTCCTATGAGATTTAGAAGGTAGATAAGAAGGGGTCTTCATACTCCAGGAACAGTGTAGGCAGATGTGTGGCCAGATGGCAGAGAGGCTTGCAGAAGCTTGTAGTGAGCTTCTATGGGCTGACTACCTGCTTTGTGCTCCAGGCAATGGAGACAGACAGCAGTGTGGTTTTTTGTTGAACCTGTGGCTGGATATTCTGGCTGAGACAGGTGGAGGAGCTTCCTGGAGGTTCTTGACATTGGTAACAGCTTCATGGGAACCATGTGTTTCATTGCTGCAGGCAGAGGGCTTCAGCAATGGCTTGCCTATTCCTTACTGCCATAGTTCTGCCAATGACTCTGCAAACCTCCAGTTCCTTTCAGGCTGGAACATGTAGAAGTTGGAGGTTTTAGGAACTGAGGTATGTGGTTGGTCCTATCAACCATTTTGACTGTCACCAACCTTCATAATCCCATAGAATATCACCAGATTGGTCATATTCATCCTTCAACCACCTAATAGTCCCCGTTGACAGCACCACCTTTGTGGGAAGACAGTTCCTATCTCATGAATCTCAATGGACTTGAGAGGACACCAATCTGTTCAGATTTTACATCCTTGGACTTACCAAACCCTCCTGGCATCTGTTTACATTTTCAGCATTACCAGCACTTGGGAGATAATTCCATTTTCCTTCTTTTATTTTTCACTGTAACTATCATATTTAATGTAAAACCTGGCTGGTATCACTGAAACAGTTCTTTTAAGACTCTCCAAGTTAAACATACTAGGCATGGTGAAATCAAACTTTTTCTTAGGAATAGACTGTTGCCCAATATCTGTGTTAATTATCATACTTAAATCTGATCAGGGAAGGGTGCTGAAAGCCGCGATGTAATAGACATCTACTCCTTCCTCCAAGTTTGCTCAACATGCTCAACATGATTGTGTAAAAATATTTTCATCTTAGCTGTTTCACAGAGAAAAAGCAGCACAGAAGTTCAAACAAAATAAATTTTAAAATACGGAAGCAGAGTGAGGGGGTTGGTTTATTTAGGTAGCCTGAATGTTGAATGGACGTAGGCTCAGAAAGCCAGCTGGGCCCCTCTCCTCTATCCATCCGTCCTGCTGGGTGGGCTAAAGTCTCTCCTGGCTTAGCATCAGGACGGGTGGTCCTGATAGCACTTGCTTCCATGCTCTATGCTCTGTGGCTAACAGACCCCTGCTTCTGATTGGCATTGTTCTTCTTGACTTGTTAAAACATTTCGTTGGGTTATAGTCATGTCTTAGGACAGTGGTTCACAACCTTTTTAATGCCGCGGCCCTTGAATACAGTTCCTGTGGGTCGTGACCCACAGGTTGAGAACCGCTGCTGTAGGAGGATATGTAGGGCTGATTTTCAACTGTTGTGCCACCTCCATGACCCTACCAGTTTTTAAAGTATTGACAAGCTTTCTTACTAGTTGTAAATCGTCCCTGCTTTGGGCCTTCTCATCCCCCATCCTGCTACATTTCCCCACATTTCAGCAATAAAGGGGTGCATCATATCTGACACAGCTGGGGAGCTCCAGGGCCCGCTCATTCTCATTGGTTGCTGCCTGGTTCGTACCAGCTCGTATAGACTCTTATTAATAACATTATGCCAGAACAGAATAGACAAGCAGGATTATTTATAACTTGGACATCATTGTATGTAATTGCGGCTGAAAACAACCATAGAGAACCACGAAGGAGGCTCTTCACAGCCTGATTAGGCACTCTCTGGGTAGGAGAAGGGGAGTGAAACTTCAGAGAAACATGCCTTGAGTTCTTTTCTATTGTAGAAAGTTAAACCCTAAGGATAGGGCTAAGGATAAGGCTTCTTTGTTCTCTTTTAGCAGACGTAGAATATGAAACAGAGTTTGCCAAGAAAAAAAAAAAAGACCCTGTAAAGCTCACTCCAGAGAGAGAGAAAGAAGGAACATAGGAGGTCCTTAAAGGTATTCTAGGATTCTGGGTGTGCCGGTTATTCCCCTGGAGGTGGATGTGCAGTGTGGTGAAGGAACCTTGCCTTTGTTGCCACAGACCTGACCTGAGCTGAAGCCAGGTTTGGCCACGTTGGGCTCTATAACTGTGGGCACTTCAACCTAACTGGGTCTCAGTTTAGTTACTTAAAAATGGGGATAATCCATAGGGTGGTTGTGGGGATCAAATGAAGTAGTCCGTGTATGCAGATCACCTAGTACTGAAATGATAGCTAAACCCCAAACTACAAAACAGGCAACTTGCTCTTCAAATTTCTTATTTCTGGTGATGTGAAGAAAAGGCTGAGAAGATGCTCCCAGCCAGTGGCACTCTGTATTGTATTTTTCTGCTGTTTCCAAGAGGGACCTCTGTATGTATTAGCTTCCTGACTGATGGGCCTTCACCTATCATGACAGTCATGTCCCAGGAAAAGGAAATGCAGCCCAGGGCTTTCCCTTACCACTTCTAGGGAGAGGTGGCTAATGAGAAAGGACTTCCTATTCCTGTGCCATGTCTTGCCAATCCTGAGAAGCTACCTCCCTGGAAATCTTCTGCAGCCTCCTCAGTTTCCCCAGTGCAACTGCATACTCGCCATCTCCACAGAAACACTTACAAAAGCAAGTGCAGGTTTATTAAGCTTCTACCTCTGCCCACCCTCCCATGATCATGGCCACCTACCCCCATTTCACAGATGTATTCCATGGCTTCTTGTGGAAACCAGGAATACTTCCTGACAAGGGCAGACATGCCCTTTTGAAAATAACGGTTGCTTCCCTGGGTCTTCTCATCACCTCTTGAGCAATGAAACTCATTTCTTACGTTTTAATGTTTATAATATATGATTATTATCTTTTTTTTGTAGTTTTTGGCTGGGGCTGGGTTATGAACCTGCCACCTCTAATACATGGGCCTGGCACCCCACTCCTTTGAGCCACAGGTGCCACCCTGACTATTATCTTTTAGGGCAAAGTGACAAATAGGAATAACCTCAAATACTAGCACAGATAGATTGGTAGAGGCTGCTGGTGTACTGTGCTTGAGCAGGATTTGAAGGCTGAGTTATGGCCTTGTGTGATGAGCTATGTCTAAAATGGCATGGGAAGGGATGCTGGCATGTGCCCGTATGGAATTTGCTCATCCGATTCTAAAGTGGTCTCTCTGATTCATGTCTTAATGATAACTTTTTTTTAAAGAACGAAATAGCAGATAACAGATTGAAAGGATTAGAGGACCTTTACTGAGAAAAATGATAGAACACGATCTGTAGAGACAGAGATAGCCACTCCTGAAGAGAGTGTTCTTGATTTCAGGTAGGAGGGTGCATTGTTATAATGTATGTGCAAGATGGGTTTTCTGGTCCTTAGGTCTACATGAATGAAAAGAGCAATATGTGTGTCAGTGTATGTAATTGACATGTTTTAGCTTTTACATCTTCTTAAGTAGAATTTGTAGGAAGATTTCTTCGGATATTCAACTTCTGGCTTTCTTTAGGGGTATTTGCACAGTGTTCTTTCCTGCAATGAGAGGTGTCCATTTCTTACTTTTCCATTTTCTCCATCCTACTACCTAGAGTGATGTCCTGGGAAACTACTTGATGGCATCTCGCTACTACTGGTACCGATGGAAGAATCTTGATGTCTGTGCCAAGGATGCCATCCCCTGATGTTCCAGAGGCTGTAGATCCTGAAGCACCTGTGGCCATGTCACTCAGGGGGAAGATGGCCTCCAGGCCCTGTTTGTGTCATATTTTGTATCTTGGGCACTCAAGCAGCAATACATTTAATAAATCTATGCTGTCTGCTTCTGCATGGAGCCCTTGGCTGCCGTGGACTCATACAGATGACTGAGTGGGGTGCAGAGGGCATGCTAAGCTCCTGTCCCATCCCCCACAGGCATGCCAACGGCATGTCTGACGTAACTGCTTGTGCAGATTGCTGGCTTGCAGGCTGACCTTTGCTGGACATTAGTTAGCCCTTGAGCAGTTAGAGTTTTTCGTCTTTTAGGCCCTGAGTATTTAGTGACTCAGGCTCTCTTTGTAATTCCTTGTTACTGTGGCATACAGGAGTATCTGGAATGAATAGTGGGGGGATGCAGGAAATGTTGGCAGTGAATTTAGATGGTCTTCCTTCTAATTTTATTTTATTCTCTCCTGTTAATTTCTAATATTTGCTGATTTCTTTTATTCATTCATTTATTCAATATTAATTGAACTGCTCTGATGTACTAGGAAATACTATTAGATGCTGAATCAATACATACGGCAACTATAATCTCTGTCTTAAGATTTCCACAGTTTGGGGGATAAAGGGAGAGAAACATGAAGCCCACATTCTATTGATGAGTGAAAAATGAAACATTCAAGCATTTGTGTCCAGAAAATAGCCCATGAGAGGAAAAGATTAATCTCAGCCAGATGAGGAAGATCAAATGATATTTCTCATTTTATCTTTGCCACCCAATCTGGGATACCAGTCTCTGTGGGCTGATGTTGACTTTATCCAGCTGACTGAGGCGTCATTATAGAACACTGGGCTGCCAGGATGGTTTAAAAACTAAAACACATTTAACAGCATCCTGAGCTGGAGGAAATCTTAACTGAGAACTGCAAGGAATAGCTGCCTTGGCACAAGCTGTGTGGAATCTTAAAAGGGAGCAAGTTTTGAGGCCAAGATTTATGTTCAATAGCTAATGCTTTAGAGACAGAGTTATATGTAGAAAAGCTGACTCTGTGTTTGTCCTTTACTGATGCAAATTAAGAGTAGCATCTATAACCCACGCTTTATCTTTTTAGACCCTGCCATAATATGAAAGGTGAATACAAAGCCATCCAAAGCTCCAAAGGTCTGCCTATCACCTCGTCCCATCACAGGACTGAGCTGAAAGGAGGAAGGGAGACCATGGAAGTCAGTTACCACATCAGCCCTAACTGTAGGGGCTGGTTAGCTGTACATGTCAATAGTCCTAATGAGGGCTGTGCAGTAATTTGTTAAATAACTGAGTGAGCATGCCAGTCAGAAGCTGCTGGATGAGAGCACAGCATCAATTAGAGACAAAGGAAATCACTTGCTTTGCTCTGCAGCGAGTGGGCCCTTGGAGGCTCAGCACTAGCTGATCCAGAAAAAGCAGAGAAAGCAGAGGGAAGGAGTGGGGGAAGGAGGTGGCAACTCAACCCCCTGTAAGTCTGAGGGGTGATAAAGAAAAAGACCCCTTGCTAGCACTGAGCAAACACACATGACCAGAGCGGAGAGTGGAAAGAAAGCCCGGCGTCCCCAGGGAACTTGACAGAAAGCATCTGACAGCCAGACTGAGTGACCAGCCAGACCATCTGCTCCCACACGTCTCTCCCCAACAATGGGGGCTTCTGCAGACCTTCTGCCCCCCTCCCCATCCCCCACTCTGAGCATGAATTTAAATGAGGCCCATAACTGGGGGGCAGCGGCCTCTGTTGTGATCTCTCACAGGGAGAGAGCCAGCCTAGTGCCCCGAACAGGAGGCCTGAGGGGAGAGGTTAAAATCTCAGCTGCCCAGAGAGATGATTATGGGAGCGGCTCCCAAATTAAGCTGCTTCACTGCTGGTCCTTGGGCATGTGTTGGGATAATTGTGCTTGAATACTTAATGCTTGATTGACTTGGCTGTTTTGTGTTTGACCATATTTTGAAATGCGATCTCACTGTTGGGGTAGGCAATTAGCATAGAGCCCACGGGGTTGGAAAGAGTGGAACTGAGTTGCTTCTATGGTGATTTCTGCTTCTTTCCTGGATTCAGCACAGAAAGCTGAGTGTTCTACTGGGGCTCATTTGCCTATATTTGGATCATCCGGAATTTTGATCTTAAAGAGGAAGTCTCTTAATCCTGAACTTCAGTGCGGCTGCCAGCTTTGGTCTTTGCGCCTTTGGTAACAGCTGAATTTTGCTTCCATTTCAAGTGACCTTTGTTCCGGTTCACCAGTGGAAGAACAGAATAGGAGAGGAGGATTCAGCTCTCAGAAAAGGAAAATTAATGCTGAGCATCAGAATAGCTAGGGCAGAATGTGGGTGATAAATTATGACACAGAATCTATAATTTCAAGATGACAGTCAGCTGAGTGGCTTGGGTGCCCTGTCTTGTGCAGTTCTTCCTGGGTATATCTTAATCATCTCAGCACCCAGCACAATGCCTGCTTTTAGTAAGCATTTGGTATTTGTATGTGTGGCATGTGTATATGAAGGCTAGCTCAATTTCTAGGAAAAAAGAACAGGGCAATTAGAAATTTTTTTAAAAAATCTGTTTAATTTCCATTCTTATAGGCCAACCTTGAACACCACTTTATTCTTGGAATGAATCATTCCAGTTAAGCATTACAAAAGGCAGGCCGTGGACCTTACAGATTCAAGATCATTTGGGGGATATTTAAAACTACCCTCTTTGTAGTAAAGGAAGTCCAGGTTTCTCCTCATTTAATCTCATTCAAAGCAACACAACCTGGTACTGATTTACTTAAAGAGAAGAGGAAGATTGACCATGGAATAATCAGATAACTCAATGTGTAGCACTAATTTCATAAATGGAAATGTCCATTCTATTAATGAAGCATTTGTTTTGTATGAAAATGAAAACTAAGAACTAATTAAATATATGTTGAAACCTAGGTGATGGGTCCCATAAAACAATTTCAGAAAAATATGGTAGAGATACAAGACCAAATGTTGATACTATGCAACAATATGGCAGCAGCCATTTGTGTATTGTCTTAAATCTTTGAGGACTAACTCTTAGTAAAGTAAAAGTATTCTCTGACTTTAGCTTAGTAGTGTGAAATTCAACGTATCTGGGATACAAACTCTATCATCATGTTTCTCAATCAAGGCACAACTCCTTTGTGTTGTGTTGTTTTGATTCATAAATGAAGAGCAATTCTTGGGTTTGTATTTGTTTTCTATTCTTTTCTTGTTAGAGAAGTTTTCCTATCCTGGAAATTTAATCAACTCTTTCAAAAATATTTGTTTGTCCTTTTTGTAACCTTTGTTCCCTCTTCTGTAGGTGAGAATTCTAATAGTATCCACATCATAGAATTGTTGTAAGGATTAAATTAGGTAATACATGTAAATGCTTGTAATTGTGTCTGACACATAGCATTTTCATGTATATTTGCAGTTAAAATATTTGCTATTAATATTGCAGCTAGATTGGAATAAGGAATAAGTTCTGGTGTTATATAATACTGTAGGGTGACTGTAGTTCATAATTTATTGAATATTTCCAAATAACTAGAAGAAAGGATTTTGAATGTTCCCACCATAAAGGAGTGATAAATGTTCGAGGTGGTAGATACGCTAATTATCTTGATTTGATCATTACACAAGTATACATACATCAAAGCTCACTCTGTACCCCATGAATATGTACAATTATTACGTATCAATTAAAATTTTGAACAAGCAATTATTATTTAATTTGAGCACACCTTGTTTGTTGAGGATACACTTTCATTTCTATTTCTTTTTTGTATAAGTGTATGTGACTTTGCTTCCCAATTCTGTAGACTTCTCTAAAAGATAGTACAGACAAATTTATTATAGTAAATACTTTTGTAAGGTCACATATTGAAGTATAATAATTCTCAGTCACTGCCCTACATTTGAAATTCTAATTACACAATTTAGCATAAATTCCTAGCAGCCAGGGAGCCTGGGTTAAGTATTAACAAGGCTAAGTATTTTCGTGCAGCACTTAAAGCAGAATAAAGTAGTGAATAAGCACGTGGTATGTGAATCTTGGCACTTTCAGTTATTAACCTCGTTGAGCCTTGAGATTCTTATTCATCTTTTAACAGGGTAATAATACCTACCACACAAAATTGATGAGAAGATTAAATAAGATAATAAATGTACAGGATTTAGTACAGTGCTTGGCCTATATAGAAAGGACTCAGCAAGTGGTAAGCATTATTATATTATTATTGTGATGATCATCATCTTAGGTCCCAGAATCTGGGAGATGGGCCCTTTCTTATTCCTCATGAGGAAGTGGCATCCTCAGGACAAGCTGATGGGGAACTATTTGGCATCTTAGAGGGTGTGCTGTGGTCTCTAGCAAAGAAGACAGGAAACGTGGATTGAAATTCTTGCAGTGAATTGCCCCTCCCAATCCTCTCGGAAGCCTCTGTACAGCAGAACTGAAAGCCCTTTTCTGACCAAGGATAGTTTTGCTCTTAGGGAATGAAGATGGCTTTGCTGCTATAGGAGCAGAAGGTTGTTCTCCTCCTGTGTTCTCTCTCTGCCCCAGTGACCATGACCATCAGAATTATAAAAGCACCATTTTATTGACTTCCTTATATGTATAAAGATTTTGTTGGCATTGTATTTAATTGTCATAGAAAATCTGATCTGCAAGCTAGATATTATTCCAATTTACCAATTGTGTAAAAGTCACATAGCTAATGAGTAGCAGAGCCAAAGATTCAACCCACGTCTTTTCAACTGCTAAGCCTGGGAGTTTTTACCATTGTACCCTGGCACAATTTACACCTTAGTGCTATCTCAAGCGCTGCCCTTAATAAAAGTCTCTAAAAACAGTTATAAAGAAACCTTTTTGAGGATAATTTTTCTTCTCGACTTGTATTTCTTTTCCTCTCCTACAGAGTACAAAATTATCAGAATCCACACATATATACACTTGTGAAACTGTAGTGCGAGTCACTACTCTGATGTTACATATACTTTGGCTGTAAGAAAATTAAACTATTTCAGGAAATGGTTTCCAAGACCAGTAAATTTTTTTTTTTTTTTTTGGTATAAAAGTAGATGCCAACAAAAGAGTAAAGCAAATTAGAAAAACGTCTACCAACCACAGATAGTAAATATGTATAATATTTAGTTCAATATTCTAAAGAGACTGAGGTATACTCAAGGTCCATCACATAGTAAGTTAGTATTGGAATCAAAATACTCCGGCCAACTCCAGCCTTTGGGTTTCCTATTTAGTACTTTGCCCCATAATCTCTGTCATCTTCTCAGGGTTGCAGTGGTAGAAGAGAGAAGGGCTTTTTAATAAAAATGAATTATGGAGGGGGAAAGCATTTAACACATTCTGGGGATGGTGTTAATGGAGGAGGATCTAATTTAAAGACTCCTCCCCACCATTTCTTAAAGTGAGACAACAAATTCTTTAATTTGCAACCTTGAAGCAATGCAGGTATCAGGAGACGGATGCTAGTTTTGAATTTGCATCTTTGGGAGGACTAACAACACAAATGTGTTGCTGTTGAGTAGCTGTAGCCACAGTAGCTTCCAAAAGAAAAATATAATTCTCTGTAAAAGATTTGAAGTTGACTGGATAGATGACAACTGGATAGAAACAGAGCTGGACACTCAGCTTTCCTAACTGAGGTTCAATGTTAACTCAGCACTTCCCTGAAGTTGAAATAACAATGAACATAGAGAGTTAAGACTTTATCTGCCTTGAACTCTTCTTCAATATCATACATGATTTTCAGCCCCTTTTCAGGAAAACATTTATAACTTTTGTTTAAGGAACAGGACTGATGATGGAAGACATTTGAAGGCCGTGTTTTTTACCTGTTAGCTTTGCCTTCTTTGCTATCTAATGCCTCCTACTCACTAATCTTAGAGAGGAAGACTAACTCCAGATTATTTCAAGTGTTCCCTTGCAAGGAGATACTGTGTACATAATTGATGGCAAACTTGGAGGCTTTCCACATCCTTGGATGCAGGTGTGATGTGCAGAAGCAGCATATTTAGCTTCTGGACTCATCTTGGTCCTGAGTTTGCACTCCACTAGACCTCTTGTAGGGACCACTAAATTTCTCTCGGGGACAAATGGGGTACAGGCAGAATTTGTCTGTGTCAACCTCCTTCCTTCCCTCTCACAGTTTTTGATATGCCTACTCCCTGGGAGCCCTTAAAATCCCACTTGCCTGTCTTAATTATGGATTAGTTTCTTTTGACATAAGAACTAATCTGTACACAATTCTCCTAATTTCTACAAAAAAATTATCTGTAATTAACAATCACTTGTATTTATATAGCTCATGTATATAACATCCACATAGGCACTACTTTCATGTTTCTTATTAATTCTGCCAAGTGGACCAGATGGGTGGATTACCTACATTTTATAAATGATAAAAACAAGTTAGAGAGGGTAAAAGACTTGCCCCAAATCGACTGGGCAATGAAGAATCAAGAGAGCTCAGGTGTCCTGAGTCCTGACAGGGCACCCATCGCTCAGATGTACTTCCTCACAGAGTGTTTTCACTTCAAGAGAAAATGCCTAAAGATTGATAAGTGTTTAATGCACAAAGACTATGTAATCTCAGGCTTTATGGCAGGGATTGGGGAAAGGGGCACTTTGGGGCATCTGTTGAGTCACACCATACAAACCTCAAACTCGAGGAAGAAAGATCACTGGAAACATTTCTTTTCTTTTTTTTTTTTATTGAATGGTAACTGTGTACATCGATGCACCTTGGGGGCACAGTGTGGTGTCTTCACACACAATCCACGACACCTCCATCAAACTGGTCAACACAGCCCTCATGTAACTCTCCTAGTCACTATGTCAAAACATTCACATTCTACTCATAGAAAGATTCACTTGTACCCTTGCAAGACGAACCACAGAAGTGAACCCTCGAATCCCCCTCCCTCCACCCTCTCCCCCCTCCCTCCCCCTCCCCATATCCTTAGGTTGTTATTAGGTTATAGCTTTCATATAAAAAGGTTTAAATTAATTTCATAATAGGTGAAGCATTTCTTTCTCTAAAGTCTTAAAGGCAACATTTGACTATTTTTTTTTCTTCAGAAGAAAAGTACATTTTTGTTAGTGTTAAGGATAAAGAAAATTCCATGTCAAGCTAAAAACACTCACTATTTGTTCCACGTCCCATCTTCTAGAATGGTTTTATTAGAAGTTTTAAAGTTTTGACATAAATGTTAAGCAAATGAATATAAGGGATACAATTTATGAAAAATGGAACATGACATAGTAATTAACTTAATTTCTGGTCAATATGTTGTTCATTGTGTTAGCTATGGGTTATTTAGAAAATTCGAATGCCTAATAATTTCTTAGGAGTTTTAGAAAATAAAAGCCAGCACTGTAATATTTTCAGGTGAATACATTATTCTTATGGTTGGGGGATAAGAAACTTCTGCATCTTCAGAAAGAAACGATGGCCTACCTGTAGCTGCCAGTTATATAAACTTATTAACATGAGAGAATGTTGATAATTATTTTTATTTTTTTCATTCATTTCCAGAAAATGAATTTTCCCATTTAAGTTGTGATTTTCCTCAAATGTTCTTGATGTGCTGAGTGATTCTCTGTTGTGTCCTGGACATTTTGGATATCATACTGTGAGATTCTGGATTCTATTCTTTTTTTTCCATAGGTAGTCCCCCTGTTGAGGTGTAGCTTAACGACTCAATGGGTGTGTATGCCCAGGTTGTCAACAGGCTCCGCTAACCCCAGAAGTGGAGAGCTGACTCACTGCCTCATCGCAGGTGGGTGGGGAGAAGTTCAGCTCCCCTGTTAGCCCTGCGGTTGCCTGCTCAGAGAAAGTGGAGCATCAGCTCCTTCTACTTCACTGCCTCTGAGTGGGGGAGTAATGTCAACTTATGAGTATGACTGTACCCTGCTGCCACCAGGGAGTGGGACACCAGAGGACTGACTCACACTGCTTTGTTATTGCAGGGGAGGCAGAAGCCCAGCTCCCTTCTGGGCATCCTTGACACCAAAGAAGGGGACGTGGGGATGAAGAGTTTCAACTAATGCAGCCTCACACCAACACTTACTGCTGGATGTGTGTGGGTGTTCAGCATCTGACCAGTTCCACTGGCACACGGGTGAGGTGAGAGTGAAGTGCTGACCAGATGAGACTCACAGTTTGTCTAGTTTTGTTGCTACCTGATAGGATGAGAGGCTCAGCTTACCTCCAGACCCCATTAACTACGTGGCAGTGGAATCTGAGCTTCACTGATTGCTTCTATGGGGAGAGGAGGGTCTGGTAGAAGATCAACTTTCTACTTAGCCCCACTATAATCACAGGTGGGAGGAATGTATTTTTTCCTTTGGAATTTGGCTGAAGTAAGTTAATATTACCAAAAAAGTTTCTGTTGATAGGCCACACTTTTTCCTAGTCCTTTGTCTAGGGGAAATAAGCCATTCCTCTAGTATTTTTTGTCTGTGTGTGTCAGTGGTCTTGCGTTGTTGGTATCTGCAGTGCTGTGTCTGGGATATGTAAGGGGCAGGTGGGAAGGTTGGGGAGAGCCTCTGAAATATCCTTCCTCAAGTCCTGAGATTCCTTGGCAGTCTGTTTTTTCTCACCTTCTAGAATCTTAGCTTGTTGGTGCTGCTATATCCATATTGGTTAGTTGTAAAAGGAAGGGCCTTTGCCTCTGTAAGAGAAATGAGGTGACTTTTGGCTGGAATTGGAGGTTCCTATTCTTTATATAAGAGTTCAGATTTAAAGAACTCTTTGGCATTCAATTGGGCCAGACTGTTTCCATGGACCTTGCCATAGAAGTAAGGTGTGTGTGTGTGTGTATAGTGTTTTTGTGGTGGTTATTGCTCTCCCCTGCAAGTTAACTGTGTAAAGTTCAATGTAACTTTTCTTCCCATCTCTACTATCTGCTTGTGCCAAGTTTTCCCCCCTAATTCCTTGCCTTAGGGTAGATATAAAATATCTATAACATCAAGTCCCCAAGTGATCTACCCATTACTTTGCAACAATTTTATCATTTCCTCTGGTATTTTACTTTAGTCTCACTGATCTCACATGAAAGATTCACTGGGCTCAGGATTCTGAGTATTTACCTTTAAATCTATAGCAGTTGGGCTAAGTGCCCGATACCTCAAATGTTCTTAATGAATACTCACTGAATAAAATTTCCACATAAGCACATCTTTAATCACCCCTGGCTTTGACTATAATCCTTTCATTGCACATCCTCATTTGCAGTTTGTTAATGTATACTGTATTTGAGAGTGAAAGCTATGGCCTACCTGATGTTGGATCATCTTATTGTATAACTTTGGGTAATTAATAGTTCTAGTTATCTACTGACATGTAATAAGCCATCTCAAAACAAGGTAGCTTAATTTAGGTAGAGCTTGGTGGAAACAGCTTATTTTTGTTCCATGCACCATCAGCTGTAGTATTTTTGTTTTTGGCAGTTTTTGACCGGGGCTGGGTTTTGAACCCACCACCTCCAGTATATGGGGCCAGCATTCTATTCCTTTGAGCCACAGGTGCCGCCCCAGCTATAGTATGTTGACTGGGGCTGGGAAATCCACATCCATGATGATTCACTCACATAACTGCCATGTTATATAAGCTGTTGGCTGGGAGCTCAGCTGAAACTATCAGAGAAGGGTCTTGATTATTCTTCATATGAATCTTTCCACATGGCTTCTTGGGCTTCCTTATAACATGGTGGCTGATTTTAAGAGGTAGAAGTTTCCAGGCCTCTTGATTCCTGGCTTAGAAGACATATTACTTCCTCCTCTGGGTTCTTTTGGTGAAATAAGTCTCAGATTCAGCACAGATTCAAAGGAGAGGGAATATAAGTTCTGTGTTTTTATGGGTAGAACAGCTTGTATGTATAGAATTATTGGGGGCCATTTTTCAAGACTAGATACCACAATAACTTTAACTTTCTTCCTTTAGTTTCTTTACCTATAAAATATGAAATGGAAGGAGAAGAACAGTAGTCATACATCATAGAGTTGCTATGAAAATAGTAAAATATTATGCATGTAATAAGTTGAGAATGATTCCTGGTATATACTGAGCAGCCAATACATTTTAGTTAACTTTTGTTGATGTGGAAATGGAGAGTTACTGCAAAACACTGAGAGAGAGCCTTCCTTTCTCTGATAAAACGTATTTAGACAATTTTACTTTATGGGTATTTTCTTTGACAGCTTCAATTAATGCATTCTCTTTGATTTGCTTCATCTTAAACAACCAATAGAGTGTTTGTTATAGTTTTGTTTTGTTTTTAAGGACCTCAACTCAGTAGCCATTAAATGAAAGGAATAACGCACAGTTTTGTTGTAAAATAACTTTTTGTGTCTCTGTTGGAAACTTTTTCTTTTCATCTTCCCTTGCAGATATTATTAAATGTTTTTTCTTCTTGATGTCACCTTTCAGTCCCTCCACATTGCACTTTGAAAAAGCAATCTTTTAAATAGATTTAATGAATGATTTTGGAATGATATGCCCTTGAAATCTGCTCGTGGTTCTTTCTGCAGAAGCATTTGTGTGCAGAGTTAGTTCTTTTAGTAACTTCTATAAGAGAATTTCTTATTTCCACACCAGAGATGGGGATCAAAGCCAAACAATGTGCTATTAAAATTATGTAAATTCATTATTTTTAGCAGCCGATATGCTAACCAGGTCAAACTTTCATTAACTAGTGTACAGTATTTCCACAACCACCTTGATTTTGTATGAAAGGAACTATAGAGTTCATGCCATGTTGTTCTTAGAGCACAGCTAATTTCCATTCTTTCCTTTTGATTTTGTGTCCATACCTGTAATTTCTCCAAGTGATTAAGACCACAAGTTGTTCCTTCCACAGCTGACATTTCCTTCTGCAATTATTCATCTCTAGTTCTTTTAACAGCCACGTTTTATTAATGATCATTTACCATGCAGTAATAAACTCTGTGTCATTCAGTCCTTCTGGAATTTTCTGAACTTTGATTACAGTGTAACATATTGCCTGATTAATGGCTCATCATTGCTGTTTTCAGCTTCTGCATGCACTAATGTTACTTTTTCCCTTTTTAGCTTTAATATTCCCTGAAGATTTTCATTTTCAATAACTTTCTTAGTTTTCCCCAACTTTTCTTGCTTCTTTTTTGATTCCCCACTAACACAGAGTATGTACGGAATCCTTGCAAATGGCTACCATTTACTCTTGTTTCAGACTAGCATGGCGTTTCTCAAATTTTAGTGTGCCTCAGAAGCACCTGGAGGCCTTAACACAGAGGTTTCTGGGCCCCAGACCTTTTATGGCATGTGTTCAGAAAATTTATATTGCTAACAGGTTCCCGGGGGTGTTGATGCTGAATGGCCGGGAACGAGATTAGAGAACCAATGGCATAGCACATTAGCATAGTGTTTAAGAATTCAGATTCTGGGTTCAGATCATAGCTTTGCCACTTAAGTCTCCCAACTATGTCACTTTGGGAAAGTTACTTCATCTCTGTCATCTGCAGTTTCCACATTTGTAAAATGAGGAGCGAATCAACCTTCCAGACCTACAAGGATTAAGTGAGATGCTCCATGTGAGGCACTTAGCACAGTGGCAAATGTAAATGATCAATAATGTTAACTATTGGTATTTGGGGTATTTTTATAAGACATAAGGAATTAATGTTTAAGCTCAATTACCAAAATTAAAGTGTGCTTCTCCAGCAAACTGGTCACTTTCTCTGGAACTTGATTTTCTTTACCGCAGAGGTAAAATGCTTTTTTTCTTTCCTTTTTTTCCTTTCTTTTTAAGATTGGCCATGTGGACAGATAGACACAGTGGGAAAATTATGAAATTTGGAATCAGGAAAGTTCTAGTCTAGATCCTGCTATTGCTAGCTTTGTGACTCATAGCAATTTTCTTCATCTCTCTGATCCAAGTTTCCTGTAAATATCCTCTAGAGTGGTGATATAAATGGTAAGAACTGTTATATGGATCAAATGAGCCAAACCGTTTGGAAGATTTTTTTTTCCAGCTTAATGTCTGTGCAAGTGTATTTATTGTTATTTTTATTGGGAATACATCTAGAGCAATTTTTATTGTACATATTTATTTTACTCGTAAAAGTTATGTTTCTATAGAGTGACAATTATGGAATAAACTTTCCCATTAGCATTATTTGGGGATGGTAGTGATTCTAATTGGGAACTGTTGCACACTTGCTTAGATATTTGGAAGTGCTATTATCTATCAGTATCTAGTGAGATCTTATTCATGTTAACTCAAATGCTGATTTATCTTTGTACCAAAAGCACCCTTACGAAAACTTTGTGTGTAGGGTGTGTGTATTTAATTTTGACAATAAGTTTAGACAAAAATCATGACCTTATTTTCAGTTAACACTAAGATTCTTTCAGAAAAGCAAAAGGAGTACCATTTGAGCAAATTAAAAAAGTATAGCATTCAGCTTTGTGTTAGGCACTGTGGGAGAGGTCCAAAGGAAGCATACTTGCCTTGTGCTTTAGACAGGTTCTTCTCTAGCAGAAGTCAGAACAACATACCAAAATCACTTCACATGTCACAGAGAAAGAATTTAAAGGAGGGAGAGATTATTTCTGGCTGGGGGATCAGCAACCTCCATTTTTAGGCCACACTCAGAGGTACATTAAGCCAGTGTATCCAAGTATGATAAGGAACCCGGAAAGGACTTGGCAAACTAATTTATTGACCTTCACGAAGGATTATATTTAAACCATCTCAGACAGATGAGAACCTATTCTCCATTGGGGGAAGAAATCCTCCCCTTGAAGGAGAATCTATAACCTTCCTTATTAACTCATTTCAATATTTAATAGTTTTTCCTTGCAGCTGAGAAGCCTGCTTTATTTTAACTCATACATGAACATCAAGATTTATCCTTCCTTAGACTTGATGAATACCAGCTTGCCCTTTTATATTAGGGAATCATCATTCTTTCTTTGGGTACCCATATATTATTGCCTCATTCATTGATTAACAAATAAAGAGTTCTGGAAGTTGGATGATATTAGTTCTGGTCAAGAGCATGGAGATTCATGCATCCTGGGTTAGATGCTTGCTTCCTTCACTTTCATGATTTGTCACTTTGGGCAAACTTACTTAAAACCTCAGAGCTTCATTCTTACTCACAGAATGGGGATAATACCATATATACCCCATAGGATAGTGGTGAAGATGATAAGTGGTGCTTCCCCGTAGGTGGAACTACATGAAATCACCACTATATGACTATTTTGACCAATCAAAACAGCAGTTCAAGGGCATTCAAGCTAAGAAATGGCATAGCAAAGTGTCTGAATCCATCAAAGACTCAACACTAATAACCACTGTTGTCAACAAAAGTAACAACTATCACATGTCTTATTATTATGTTGTTGTCAGTGTCATAATCATGGTCTACAATAGCCACATGCAGTGCTGGAGGATCCTCCTGCAAAGTAGCTGATATAAAATGGCAAGACATTGTCTTACAGAGCTCTGTGTATGCTGCATGGAAGGCAGAACATCTGTGTCTTCAGCCTGCAGAAGGCAAGTAGGCTGTAAGAGGTGGCAGCATTTGAACTAGGCCTTGAAAGGTGAGTTGGAGATTTCTGGGTAGACAAACCCAGTGGGGGAAACCCATGCAGAGGAAAGGGCAGGATCCCAGAGTGCAGAGGTGGGAGGGAAAGTGGTAGATTTGGAAACCTGCAGTGAGTCTATTTGAATAGAGGGTAAAATAAGATTGCAGGAGAGGAAGGAATTAAAGGTGAGGAGAGGAATAGGGAGGTGGCTAGAAAGAAAAGTCAGTTTTTATTGAATGATTCCTCTAAAGTTTTTGCAGAGAATGATTAGCCTGAAGTAAGTGTATCAGCAGAGAGATGGGTAAGGGAGTCAGTTGCAACAGTCTAGCAGAGAAGTAGTGTAAGCAGAGTCCAGGGCAGTCACAGTGTGCTTGGAGAGCAGTGGATGGAAATGATTTATTTCCAAGGTGTGTTTTAAAGGTCCTAATAATAAAGGGTCAAGGCAGGAGGTGAAACATCAGTTGACTTGTAGATGCCTGCTATTCCCTGAGATACAGAAGATACAAGAAGAAGGAGGAGGTGAGGTATGGGAAATGAGGCAAAGCAGATATGAAAATATAATGCGTTAAGTTTGGGGTGTGTGGTGCTCAAGATGCGTGGGAGATTCCCATTTCCTCTGACTTTCTTAGGGCCTGATGTTTCTGTTCTGACTGAAGCATAAGGTGTTGTGTTCTCATGAACGTCATAGGATTCATGAGATCCTTGCCCAACCATTCTGAAAGCATGAATTGTATTTTGTGTTTTTAATTTCACTAGAGTTTTGCCTCCCAAGTATACTGGTCATGTGCCTGGGCAGAGGTAATGGTTAATGAGTAAAAAAAAAAAAAAAAAAAAGCAGCTAATATTAATAGAGTTTCTACTATGTTTTAGGCACTGTTCCAAATTTGTTCTGTCAAAACTTCATTTAATTTTAGCAACAGTGCTATGTGGTGGGCTATTAACCCCATTTTATAAACAAGGAAATTGAAGCTCATAGAGGTTAATTAAACATGTCCAAGGTCATATAACTAGAGAGTGGTGGATCCTGGATACAGACTGAGGTGGAAGCTCCAGGGACTGTGCTTCTGAGCATTATGTTGGGATGTGTAATTTGGCTTAGGCTGGAGAACACTGTCTATGGGGGCTCAGAATAATGGGATTTTACCGTTTTAAAAATAATTCTTAGCTGGCCAATTATAGGAACTGCTTCTGAGATAGTTAAAGGGTCTCCATGCTTAGAGGTCATTATGGGTCTCCTCTGAATGGCAGAGGAGGCCTTGAGTGAGGAGAAGTAGGGGACCCAGAGAGGTCTGTTCTTATCTTGGGTATGGGAATCATTACAAATGCCTTGGGCATTACAGATGCCAGGTTTTCAGACTTAGGGCTGCTTCTGGGAGTCCTTTAACACCACAGTGGTGGGAATACTCAGCTTGCCTTCCGCCTCCAGCCTGCTGCTAACCCCACTGGTCAGTCAAGTCAACTCTGATGGGACCTCTCCTGTGGCTCTGATGCCTGGACACCCCTTTGGCTCTTCCCTCACTGCAGGTGTGCTAAGGATGTTGGTGCTGGGTGTGCAGCAGGTGCTATTCACAGTGGAGCTCATGCATGTGATTTCATCTTCCCCTCCCCCAGCAATAAGTGGTGTGTGGTGTAGATATCTGCATCAGAAATCAGAAAAGACTATGGAGAGAGGGGAGGAAGGAGATTTTCTTTTCTCCCTTCCTTCTTTTCTTTTCTTTTTGTTTCTTTTTTCTTTTCTTTTCTTTTTTGTTTTTTTAGGCAGAGTCTTACTCTGTTGCCCTGAGTATAGTGCTAGTGCCAGTGCCTTGGTGTCATCATAACTCACAGCCACCTCAAACTCTTGGGTTCAAGAGATCCTCTTGCCTCAGCCTCCTGAATAGCTGGAACTACAGAAGTGAGCCATTAACACCACTAATTTTTCTATTTTTAATAGAAATGGGGTCTTGCTCTTGCTCAGGCTGGGGTCTTTTGAATTTTCTAAGCATTCTCATTTATTACTTCTTTTTAAAATAAAAGGTCAATGATGGCAAAAAAAAAATAATTCTTCTTTGGTACAAGGTGTTTTGCATGGTGTTTGAGCTTTGTAGATTAATAAAAGCAATCCATGGCTTAAAAATCATTTTATCTAGTCCATATTCTCAAATGGGAATGATTCCAGATTTTGGTTCTAGATAATCTTACTGAGTTTGGTCTATTTTCTTTTGCTTTCTACCATGGGGCCTCTCTGTAGGAGGAGGTGGCAATTATAATTACAGGTGATATTTACTTGCTAGAGTAAGTTACATTTATTGATTAAAAGGAATTCTCTGCCTTGGTGGCAGCTCAGTCACTGGTTAATAGAAAAACTAAGGTAGGTTTTTTTCCTCCTATCATTGTGCTTTTATGAATTATTTAACTGGGTTTTGTCCCTCTCTCTATTTAACTGCACTTATGGAGAAGAACTAGACTGTTGGCATTAAGAACTCTCTAAAAGACAAAGCAGTTGATTATCCTTATCGTTAAAGTAGGTGCTCATATTGGTGCAGTAAGAAGCACTGCACAGAAATAGCTCATTGGCAGAATTGTGCTCTCAAGGGCAGATATCTTCAAGCCATCCTTAGCTCTCCAGAGCAGAAAAGCAACCGAGTACAATGCTGAGGACTGGGGAAAACGTTGAACTGCAGGCAGAAGAATCTCATGTGAAATTGCAAGTGGTTTCAATGATGCCTTTCAAAGGAAAACCGCACTGTGATTCGCCTTCCCTCTTAATCACGGCACTACTATCCCTAGGAAAGGCGAGTTTTCTTCCTGGCTTAGGCCTTAACTGATGGTTTGAATGAACCTAATCTTTTTAGCAACTTGTCTTTGCATGTTCTGGTTCCACTGTCAGGAGGGTTCTTTCTACCTCTCTGCCCCCAGTCCTTTTGGAGAATTCCTACATGGCCTTCCATACCTGAATCATAACAATGACACTAGGATGCTTTTATTTGGTACATTCCATGTACCTGGCAGTGAAGGGATAGAGGGTGGGGAAGTGGAGGCATCTGCTTCAGATGCAGGCAAGAGGGGTCACATTGCCTATGGAGAATTAGAAAACAACAATAAAACCAAAAAGAGAGTCTGCTGTTTCTGATCACCATATGTTGGTGCTGCTAGACAATGTCAGTGATGAAATGCTCCTCCCTGCTGGGGCAGCCTCATCCTATGCACTCAGCACCTTACTAAGCATTTACATATATTAACTTTCATAATTTGTCCCTAATTTACAGCTAAGGGAACTGAAGCGCAGGAAGGTTGTGCTAAGGTCATGCAGCTTGATCATAGTGCTGAAGCAGGTGAGCGATGTGTCCTAAATTTCCGTCTGGGCAGTGTTGTACCAGTTCACTAACCACTGAGCATATGCCTCGTGGAGTGTCTTATATAAATAAAAATATGCCTCCCTGAAGACCTCTATTATCTGCCCGGCATAAAATGGCTTCCCATGTGTATTGCACTGCAGTCTGTCTGTATTTTTATTCGAACACTCACTAGGCTGCGAGACGGTACAATAACTCCCTGGCTGCCCCATGATAGATGTGAAATGCATGAATGCAGTCTTAGGTACTAGAACTAGAATAATCATATATATTATAGCAGATTGTGGGTTTGGGTTTGGAAACCAAAGATAGCCTTCATTTCTGAATCTGTCACTAATTATCTCCAAGACCTAGAATTAGGCATTTAATATGTCTAGATTTTTTTCCCCTAGTCTGTATAATAGGAAACAATTGCATCAGTGATTTTTAATCATGGCAAGGCATGGGTGGGGAAACTGTAGCCTTAAGGCCACATGTGGCCTTAAAGGTCTTTAATTTAACATGGCCTTTTGAAAGGACCTAGAAAACCACATGCAGCCTCATGGCCATAGATTTACCACTCTTGTAGGGTCAAACTAAAACTCAGTA
>NW_003852401.1:4853986-4877992 GCF_000181295.1 Otolemur garnettii
TCTGACTTCTAATGTCAAGGAATAACTTACTTATAAATGGAAAAATTCAGTTTGCATTATTTTTATAAGTCTTCTTTTACTCAGTCCTATGTTTATGAGATTTATCCATGTTGTTGTACTCCTGTAGTTCGTTCATTTTCATTGCTGAATAGGATTCCACATCATACATAGACTACAATTTATTTATTCATTCAGTGACTTATGAATATTTTGGATAAATACAAAGAAATCCATACCCGGTGAATCATAATAAAACTGCCAAAAAGATAGAAGACCTCCTTACTAAAATTTATTTACTTAACCTAAGAATACTCTCAGGAACCTCTTTCTGGGAACTACTTCTTTTTCCTTATTTTAGATAAATACAAATAAAGCTATACCTAGTGAATTATAATAAAACTGCCAACAAGATCAAAGATCTACTTACTAAAATTTATTTATACTAAGAATACTACTGTGTTTTCCCATGTATAATGTGTACCTTTTACCCAAATTTTTGAAGGAAAAATAAAGGTGCACATTGTATATGGGTAATACTAATTATATATCTATATACATGTTTGAAATTCTTTTCTTTATGCTTATGCATTAAAATGTAACTCTAGAAAGTAATAATGGTATCTGTCTGCAAAATAATACCCTGGAATATGGTAACTGGTTTTGTTGAACTTACAATGAACTTGCAATGAAAGCCCATGTTATGCAAAGTGCAAAAGCAACCTCAGTAGACTTAAAAACCCAACTTGCCATGATACATGGTGGGCTATCCAGCCAACGGCAACTGCTTGATGTGTCAGTAAATAAGCCCTTTAAGGCCCTAATGAAGAAAGAGTGGACATCATGGATACAGCCAGCTGGTAATGATTTAACATCTACAGGCAAAATCAAGAAATTACTCGTCACTCAGTTTTGTGATTGGCTCTTAAGATTGTGGAGCAGTGTCAAGGAAGAAGTGGTTGGGAAATGGTTCAACAAAACGTGGCATCAGCAATGCTATGGATGAAACTGAGGATGACAAAGCTTACTGGGATGAGGAAAGTGACCGTTCAGAAGACACCAGTAATGAAGAAACTGAAGAAGATACTTCTGGGATTGACAGGGACAGAGAGCTGTTGGCCTTCTATGATGTGCAAATATAAATTTTTTTACCGGTACATGACATTTCTTATACCTTGTATCTGTTCTTATGTTTTGAAATTATTTGTTACATAAAATTTCTTATAGTATAATATGTCAAAAATAAATACTAAAATTCCTTTACAATACAAAAATACAAGTAAATATAAACAAATAAAAATTGGAATTAAAATAACTTTTTTCTGAAAGTTTGAGCTAAAAACATGGGTGCACATTATACATGGGCGTCCATTATCCATAGCAAAAAATGGTAATTCCTTCTCTTATTTCTGGGGACTCATCCTTTTTTCTTTATTTTGGATAAATAAAAAGAAAGCCGTACCCAATGAATCATGATAAAACTGCTGAAAAGGTCAAAGACCTACTTATTAAAAGTTATTTACTTATCCTAAGAATATTCCCTCCCTCCTTTCTAGGAACTATTTCTTTTTCTTTACTTCAGAGGACGTATTCTGAGACTTCTCACAATCATCCTTGCTTAGCCAGGGGTGGACATGTGAACAGTCCAAGCCAGTGATAGACCTAGTGCTCATGTCTATAATTCCTAAATTGGAATCACAATTGAGGGCACTCCTCTAAGATTTTTGACCTTGGAATCAAGGAGGGAGAGAGAGAGAGATCATAAGATACTTAGACCCTTACCAGGGCCATGTTCTCCACCAAGAGAAAGAAATCATTTTGCAATAGGACAAAGTAAAGCTGACTTATGTCCAGAAATAGCGTGGAAAGATGGGGAATGTGGGTGGTCTCCCTGGCTTCATTGATCCCTAGGGCCTTGACACATCTCCCTCTTCCTGTTATCAGTATATAATCCATTTATTTTCTTCTTGACTTAAGTCAGTTCAGGTTGGTATTCTGTTACAACTAAAAAGAATTTTTCCAGGACAGACTTGTTACACAGACTAAAATATATAAAAATCAATAAATTTGGAGCTGCTTGGCCTCATTACCAACCCCCCAAAAACAAAACAAACAAAAATTGAGTGACATCTAAAATCCATATTTAATGGAGGAATGTTGAGGATGGTCAGTTTCCTCAGTATAAGACTAGACAGATTATTAAGCTCAGAAGTAGCACTTTACGAGTGGCACAGTACTCTGGACTCTGCCCAGGACTTCCTTCAGTGCTATCCCCACTTCCATTCTAAACCATCCTCCCCTTGACCCTCTGAAGCCTTGAGCCTCGGTCACAGACTGTTGCTAGTGAAAGCCGTAAACCTTGTATATTTGGCTGATATTCCAACACATAGAAGGGACTCAGCAAATATTTGTTTTTCTACCCAATTCAGCACTTACTACTTAGTTGCAAGTTCTTTCCTCATTTAGGGATGAATACTTAGCACGTATGTCTCTACAGAGCCTCCAGTCTCCTAATTCTTCTTCTTCTTCTTCTTCTTTTTTTTTTTGGCCAGGGCTAGGGCTGGGGCCAGGTTTGAACCTGCCACCTCCAGTCTATGGGACCCCAGCCTTACTCTTTGAGCCACAGGCACTGCCCTCTTAATTCTTCTTAACTCCACCTTCTTACTCAGTGATAAATGACTTCCCATTCTGTTTTTAATGAGCAACTGCGGAGATTCCCAACTTTATTCTAACACAGTTAAACCTTCATGTTTACCCTTTTGTCCTCCCCACCCAGCTTGAAGGAATCTGTATCCTTGTTTGTCTCTGAGGCTAGATCTTGAGAGTACTATTGCTATATTTATTCTCTGGTATCTTCAAACTCTCCCTCTGTGTGGACTACCTGTATGTTTCTCCTTTATCTTAAAAGAAAATCTTAACTTGGTCTTGTTAAGAGAGCAAGCCCTATCTTATTTTTTTCCTTATACCGACACAATTCTTGAGTAAGAAGCTCAAGAATATATTGACTACCTGTGTTGAAACTTGAAACACCCTCTACCTATTTCCAGGGCAAGTCATTCTACCTCTTTGCTTGATCGCTGTCTCAGACCCTGGCTTTGCTGCTTCTTCCCATCCTGTAATTCTGAACTCTGAACATTTCTGAAAGTTCATCCTAGGTCCTGGCCTCTTTCTCTTGCTACAAATGTTCTGTCTGCTTCCTGGAGACTGTCTATAAAAATAATGCCCAAATCTATACCTTCAACCTTGTTCTCTCACCCAGGTTCCAACTGTGTCAGGTTTAATTCCTGCTAAAGATCCCGCTCGGCTGTTCTATTTTCTTCCCTCAGATGATCACTTGCCAAACTGAGCTCATCTTTTTCCTTCCATCTTCATGACTCAGCATGCTGTTCCCTTCCTTCATTAATAACACCAGCATTTCCCCAATTAGGCAGGCTTGAACGCATTGACGTTCCCTATCTCTCATTACACGTAGTCATCAGTCACTGTGACTTGCGGAGATTTTAAGACTCTCGTACCCATGCCTTCTTCTTTTCCTTCCTTCAAGGATAATCCACAATTTATGTTAGCTGTCGCCATGACAAAGCTTACAGGGAAATGTGGCATCTTCCTCTCGCCATGTTTTCCCTCCTTAATGGACCTGTAACTTGTCTCCCTGAAAGCTATTTCTAGCTCTGAGCTATTTTCAGAACCAAGATAACTGATCAACATGAATTCTAGGAATAAGCAAGTCTTCCTGTGGTTCCCTCTGCCAGATATGCTCATGTCCCATGGGCTCTTTATAACTTCTCACTTAGAAGATTCTCTCCAGGGGGCAGGATACTCTAAAATCAGAATTTTACAAAATCAAAATACCTTCAACATGTTGAAAAACAGCCATCATACATAGCTAGAAAAGCATAGATGATCCCAACACATCCTCAGTTTGTTACTTAGAAAAGTTGATTATTTATTTCTCTATGTTGTAAGTAGTTCAGGGACTGTGTTTATCATTCCCTTAAAGCCCTACAGTGTTTAACTCAAGATTTTGCATATAGTCAAATCTATTTTTTAAAAAATTAATGAATGGTTGGGTGAGGGAGCTACATGTATAATCAGTTTGGTAACACATTATTTGTAAAAACTTCATAATATTTAGCTTTATAGAACCCCAAGAGTCAACCTTTGGGGTAGGTAGATCATATTATTTATACTATCTGCTGAGGAATTGGAAGTAAAGAGATGTTGTGGGTTGCAAAGTCACACAGCTATTTGGCAACGTGGTTACTCCTAGAAATAGATCTATTTTTTTGCAATATAGTATCTGAACACTGAATCATGCTTTCTCTTGCACCTGGGTGGACCTGGTTTGGAAAAAAGTAACATTAACATAGAAATCTCCAGATGTGAATTTTCTCCCTTACAATATTAAGTGTTTCTCCAAATATCCACAAAACATTTTTTTTTTTGTATATGTTTTAATGTAAAGCCAGTCTGTCGGTTATTTCCACATGAAATTGTTCCTTTATTTATGACAGGAAAATAACTTACTTAAATTTAGAAATTTTAGTTGGTGTTATTTTATAATATTACCCAACACTTGAAAATTATAGATCTGCAAGGTAATGTTAGAGGTTGTCCAGAATGGTCTGTCATTATCGGACTCTTTCTCCAAGAGGGAGTGTTGAAAGGGCTATGGTGTATAAAGTTTGCCATTTCTTTAGAGGCCATGAAAGGCAAAGCCCTTGAATGAAACAGGTTGACCTGTACTAGGAAACTCTCTGAGCTTCCTTGGGTGGTGTTTTCTCCACACTTGTCCTTTGTTTCACCTGTGACCTTTGTCTAACATCCCACATTTACTCATCTGGGAATTAACCTGAATTCTTGTTTGTCTTAGGAAAATTTCTATGTGCCTCACTAGTAATCCAACTCCTTCTGCCTTTTCCAGTCTAGACCTTGTTCAAAAATCCTGGTCCATGGATGCCATCTTGCTCTTATGGATGGATCTGTGTTCCTCATATCTACTCTAGACCTTTGTACTTGATATGTCCTCTACTGGGAATATTCTACCCCAAAGATTTCTGCAGGCCTGCCTCTTTAGCTTATCTAAGGCTTACATATTACTGCCTTTAAAAGGAATTCCTTGACTGCTATGTATGAGCCAGTCTTCTAACCCCGTCCTAGCAGTTACTCTCAATCATAATATTCAGTTCAATTATTTTTATTATGTATATCACAAGACAATTAGCTTGTCAATTTACTTGATTTCTTGTTTATTGTATTTTTTCCCTCTTGCCTCCCATCCCCAACTAGAGTGTACACTCCAAGGGATCAGAGATCTTGCTCATCCTGTTGACCACAGTAGAACCTAGAGCATAGTAAGAGGATGTTAGATATTTGTCAGAAACACGAAGAATTCATAAAATCTTTTTTAAAATTATCTCAAGGGGTTTGGGGTATTGGGAGGTAAATATATACATATACTCAGTCTGTCATATGGGTTCATGACAGAATAGTTCGATACTATTGGTCATCACTTTGACATATCAGTAATGACACTGCAAGAGAACATTATTGTTCCAAATAGTTAGTACACAGCGTCTGCATCTCCCTGGGTATGTTTTCAATGGCTAAAGGATTATGCTACATAAAAATATGCCCCAAGCCCAGAAAAAGAAAAGACAGACACTTCTGGAAAGGAAACAAAGTTCCATTTGCATACTCTCATCTCATCCCTTCTGAAGAGTGCTCCAGCTCTCCAGTCCATATTGTAGTAGCAAGGAGTTCAGCAGACATCATGGAAGTATTACGAGAGTGAGAAGAGGTTTTTGTCTTGTAAATGCATGTGTCAAAATCCCTAGCTTTGACCTGGGCTCTGGCTCTTGTCCTTCTAGCTTCTTTGATATCGGCAGGTCTTATTCTGTACTTACATTTTTCCTAAGGCTTTATGAGACAACCAGTGACCAGTGGCTGTCTTTTTCTATTACCCTGGTCCTAGAGAGACTGAGGCAGTTTTTTGAGGGGAAGGAAAGGAGGGCTCTTATAGCATTTAATTTTCAGAAAAACCCTGATCTGATAGGTATTTTTAAGGCCAATCTTCATATTAAGAAAACAGACTCGGGAATTACACAGCGTAACCCAGGACTTGTTGCTGTAAGTGGCAGCCCTGGGATTTGAACCTCAATCTATCAGATACTAAACTTCTATCTGTTGTATGTCACACCATTCAGCAGCATCCTTATCTGGGGAGATGAAGAGTTCACTGTTCCTAATCTGTTATTGATTAGCTTAACTTCTTGGAAAGCAATTTTAGACACTGAACCAAAATCTGCTCTGTATTTCTGTATAAAATTGCCTGTGGGAATTGTACAGAATGTCCATCTTTTCTTTTCCCTGACAATCACTTACAAATACTTGAATAAAACTCTCAAATATGATAGTTAGGGCTGGCTTCATAAAAAGGTGGAATCTGAAGAAGAACCATAGCATTTAGATTGGTTGAAATGAAACAGACATGATAGGCAATCAAAAGTGATAATAACAGTATGATTTGTTGAATGCCTATTACGTGTCCAGTATTCTGCTAGTCACTTTCTGTGCATTATCTCAAGTAATTCTCATGATTGTACAATAGGTGGATGATGCTCTCGTTTTATAGATGTAAAAACAAACTCCAGAGAGGTGAGGTAATCCAGTACAGACAGGTAGTACATGACAGAGATTTGAAACTAGACTTATACGATTCTAAAGCATGTTTTCTGCACTAGTTTAGACTTTTGTGTTGTTACATAAATGAAGTTAAGAGGCAGTATAATCTGATTCCCAGTTTGAATTTAGTAGAGTATAAGCCTAAAAAGGGCCTTTTAATTTTTTAGTTACTCTTTAAAACATATTTTGCTGAATTATCCCTTTTTTATTTTCCTTTTTTTATGAGTTTTTTTCCTTTTATTAAGTTATATACACATAGATCATGAATACAACTATGCATTTGTGGCATATAATGTGTTGATTTTTTATACAATTTGGAGTGCTTACATCAAACTAATTCATATAGCTTTTACCTCATTTTCTTGATTATTGTGTAAAGATATTTATGTTCTATACTTGATAGATTTGACTTGTACCCTTGCAATATGCTCCATAGGTGTGGTCCCACTTGCAATATGCTCCATAGGTGTGGTCCCACTGTTTACCCTCCCTCTATCAAACCTCCCCCCTCCTATCCCTTTTGCCTCTGTTTCTCTCCTTCATCCTGGGCTATAGTTGTAATCTATCTTTCATAAGAAAGTGTGAGTAAATATAAATTGGTTTCATAAAAGTACTGAGTACATTGGATACTTTTTCTTCCATTCTTAAGATACTTTACTAAGAAGAATATGTTCCAGCTCCATCCATGTAAACATAAAAGAGGTAAAGTCTCCATCTTTTTAAGGCTGCATAATATTCCATGGTATACATATACCACATTTTATTAATCCATTCATGGGTCAGTGGGCACTTGGACTTCTTTTTTGACACAGAGCCTCACTATGTCGCCCTGGGTAGAGTGCTGTGGCATCAAAGCTCACAGCAACGTCCAACACTTGGGCTTAAGTGATTCTCTTGCCTTAGCCTCCCAAGTAGCTGGGACTCCAGGTACCCACCACAACACCCAGCTATTTTTTTGTTGTAGTTGTTGCTGTTGTTTCACAGGCCCAGACTGGATTCCAACCTGCCAGCTCCGGTGTACGTGGCTGGCGCCCTAGCTGCTGAATATAGGCACTGAGCCCCCTTTTAAATTTTCTATTAATATTTTAAGAAGACCCCATTGCTGTGTTGGACCCTTTTATTTATAACAAAGCCCAGCCCATGTATTCCAATCTAATTTCTTTCCCTCTCTCCAGTTTAGACCCAACAGCCATAGCCAGGGTTACCTGAAGTAGAAAGCATGGGCTTCTAATTTACTCATTTTACTTGTCTGTTTTTCATAGCTATTTCAGGCATGGAATAAAAAATGGTGAAGGTCAAGCAACTCTTTTTGTTTTTATATAAATGCTTTTATTTATGTATTTTATTCTTTTAAGAGGTACAAGTTGAATTCCATTACATTTATATCCCATGTAGTGGTAGGTCTGGGCTTTTGGTGTACCCATCACCCACATAGTGCACTTCGTACCCCATAGGTAATGCTTTTTTTTCTTGTAGAGAGAGAGTCTCACTTTATCACCCTCGGTAGAGTGCCATGGTGTCACAGCTCACAGCAACCTCCAACTCCTGGGCTTAGGCGATTCTCTTGCCTCAGCCTCCCAAGTAGCTGGGACTATAGGTGCCCACCACAACGCCCAGATATTTTTTGTTGCAGTTTGGCTGGGGCTGGGTTTGAACCTGCCACCCTCAGTATACAGGGCTGGCGCCCTACCCACTGAGCCACAGATGCCACCCATAGTAATTTTTAACTGAGGCTGTTGTCATCCCTCTCTTGAGTGTTGCTATGTAGGTCATTATGAAAGTTTTGAGATACATAAAAATCAAGAAACATAAAATACACTGAGACAGAAACAACTGAAGCCCTTCCAGTAATACTGATAAGCTGAGCAAGTTGAAACTTGCACGAGTGAGGAAGAAAGGAGGCTGTTGACTGTTTCTTGGAAGTGAAATAATGTACCATAATACAGTCTGTCCCAAAACTTTCATAGTGGCTGGGAGTGGTGGCTCACGCCTGTAATCCTAGCACTCTGGGAGGCCAAAGTGGGTGGATTTCCTGAGCTCAGGAGTTCAAGACCAGCCAGAGTCAGTGCAAGACTTTATTTCTAAAAAAAAGAAAAACAAACAAAAACCCCGAGCGTTGTGGCAGAAACCTGTAGTCCCAACTACTTGGGGGGCTGAGGCAAGAGAATTGCTTAAGCCCAAGAGTTTGAGGTTGTTGTGAGCTGTGATGCTGTGGAACTCTCCCCAGGGTGACAAAGTAAGACTCTGTCTCAAACAAAAACAAACAAACAAACTTTCATAGTGACCCACATACTTCCCTAGATAATCAGCTTCTGATGTTATCTATAAGGCTGGCATTCACTATTGGGCTAGAGTTGGGGAAATGAAAGAGAAAAGGGAGGCAAAGTTAAGGTTCGGGTGCCTGGAAAGAAGAAATGGGCGAGCTGGTTTACAACAGGCATAATCCAATGGGCACGACTGGAGCTTCTACATGGAAATAGAAACAAACACACAGTTGGCTTTTGCTTTATGGAATTGATATGCTCCAGCTGTTGGTTCTAAAAGGAACCCAATTTTCCTTGTTAACTGCTTTTATGAAATCAAGGATCTGTCCCCACAAGGAAAAAAGGAAATCCTCAATAGACTCAATTAAAAACTTTTGGGGAAGCTGGAGCTGAACTGGTGGCTAGCTCTGTAGACCCTGTGGGATTTGTTGTCCCACTTAGTGGTTCACTCCTCCTTTGCTGTGATGGTTTGACTCCTTGGTCTCCCCTAGGCTGTCAGGCCCAGTCCTGCTCCCTTTGGGATGAAATATTAGTGCAGTGTCTATTATTGGAGAAATGACTGCACAGCTCCTAATACACTGGGAGGTTTCTGGCTGGCGATCGATGTCGCATTTGCATTTAGGTTTTACACACTTACTCCACTGCCATTTCTCACCTTTGGAACATTTCTAAAAATAAGCCAACCTGCTTATTGAGAATCCATGAGGATAACTGTGACCTGTATCTCTTTATCTCTGCATGAACAGAAATCATTCAAAAAACCACCTATAGATAGGACATGTTATATTTCTTAGTTGTCCTATAGATTTGATATTCTTTGTGTTTATATAATATCTGTTGGTCTGTTTATTATCAAAGAGCTCTCTTTTGAAATAGTTATTAGAAAACCCAGTGGGAAAATGGTGAGTTAAATCCCTGACTCTGCTCCCTGAGTGATTTGATCTTGAACACCATAGGAAGTTGCTGAGGTTTGTAAGGGGATCATGTACAGAAGACACCAGGAGATAGAAGAACCTTGGAACACTCTGGGAAAGAGGAGAGGCATAAGGAGTGAGGGAAGGGCTACTGGCATAGATGAAATTGCTTTAGAAATATTTCTGCAATGGTTTCCATGTGGGAAACCTATAATGTCAATCTTGTTGAAAAGACTGGGTCAATAGAATCACCTCCTGAACTCTCAATTTATAGTCCCAATGCTTTCTCTAATGCTGTTACATCTGAAGGAAGGAGTCATGTTGATACAAAACACTATTATAGCTCTTCTTTAAAAGAAGGAAAAGATTTTCGCAGATGCTTCCCTTTTCATTTATTGTTGCTACCATTTTTCCCCCGACTACTCTCATTCTTGGCCTGCGTAGGAAATGAGAAGATAATTTAAAATTAAATGATGATGGCTCAGAGCTTACAGCACTTGAAAAAGAGAGAAAAGAAAAGTATTGCATTTTGACAGTGCCGGGAGTGATAGTTAGCAGCTTAACAAGGAGGCCCAGAAGAGCTGTTAAGTGAGATTTTGATCATTTTGATGCTTTAAAGGAGGGCCCCCAAAATATTGTCCTTTCTCATGCTATAGAATAAGGATTTTGGGAACCTAGGCCATTGAGTTGGAAAAGAATGAAAGTAAGGTCAGAGTTAGTGAGTTAGGATATCCTGAAATATAATACTTGATGCATTTCTTTCTCTACTGGTAAAAATGTCTTCATAGAATGTCTGCAAAAAATAAAGCATATATACACACATTTAATGCACACAAATATATACACCTATATACACATGTGTGTATAAATATAAATAACCTATGTGTATATATATATATATATCCATGTATATAAAACACACATACCTCATACAAATAATTCATATCAGCTTAAATGTTGACATTTTTAAAGTTTCTTATAAATATTGATAGTATTAACTATTCTTTTTTATTTTTTACATTCTTCAAAAATGGTATATATTTTTTATTTCAAAGTTTTATGGACCACAAATACTTGTGGTCACATAGTTAGCTTTTATAATGCTTGAATCATGGTTCTAAGTGTACCCATAACCCAGACGCTAATCATTGTACCTGGTAGGTAGGTTTTTGCCATCTCCTCCTTCCTGCTTACTCCTCATTGACTTCCATTAAAATTAAACTTCCCTCTCTATGTGTGAGTGTGTGCTCATCAGTTAGTTCCAATTTAATGGTGAGTGCAGGTGTTGTTTGATTTTTCATTCTTTAGATACTCCACTTAGGATAATGGTGTCCTACTAAATTACTAAGTAGTCGTTCCGTTCCTAAGTATCCTTCACTTAGGATAATGGTTCCAAGAGAATTACTGAGTAATATTCCATGGTATATACATACCACATTTTGTGAATCCACTCATGAAGTGATGGGCATATAGATTGATTCCACATCTATGTAATTGTATGTTGTGCTGTAATAAATATTAGAGAGCAGTTATCTTTTTGATAAAATGACTTCTTTTACTTTGGTAAATACCCAGTAGTGGGATTGCTGGATCAAATGGTACATCTACTTTTAGTTCTTTGAGGAATCTCCATACTGTCTTCCACAGAAGTTGTACTACTTTGCAGTCCTACCAAGCGTGTATAAATTTTCCTTTCTCTCTGCATCAATACCGGCATCTTTTGTTTTGTGACTTTTTGATTAAAGCCATTATCACTGGGGTTAAGTGATATTTCATTGTGGTTTTGATTAGAATTTCTCAGATGATTAATGACTCTATGCATTTTTCATATGCTTATTGGCTATTTGTCTGTATTCTTTTGAAAATTTGTTCATGCTTTTTGCCCGCTTTTTAATGGGGTTATTTAATTATTTTTTTCCTTGCTGATTTGCTTTAGTTCTTTGTAGATTCTAGTTATTACATGGACAGCTTGAGAATAATTCCCCCCATTCTGTAGGTTGTCTATTTGCTCTGTCAATTATTTCCTTGGCTGTGCAGAGCCTTTTAATTTAGTCAATTCTTATTTATCTATTTTTGTTGGTGCTGTGATTAGCACTGGGGCCTTCTTCATAAATTCTTCAACTAGGCCAATACCTAAAAGAATTTTTTCAACATTTTCTTCAATAATTTTTATGGTTTCATGTCTTATATTTATGGCCTTAAATCCATCTTGAGTTAACTTTTGTTAGTGGTGGGAAATATGGATCTTATTTTATTGTTTGGCATGTGTCCATACAATTTCCCCACTTTTTTGGTAGGGATTCTTTTCCTCAGTGTATATTATTGTGTACTTTGTCAGATCAGATAGCTCTGTGTGGGTGGTTTTATATCTGGGTTTTCTGTTTTTTCCATTGGTTTATGTCTCTATTTTTCTGCCAATACCATGCTGATTCTGTTACAGTAGCCTTGTAGTATAGTTTGAAGTCTGATAATGTAATGCCTCCAGATTTGTTCCTTTTGCTAAAGATTGCTTTGTCTATTTAGGCTCTTTTCTGGTTCCGCATGAAGTACAGAATTATTCTTTCTAGATCTGTGAAATATGATGGTGATATTTTGATGAGGATTGCATAGAATATAAATCACTTTGGTGGTATAGACATTTTAATAATGTTGATTCTCAATAGGGACCTTACCTAACAAATGTAAACACTGTAAACTAATGATCTATACCCTCTTACTAATCCAAAATAAAAAATAAAACAAAACAAAACAAAATGTTGATTCCACCAATCCATAAGCCAGATATGTTTTTTGTACTTATTCATATCATCTGTGATTTCTTTCCTTGGTTTTGTAGAGATCTCTAACCTCTTTGGTTAAGTACATTCCTAGGAATTTTATTTTCTTCGTAGCTGTTGTGAATGCTATTGGGTCTTTAAATTGACTTTCAGCTTGACTGTTATTGGTGTATAGGAATGCCACTGATTTGTGTACATTGATTTTATAACCTGAGATTTAGCTGAATTTACCAGTTGCAGGGGTCTTTTGGTGGAATCTTAGGGGTTTTTGATATAGAGGATCATAGAAATGATCATGTCTACCAAAAGTAATTGTTTGAGCTCTTCTTTTCCATTTAGGTACCCTTAATTTCTTTCTCTTGCCTGATTGCTCTGGCTAGCACTTCCAGCACTATGTTGAATAGGAGTGGTGATAGTGGCATCCTTGTCTTGTTCCATTTATTAGGGAGAATGCTTTCAGCTTTTCCCCTTTTAGTATGATGTGAGTTGGTTGCATATGGCTTTTATAATTTTGAGGTGTATTCCTTCTATGCCTAGTATGTTGAGAGTTTTTATCATGAAAGAATGATGAATTTTGTTGAATTCTTTTTCTGCATCTATTACGATATCATATGATTTTTGTTTTTGATTCTATTTATATGATGAATCACGTTTAGTGATTTATGGACATTGAACCCATTTGCTCATGGAGGATTTCTTTTTCATGATATGCTGTCGTATTTAGTTTGCTAGTGTTTCACTGAGAATTTTGTATCTATATTGATAAGAGATATGAATAGTTTTCTTTTTTTGTTGTGTACTTTCCTGGCTTTGGTATCAAGGCGATACTGGCTTCATAAAATGAGCTGCGGAGAAGTCTGTCCTTCTTGATTTTATGGAATAATTTCTGTATTATGGTTACCAACTCTTATTTGTAGGTGTGATAGAATTGGACTATGAATCCATTTGGTCTATAGCATTTGTTTATTGGAAAACTTTTTATAGCTGCATCAATGTCATTGTTAATTATTGGTCTGTTCAGGAGAGCTGTTTCTTCCTGATTGAGTCTTGGGAGGGTATGTGTTTCCAAAAATTTGTCCATTTCTTCTGTGTTTTTTTTGGTTATGCACACATAAATCTTCATGGTGTTCACAGATGATATTTCATATTTCTGTGGTATAAGTTCTAATATCTCCTTTTTCATTTCTAATTGAGCTTATTTGAGTCCTTTCTTGTCTATTCCTGGTTAATTCAGCAAGAGGTCTATCAATTTTGTTTATCTTTCTAAAGTACCAGATTTTTCTTCTGTATAGTGTTCTTGTTTTTTGATTTCATTTAGTTCTGCTCTGATTATAGTTATTTCTTTTCTTCTGCTGGCTTTGGGCTTGATTTTCTCATCCTTTTCTAATTCCTTGAAATGTGACATTATATTGCTAATTTGTAAACTTTTGTCTTTCTGTCCCTTTAGGATTATTTTTGCTGTATTCCATAGATTTTAACAGCTTGTATCCTTTGTCATTCAGCTTGAAGAATCTTTTAATTTCCCCATTGATTTACTTATTAATTTCATCATTGATCTAATAATCATTCAGTAGCAGGTTGTTTATTAATGTCCATTACTTTTTATAGAATTGGATGTTTCTTTTCTTTTCTTTTCTTTTTTGGCCAGGGCTGGGTTTGAACCCAGAGTGGGTTTGACCCACTCTGGCATATGGGGCCACCACCCTATTCCTTGAGCCACAGGTGCCACCCAGAATTGGATGTTTCTCTTAGAGTTCATTTCTATTATTATTCTACGGTAGTCTGAGATGATACTATGATTTCAATTTTTCAAAATTTGTTGAGCCATGATTTGTGTCATAAGTATGATGAATTTTGGAGAATAGTCAATGTGCTGATGAGAAGAATGTATATTCAATAATTTTAGGACAAAATGTTCTATAAATGTCTGTTATACTTAGTTGTTCTGTGGTCCTATTTAAGTCCACTGTTTCTTTATTTATTTTCTGCTGGGATAATCTGTCCAGTTCTGTCAGTGGGACATTCAAATTCCTAACAATCACAATGTTGCTGTTTATCTCTCAACTTAAATCTACTAGGGCTTGCCTTAAGACTTTGGATGTAACTGCATTTGTTGCACAAATATTTAGGAGTGTTATGTCTTCTTGTTTAATTTGTTCCTTTACCATTATACAGGGTGGACATAAAGTTCATGTGCAATTTAAAATCATTTAACATATAATGCACATGAACTTTATGTCCACCTTAATAACAACTATATTTGTCTTTATTTACTTTTATTATTTCAAGTCAATTTATCTGATATGAGAATAGCTACACCTGCATTTTTTGGTTTCCATTTGCATGGAACATTTTTTTTCCATCCTTTGACCTTAAGTCTGAAAGAGTCCTTACGGGTTATATGTGCTTCTTGGAGATAACAAATATTTGGCTTGTATTTTTTTTAATCATTCAGCCAGCCTATGTCTCTTGGGGGACAGGAGAATTCAAACCAGTTACATTAATTGATAGAATTGATATGTGGGGTGTTGTTTTGTTCATCCTGTTGTTTAGTACTTTATTGCTTTGTTTGTACTGCTTTATTTGAGCTCTGAGCTTTGGCTTTTGGGTATTCTTACACTGGAGGGTGACCACTGTGCTAAACTATGTATAATGTAGTTCTGAGTATTTTCTGCAGGATCAGATTGATCATGACAAATTCCCTTTGTGTGTCTGAAAAAGTCTTTAATTTTCCTTTACTTATGAACCTTAGTTTTGCAGGATACAAAATCTAGGCTGACATTTGTTCTCTTTAAGAAGATTGAAGTTGAGGCCCTACTCCTTTCTGGCTTGTAAAGTCTCAGTTCAGAAGTCTGCACTCAGCCTGATGGGTTTTCCTTACTAAGTTACTTGTCACTATTGCCTTACTACTTGCAGAAGTTTATAATTTGTGTTGACTTTGGCCAGTCTGATGACTATATAAGTCTTGGTGATTGCCTCTTTGTGATGAATGACCCAGGTATTCATTGAGCTTCTTGTTGAATGTCTAAATCCCTGTGCCAAGGGAAGTTTTCCTCAAATATTCCCTCAAAGAGATTTACTGATCCTTGTGTTATTTCTTCTTCTCTCTCTGGGATGCCTATGATACTTATATTTGGGAATTTTATATAATCCTATATTTCTTGTATCCTATAGTTGTTCCTATTAATTCTTTGTTTATTATTTTTGACTGATTGAATTCAAAAGAGTTGTCTCAAAGCTCTTAGATTCTTTCTTCTTTTTGGGTCAGTCTTTCCTGTAAATCTTTACTGTGTTTTATATTTTCTTAAGTTAATTTTTCATTTCTAGAATTTCCATTGGGTTTTTCTTTAATATGTTGATCTCTTTGGTGACTTTTTTTTTTTTTTTTTTTTTTTGAGACAAAGTCTTACTTTATCGCCCTCAGTAGCGTGCATGGCACCACAGTTCACAACAACCTCCAGCTCTTGGGCTTAGGCAATTCTCTTGCCACAGCCTCCTGAGTAGCTGGGACTACAGGCACTCACCACAATACCTGGCTGTTTTTTGTTGCAGTTTGGCCAGGGCCAAGTTTGAAACTACCATCCTCAGTATATGGGGCTGGCACATTACTCACTGAGCCAAAGATGCCACCCCTCTCTGATGATATTTTTTCATTTATTTCCTGAAAATTTTTTTTTTTTAATTTCTTTGAGTTGAGTTTTGATTTTTTTCTTGGATTTCATTGAGCTTCTTTAAAAATCCATATTTGGAATTCTTTAACTGTCATTGAAGTCTTTTCATTTTGTTTAGTTTCCATTGCTAGAGAGTTGGTGTTCCCTTTTTGTGCTAATATTTTATTTTATTTTATTTTTTATTTATTTATTTATTGTTGGGTAGGGTGCCATGGCTTCACTGCTCACAGAAACCTCCAACTCCTGGGCTCAAGCAAGTCTCCTGCCTCAGCCTCCCAAGTAGCTGGGACCACAGGTACCCACCACAATGCCCGGCTATTTTTTTGTTGCGGCCATTATTGTTGTTTGGCAGGCCCAGGCTGGATTCAAACCCACCACCTTAGGTTTATGTGGTTGGCATCTTAGCCGCTTGAGCCACAGGTGCCAAGCCTGTGCTAATATTTTAATCTGATTTTTCATCTTTCTGGAATTCTTATACTGATTCCTTCTTATGTAAAGAATTGCTTCTTAATTTTGGATTTTCTTTTGTTTAGATGGGACTTTTCCTACTACCTCACTCATATGGGTGCATTTGTAGCATATGTTGGCTTTGTTTGCGACTGCTTTGATCACATTCTATATTCCAGATAGATGCCTTGGTTATCAGTGTCCTTAGTGTGATGGTTTTATCAACTGATGGTTGTTTGCAGGAAGTAGCAGTAGTGATCGATGTGTGTGGGAAGATTCTTTGTCTCTTTTTGATGAGAGAGGATGGGAGGGCTTTGAAATCTTTTCCTTTACCCCATCCCTGTGATCTTCTTAGCATTGTGAATTGTAATGACATGCCCAATTAATTTCTGATGCAGTAGGTGACACTTGTGGGTGAGAAAATACCTCACCCTGTATGACTGAGTCAGTAAATGTTGTAAAGGTCTGTGCAGATTGACTTGTCTTTCAGTAGATTTGCTGAAAGGAATAGGCTACAATGTTGTTTTTCCCTCAGGGGGTTTGGTCTAATGCCCCAGGTTGTGGGTGGAGTTTCCAGTGGAGGCAGGTTGGGGAGTGAGGCTGGACAGGGCTGGGTGGTAGAGTTTTCCCCCAGATTCCACAAAAGCTGGCAAGGCAATTGTATCACCAGGTTTCAAAGACTTTTTCCCAGCTTCTGGGGGAAGTTGCCAAAGAGGGGCTTGAGTGGCTTCACCCAACCAGAAAATCTGCCTGTGGAGACTGGGCTATTTAAGATTTAAAGTCTAACTATCCAACTCTCATATCTCCCCCCAGAATTGTTTGTCTTGTCGGCATGCAATTCAGTGAAATGTCATCAGGAAAAGAGTTTCTAAATTGGGCAGCCCAGATATACTACAGGCCCCTGAAGGGAAAGGAATGGGTCACACTTCCTGTGGAAGCCTCAGCCAGAGGCATGAGCCCACTGGGGAGGTGTGGCCACACCTCAACTTCTTGGCAAAAACTGCTCTCTCTGTTGGGGGAGAGGGACTGCTGCTTCCAATTAATCTGAATACCTGAATGAACCATCCCTGGTTTCTGTGGCACCCAAACCACACCCTAATCAAATGTGGCAGTTTTCCTATAGGTGGGGGGAGGGGTATTACGCTGTCTTCCAGCTTGTTATGTCTGGGAACCCCACTATATACTGTCGTATTTGTTCATGTGGACCACCCAAGTCCAACTTACAGACCTCCCTCCCAATTTCCATGGAAACCTCAGCCTGAGGCATGCACCTGCTGAGGAGATGTGGCTACTGCCTGCTTCTCAGCCCAAACTACTCTCTTAGTTGGAATGAGTGGGTGAGGAGCCATTGCTCCTAGTCACCTAAATGTCTAAATGCATGGTTGCCGCGGCACCTAGGCCACACAGTACTGGCCACAGTACTCTCCTTAATCAAACATGGGAGTTTTCCTTCAGGGGTACGGATGTACCAACACCCCTCAATATTTCACTCTCAGATATGTTCAGAGTGTTCAAGCTCTGGGATCATACAAATTCTCCACAATATACTGGGTTTGGCACTGTGTCTGGAATCACAGGTATAGAAAGCCTACAAGAAACTCGGTAGCTCACTGGCCACTGAATGCCTGTGGAAGAGTGAAAGGGATCCCCTTTATTTTTTCCCTGGGCTCCAAGCCTCTCTGGGTTTTTATCATCACTGATATACTTTTTCCTTTATCTGTGACCTTCTCTGCTTCACAGTTTTCCTCAGTGAGATCCCTGCCAGTCTCTAGCACCTCTGTCTATGATCTACACCTGTTGGGCCTCTCTTCTCTTTTGTCAGAATTCCTGTCTTCCCCTGGGGATAGTCCAGCAGGAGACGTCTCTAGTCGGCCACCTTGTCTCTCTGCCTGACTATTTTTACATAATATAAAGTCAGCTCTTTAGCTTGCTTTAGCTGTAGTTCCATTTGCTCATGTGTAAGGATGGGCAAATTACTGCAATGGCTCTTCCATTTTTCATCTTCCATTTCTTTAGAAATAAAAAAGAGCATAGGCATTAGAGCCTGACTAATCAGAATTTAAATTTTTCCTCTGCCACTTATGAACTATAGAATCTGGGGCAAGTACCTCTCTGAGTCTCAAAGTCCACATATGGATAACGGTATTGTTTCTTACTTCATAGGGTAGCTGTGAAATTTAATGAGGTGGAAAAGTAGGTAACAATTATAACGTTGTATTGAGGTTGTGGCTAGTGCAAGACAGAAAAGTGGCAAAGTGAATATGTATACAATTCTATAGGAGCTACTCAAAATGACCCTAGAACCAATGCATGAATTTAGCAAGGCCTTACAACATCCATATGTACATATCAATCATATTTCTATGTGGTAGCAGCACATAATTTGAAAGTCAAATGAAAAAACAACATTGTTTACAGTAACATCAAAACATTAAATTATTAGAAATAAATTACTTACAGATGTGTAAGAGCTCTTTACTGAAAATTAAAAGGTATTGCTGAATTTTGTAAGTGAAAAAATATATATGTAAGAGCTCTTTACTGAAAATTAAAAGGTATTGCTGAACTTTGTAAGTGAAAAAATATACCACATTTGGGATTATATTAAGATGTCAATTTTCTCCAAGTTTATGTCTATATTTTCATCGCAATCTCAAAGCCCCAAGGTCTGTTTTCATTTTAAAGACTAAGTGATTTAAAAATTATTTTTTAATATGAAGGGTCTATAATAATCAAAATAATCTTGAATAGAGAAAACACATCAAAACATATAAACTACCTGATTTTAAAATATACTGTGAAGTGTGGTTGTCAAGATAGCATAATAGGGTAACAGTGTATCTATTAAGGTCAGTGAAAGAGCTCAGTACTTGTATAACCAATGTGATTTTGACAAAAGTATCAAAGTCGTTTTTCTTAGGAGATAATGCTGGATCACTAGATATTTACAGTGAGAAAAAAACAAAAGAAAGAAAAATAAGTCAGCCCTTACTTCATACCTCATTCAAAAGTTACTTCAACATGGGCCACAGACCTGATACAAAAATGAAAAGTATAAGGTTTCTGAAGTAATATCATAAGAGACTATCTTCATAAGCTTGAGATTGGCAAAGGGTTTTTAGGAAACAGATCTCAAAAGAAAAATCAATATAGGCAGTCTCTGGTTTACAGAGAAGATACATCCTTGAGAATATCATTAGACCAGATTTATATATAACTCAGATCCTAATGAACAGTGCATATACTACATACAATAAATAATAACAAGAACAATACCATAATGGTTAATACTATGTGGTAATAATAATACAATGTAAGGCTGTAATAATAACAATACCCCTGTATTGTAATAAAGAGTTATAGGAACTATTCAAACAGAACAAAACTAACTCATATAAAAAGATTAGCCAGGAAGGGCAGCACCTGTGGTTCAAAGGAGTAGGGCACCAGCCCCATATGCTGAAGGTGGCAGGTTCAAACCCAGCCCTGGCCAAAACTGCAAAAAAAAGATTAGACAGGAGATAGGAGAAATTTTTAGAAAGAATATTAAAGGATAACACCTAATGTTCTATCAATGCTGGGCTAATAGGAATGTTGCACTTATTTTGATCTTATAACTAATTCAATAATGGCCTTTTCATTTCAATAATTAAGCCACTATGCTGCCTAGTAATAATTGACGCTTTCATTGGCCTGCAGCCGTTCACACATGTTCCATCATTCTCACCTTACCCTTTATAATTGTTCTGATAGTCAAGTGACTGAAGCTTAATTCTTTCTTTCCCAATGAGTGATGGCATGGCCTTCCTCTGAACTTTTAATTATTTCTACTTTCATTTCCACCATAATCACCTTCCTTTTTTTCTGTCAGGTCACCCAGACTTGCAGTGCAGTGGACTTTTGCTTTGAAGGCATGGTCATATGGGGAAACACACACTCACAAAATTGAATAAAAAAGTAAGATAAAAGTGATGCTGTGCGTACATGACCACCTAAACAATGAGACTAGCCATTAACACAAAGATGCTGAGCCAACAAACAGCTATGCCATGCAGGTTGGTTTACATGGATGGAAGAAATTAGTTCCCAAACTATGACTTTAATTCTTTAAGTATAAATTGTTCTTATGGGGAGCCCTGTTGTAAGTATAGAACACCATAAGTTCAGTCATCTGTAACGTGGGGAGTGTCTGTACCTTGTTATTCAAAATGAAAAACTTCAGCTCATTGAAAGTATAGATTAAGTAAAAAGACAAGCAAGCATGGGAGCAAATATTCACAATAATATGTATATGTGTGTGTGTGTGTTTGTGTATCTATCTATCTATATCTCTATAAAAAACAAAGGAATTCTTTACAAAGTACATGAGGAACACCTTTAATTCAATAATAGCACATCTCAATAACAAATAGGCAAATGAGACACTTCATAAAGGGAGACATATAAGTGGCTAATAAGCACTTGAAATATTGCATAATATTATTGCTAATAGGGAAATGCAAATTAATGTGAAAATAAGATATTATACTTCTGAAATGGCATAAATTTTAAAAACCTGACAGCAATAAATGTTGGCCATGATGTGAGGCAACTAGAATTCTTATATATTTCTGGTAGAAATACAAAATAGTAAAACAAATTTGGAAACTAGAAGTTTATTATAAATTAAAACATAATTTATAGCCATCTTATAATCAAATAATTCCACTCCTCCATATTTACCCAAGATAAAGGAAAATGTATAGCCACAAAAGATTTCTATACAAATGTCCACAGCAGCTCTATTATTAATAGCCCCAAACTGAAACAATGCAAAAGCACATCCATAAGAGAATGGATTAATTGTGTTATGTCCATATAATGAAACTGTTCTCAGAAATTAAAAGAAAGGGGCAGAGCCAAGATGGTGGACTGCAGCCAGCTTTTTACAGAAGCTCCCATCCAGAAGGAGGCTTAAAGGACAGAAGTTTCGCAAGGGAGCTCATGGTTTGGAACAGAGCCAAAAGAGAAGATTGAAGAGTGCGCTTCAACCTTCCTGAGGTGAACTGTGACCCCGAAAATACAATCAAAAGCTACAAAATCCAGCACCAAGCAAATGGGAGTCCCCTCCCCCACAAGAAGGGCTCACAGTTTACTCCATGCAAACAAGCGAGCAGAGTTCAAACATCCTCCCACTTTATTCCACAGGAGAGATCCCCTAAAAATTGGACCTCCTACCCTTGCTGGTGTTCCACGGCCCCCTCCTGCCAGGCATAAAACTGTAAGAACTGTTTAAAACTGTATATATTCCCCACCTGCAACATTGAACTCCGAGGAATCCCCCCCAAGGTCTGGAGGTTTGTTACCTACGGGAGTCCAGATGCTTGGGCATCTCCTTGAGAGAGGTGGAGGGGGAAAGGGCTGGTGCTGCTCTGTGCTGACTGTGGCACAGGAGTGAGGAGAAGAAAGTTGGCTCGGAGGAAGCCATACAGCAACAGTGGCATCCTGAGCTGCGAACTGACGCCATTCCAGATAGGCAAGCCCCATCTCTCTGGGCAACCAGAGGTTCTGGACAGCAGCCACAGGCTGAATGGACTTGGTAACTTTTGTAAGTGAAGAGACAATTAGCACCAGCCCTCAGGGCAATAGCTGAGACAAAGGCAGTGGGCAGGCAGAGGCTGGAATCGACACCTGAGTGTAAACTCTAATTTGCTTGCTGCCCAGAGCTGAGTTCTTCACCAGCTCTCATAGCCTCTGACTTGACAGAAGAATCTAGCTGGGACAGAGACTGGAATTAAGAGAACGTTCACAGCCTAATTTAAACATGCAAGGCCCCCCAGGTGGATGCAGATTTCTAGGTGATGTTGGCAGTTGTAAACCCCGGGAGCAGTTGCCTACTGGAGTGAATAGGGTCACAGACCTGGGGGATTACGAGTGACTGGGTGCAAGGTGGGGAAAAAGGTATTAATCTTCCCAGACCAAACCATTTGCTGGGTGGGTCCCTTTGCTCACAGAGCACTGGACCAATTTATATCTGAGCTATGAGCAGACCCCTCTTATCTAGCTGCCAGAAACATTTGAACTTTCCACCTGAAATGGGTGTTGACTGGGACAACTGATTTGGACCCCTTAAACTGGCAGACCACCCAGGGACTATTCAAAGGGGCACCCTGGGTGTATGGTTGAGGGAAGGGTTGATTTTCCTTGCCCAATTGTTGTTTGTGGGGGGTGGGGTGACTTAATTGCTGGTATTTCTCCACAGCAGAGACTTCAACCAAGAGTAACTGAATCACTAGGGTAGGACAGAGACTAGCTGAAAATAAGACAGAGCCACTTAGCCCCACCACACCAAGCAGGTCCCCAGTCTCTCAGGCTGTAACACCATACGGGTCCTTGACAAACCTCAAGGGGAAAAGTCAAATGGGGTAAAATAATCATGGGGTAGAATCAGCGGAAAAGCTCTGGTAATATGAATAACTAGAGTAGATCAATCCCCCCAAGAAAGGGTGTGGCTTGTAATATGAATAATCAGAGTAGGTCAACCCCCCACCAAGAAAAGATGTGGCAGACAGAACTGAAGATCCCCTATATAAACAGATGGCAGAGATGTCAGAAATTGAATTCAGAATTTGGATTGCAAATAAGATTAATAGAATAAGAGGCAAAGATAGAAATAGAAATTCAAGGAGCATTCCAAAAGTTCACTCAAGAATTCAATGAATTCAAAGACAAAACTACCAAAGATTTTGAAACATTAAAGCAAGAGATTGCAACCCTCAAAGATTTGAAAAATACAGTAGAATCTCTTGGTAACAGAGTGCAGGAGGCAGAAGAAAGGATCTCAGATGTAGAAGACAAAGCTTCTGAATATGTCCAAAAGTAGTCCAAAGAGAATCAGAAATGGAAAACAAAAATGGATCATTCTCTCAGAGTGCTCTGGAATAATTCAAAGAAAACTAGTATTCACCTATAGGAATCCCTGAAGGCAATGAAGTTGCTTCGCAAAACACAGAGGCTCTTCTTTATGAAATTATGAAAGAGAACTTTCCAGATATGTCAAGAGATCCTGAAATTCAGATTGCAGACAGCTTCAGAACCCCAGCATGACTCAACCTGAATAAGACATCTCCCATACACCTCATAATTAACTTCACTAAAGTTAATATGAAAGAGAAAATCTTGAAAGCAGTGAAATGTAAGAAAACCTTATCCTACAAGGGAAGAATATTAGAATAACTGCAGATCTCTCTACCAAAACTTTCAGGCAAGAAGA
>NW_003852401.1:4879300-4882564 GCF_000181295.1 Otolemur garnettii
GAGGGAGGGTGATTGGTGGGGTCACCTCTATGGTTTATCTTACAAGGGTACAAGTGAATCTTTCTAAAAGCAGAGTATGAACGTTTGAACTCAGTAACTAAGAAAAGGACATGAAGGTTATGTTAACCAGTTTGATGAGAGTATTTCAAAATGTATATGAAAACATCACACTGTACCCCATGATTGCATTAATTACACAGTTATGCTATAAGAAATAAAAAAAGAAAGAAATTAAAAGGAAGGGGTAGACTTGAACATTGCCTAGGTGATGAGTGTCAGCCAGTGACTGATTTAAAGAAAAATGTGAGATAAAGAAAAGAAATGAAGATGCTCTTCGTGATGATTAGCCAATTTGTCTATGAGAAAGATTGAAAAAAATAGGAGAAAAAGGCTAGGAATGGGACTAATATAGAGATGATGATTCCCTGAAATCTACTCAATAGACATTGTAATTATTTTTTTTTTCATATGAAGTAGAGAATGTTTCTTTATTAATTGAAGGTTTCAGGTAATCAGAATACACTTGTTTCCATCTTTTAACTTCTTTGTGTCTCTTTCCTGGGCAAAGTTTTAAATGTCTTCAGAGAGTGCTTTGGCATTGTGAGAATGAGTACTGAGAATGGTCTGGAAAGGAGGATTATTTACCAGGCTTTAGTACTCCTTGTTCTTCTTTCTCATTAAATGTTTTCAGTTCAGGGATTTATTACCCAATCCTGGGATGGGTGCCTGCCTATTTACCCTACTCCTGGGTTGTATTTCAACTAAAAGAATTTGAACTGAAGTCCACGATTTTGAGTGCTCAAGGATGATGGTAAGAAAGGAGTTGAAAAGAATCATTATAGTGCTATTATACAAGGAACTCCAGGAATCTTTCAACACATTTATTTATTTTCTATAATATAGTTATTTCTCTTATTTACTAGTTGGTGAATGCATTGAGGGTAAAGACTGTCTTTCTCATCTTTTCTCCCTTTTATCATGAAGTAGAGTTGGTGTTTAATGCATAGATGCTGAACAAAGGAGTAAATTTGCCTCTTAAGAGATATTATCACTACTTCCTCTGAGATATAAAGTTTTCTTATGAAAAAGGAAAAGAATATTAAAAAGAACAATAATAAAAATCAACAACACTAACAAAGTGGATTGTAAAAGAACATTTCCTCTCGAGACAAGAGGGAAAAAGACAGGCCCCAGTATAAAAATGGAAAAACCCTAGACTAAACCTGACATTTAAAGACCAGACTGAAGGGGATAAGATGGCAAAAGGAGAGGGAAATCAGGTACTCCAGCTTTCTGAACTCAGAGAGGAAACAAAATCAGAAGTGACATGTCACAGAATCAAAACTCCATTAAGGGGGAATAAAATGGAAAGTAAAGGGCCTACCGTATCCCTGCAAGGAATAGCCACGTTTTGATTTGGTTGTAACAGAGGAAGGTGACCTAAGACATAGTGAGACTACATGAAAAGTATCCACTGTTACTCAGGAGAGAAGCTGGCACTGATGGTCGGTTTGTTCTCACTGTCCACTCAGTGATCCACTCTGTAGATTAGTCACCTCTTAATATTTACCCATAAGCTTGATAAGCACTTAGAATAATGAAAGATTCATGCTGCGACAACTCAGCCACCTTGCCTTGCATTTTTCTAGTTACTGTCATTTCCCTTCAAATTCTTTAACCCTGACCTTGAAACCTGCTTCACTGTTCTATGTGCTTCCCTCAAAATATGGTATAAATTCTGATATTCTCTACCCCTACACTTTCAGAGTGTACTCTGATACACTCTGATACCCTATTCTCTGAGCCCCCTAAGGGGGTCACTTGGGACATATTCTTTTGTATGAGAGATGTATAAGAGCAAATATGAGGAATGAAACATAATCAATCATTACTGTAAGAGACAGAGAATACGGCTGTCTTCCTCAAATATTATTTAGCATTAGCATTGAAGTCCTCAAAGTCAATACGGTAGTCTGGGAGGCAAGTTTCTTACATTCCAGAATTGCCTTTTACAGAATCAAAGAAGGTTAGTTTCTATTTTTAAATATAAGTATTGAAGAAAAAAGTTAATATTTGAGATTGAAGTACATTGGCACATTGGTGGGAATGCTGTCAGTATGACATTGTCATGTATTATATATGAAATGTGCAAACGCTTCAACAAACAAAAGCAAAAATCATCTGCCTCTGGACAAGTCTTTGAAGATTTGTATCCTTATTAAACAAAATTTTGTGTGAAGGAAATATGGAAAAAAGGAAGCAGTTGCTTTATGTTTTGGGAGTATAGGTGGTCATTCGTTTCCTATTTGCTACTGTAATAAATTGCTGCAAATAGAGTAGGTGAGAACACCTTGAATTTATCATCTTACAGTTTTATAGGTTAGAAGTCCAACATGGTCTCAAGGCTAAAATCAAGGCATCAGCAGGGCTGTGTTCCTTTCTGCAGGCTCTAGGAGAGATCCACTTCTTTTGCCTTTCTTAGCATAGAGGCTCCCTATACTCCTTCGCTCGTGGCCTCCTTTCTCCATTTTCAAAGCCAGCAGTAGTGGCTTTGAAGATGCCACTTACGTCTTTCTTACATCTTATCACTCTGGCTTCCTCCTCTATTTCTCTTTTAATTTTAAAGACTCTTGTGATTAAACTGGGCCCACCCAGATAATCACCTTATTTTAGGATCAACTGAGTAGCAACATTAATTACATCCACAACCTTAATTTTCCTTTGCCAGGTCACATAACATATTCACAGGGTCAGGAGTGCAGGATGAGGACCTCTTTGAGGACCATTTTTCTCCCAACCACAGTTGGCTTTTAGTTTCTGTCTTGGATGTAGCTGGCTATATGATGGTGTTTTCTACTGAACGTGGGCAACACTAGCTATTTTGCTTTAAAAAATATAGATGTTACAGCCCATGTGCAGAATTGTGCCTGGCATCAAATGGGGAACATTTGAGGCTAATAAAAGTAAAGAAAGTGTTTGAATGTGTTCTTTCTTTGTTGTTGTTGGTTTTTTACCCATCAAAACTATGTTATGAAAATTTGATTATCTCCCCCAAAGACTTCTAATATCTTATTTTGTAATTATATTTACAGTGATTGCAAGTAAGGGCCAATAGCTTAGTCCTTTCAGTGTTGCAATAATGGAAGACTTGTTTTACTGCTGCAATAAGAGCATACCTGGGCAATTTATGAAGAAAAGTTTGTTTCACTCATGATTCTGCAGCCTGGGAAGTTCAAGAAGCATGATGGCAGCCTCTGCTCAGCT
>NW_003852401.1:4882747-4885514 GCF_000181295.1 Otolemur garnettii
CCACCAATACTGCCCCACCAGGGATCAAATTTCATTGTGAGTTTTGATGGGGACAAACCACATCCATAGTTTAGCAGCCAGGTTAGCTTGTTTTAAACACTCCCTATCACTCTTAATTGACTTTTTAGTTGTTTTTAAATGACACATAATGAATGCTTTTCGGTATTTTGACTGGATAGTCAAATGGGTAGAGGAGGGTAATAGAGATTTTGGGAAATGTTGCCTTGATCCAGTTTTGAGGCTCTTGCAGGATGAAGTCCACACTCTAGTCTTTTCCCTTATTAGTTTCTTACACTCGAGGCCACTGTTACCCAAGAGTCAGGTACTGGACAACGTGCCCATGTGACCAGAGTCCACAGAATTATTCAAATTCACTAATCCATAGGGTCCCTATTCTCCCATGTCACAAACATTTATTACATATTTACTGTGCCAGGCCATAGAAGTGATTACTGTGGTCCCTCCTCCGGAAAGCTACTCAAGATACAGATTTCTTTCCTGTCCAGACTCTGTTTCCTCTCTCACCCCACTTTTTAAAAGTCAAATTAATAGTTCTGCATTGCTTCTGCATAACCCAACCAAGGTAGTTGGAAATCTGTTGGAATATGCTTATGGGAATGGGACATTGCTTTTGAGTTTGTATAGATTTAATATGCCACCATATTGATTATAACTGGACATATCATACTTTTTTAAAGCAGTATGGCCCCTTAAAGATAGTGACCAGTGGCCAACGATTTTCTTCAAGATGACTTTGATACATGCACCACAAAGGCTAAGAAAAAACAGCAAACCCATTGTAGTTAACATCGTAGTCCAGCTGTGCAATAAAAGAGATTCAAGCAGGGTTTTACCAAATGGTGGCATGTAGGAAAGAGTATTTTTCTATCACAGGCAGCGGGTATAGCATGTGTTTGAATGACCGGATTCTTCTCCAGCTTTCATAGGGCAGCCAAAGCCCACTTTAGGAAGGTGAGAGACGTGGTGCAGGCTCACTTGAAACACATCTCTGGTGGACAGGGAACTGTGTGATTCACAGTAAAAGTTCTCTGTTGTTAGAAAGGGATAAAACTGCTTTGACTTCAGAAGCACCGGAGGTGTTAGGAGTTGCCTGGCATTCTGACTGTGTTTTTGGAGTTGAATGTGTATGTGTTACTGCCTAGGGAAAAAGCGCACACAACAGAACCTGAAACGGATAACCTTGGGTGATATATTGCCCTTTACCTTCAGTCATATCACATGCAGTGTAAACAGAGTGAAGTAATTTGTTCCTTTCCTGGGTTCCATTATGTATATGTGTTTATTTAATCAGAACTAAATGACATTACATGAAGTTCCCCTTGCCCTCCTGAGGAATCCAGATTCAACACTTTCAGCACCGTTCAGTGCTGGAGAGCGAAGAAAGTGTAACCATAGTGATGGAATGGAAATGATTTTCTTTGTTCAGAGGCTTCAATATCCAACAGACATTACAGTTTTCAAGGTCAAAAATATATTAGGATGAGATAAAAATTAAAGAAAAATGTGCTGGCGTAGCTACAAAAGCTAATTTAGTTTATGCATTATAAATTATGTTAAAATGACTAAAATGAGATTTCTCAGCAAGAACTAAATGTGTGGTTTCACAAAACTAATTTCCAAAGATGAACATGATTACAGAATTTAGCTTTAAAAGCTTTTCAGGCCATCAGAGAAAACAGCAAAGCTATCAATTATCAGACTTTAGTGGTGCCTCTGTCAGAAATATAATGGTATTTTTAGCATTCTGCTCGGCGTTTACTAAATTAAGAATGTCTACAAACAAATCAATTAATTGGGACATTATTTAATTAAGTAAAACATGTGATCTGCCAAAGAACCTTAAGCAGACGATTATCACAAACATCCCAGTAGCCTTCCTCGTCTATTGAGGGAAACAGCACACCATGTAGTAAAAGGAAGGTGGAAGCTATGGAAAATGAAATGTTGATCAAACAAACACAGCTTTATGCTTTTCCAATTCAGGCTGCATATTTATGTTATTTTTAAAAGTGCTTGTTTTGAAAATCTGTGATTTCCTGGGAGAAGGTCAGTGCTATCTGTCAATCATTTCAACCTGTTAGGTGGGTATGTGGCATTTGTTTTCTTCTGACAAAATGCATATATAAAAAGACAAAGAATCTCTTTTCTCATGTGTGGTATAACTTAAGTCTCTGGACGCTAGGAAGTGACTGGGTTCCTGATATTTATTTTTATATTACTGAAAAGCTTAAAAGTTCAGATTTAATGAAGGTTTTGGATTCACTATAAGCCAGGCACTTTCAAATCAATTCATTCAGCCTTTCATAGTCTTGTCAAATAGGTATCATGAGCCCAGTTTTGTAAATGGGAGACTGAGATTCAAGGTGGCTAAGCACATTCCCTGTACTCACATACCTGGGAAATTGCACAGTTAGGATTTAAACCCATGGCATCTGACATGTCCAGAACCCTTTCCATTATTTTATAAAATCTTTTTTTTTTCTCAAGAAAAGCCACTCTGCACTAGCCTGGTAATAAGGGCTGAGTTATCTTGCTGAACCAACAAAGTCACTGGAGAGACGTGGTTTCAAAAGAAAGTGAGTGACGATTTGGCTGGGGAGGGAGTGGAGACGATCATCAAATATTTCCTGGACTAGTCAAAGTATCAAATTGCCTCCTCCCAGCAGGCTCCATGGAAAAATGAAGCCTGAGTCTTCACCTACAAACAACCTAGAATTGAGTTCTATCGTTTGTGTGTGTGTGTGTG
>NW_003852401.1:4885784-4887768 GCF_000181295.1 Otolemur garnettii
GCATTTTCTTAGTTATTGTGTTAAGACATTTATATTCTACACCTAGTAAATTTCACATGTACCCTTGTAAGATGCGCCGTAGGTGTGGTCCCACCAATTACCCTCCCTCCTCCCCTCCCCTCCCTCTCCCCTTTCCTCCTCTTCTCGGGCTGTACTAACTGAAAGTATGGAACAAGAGTAAATGAAGTGTAATGGAGAACTAGTGCAGTGTTGCTGGGAGTGTTCAATAGAAGCTTTAAAATCTAATTCCTTTTTTTGTTAATGAAGATTGTCTTTTTACATATATCAGAATGGTGAGCTTTTATATTGGGGGACATCTTATTAACTTTATAAAACGTCCTTAAAATCACTTTCAGAAATCATTTGATCTGAGCGATCATTACTGGACCTACCCAGGTGACGCTTACCGTCTGGGTCAAGTCAGTCTTCGGTCCGCTTTCCTCTTCCCTTGCTTCCTTGCCTCCTCCCAGACGCAGGGGCATCCCTGATGTGATTATGCATCCCGGCTTCCTTATCCTGCTGAGTTTAACTTTCTGAAAACTTCTCAGACAAGACATGGATGTAAGTTTACAAGTCCTTGACACCTACTTAGGTGAGAATGTATAGAGAACCACAAAAACACAATGTCCCTTCAAACCTTTCCTTTCCTTAAATATTTTTAAGTCAAAGTTTTGTTACTTGTTATTCTTCAGATTTTTATTACTGATCATTTAAACTTCTAAAGAATGCTATCTGGAGAAGTTGTAATGTTTCCACTCAGTTCTAAAAATAAAAGAACTTACTCCATTTATCATGAAACTGGAAAGAAGTATCTTATTGCTTAACTTGTACCTGATGACTGAGGTGAGATGCTAGATGCTGGCTGGAGCTATATGGAAGGACACAGATGGACTAGACTTTTTACCCAATACTGACAGTATGTGAGCAAAATGCTTTGCTATAATTAGGGTAATTTTATATGCAATGGGGAAAAACAACCCCTTAAATATCAGTGTGGGATTCAACAGTGAAATATGTCTGGACATGTGAAACCTTCCATGCTGAAAGAAGTTATTGAAAAATGATTCATTTTTACATCCTCCACCTGCTGCCTGATTCTTCATGATATTGATTTGTGAGAGAAAGAGCTTTTTCCTAATGATTGCACTGAGATGTATTACTAATAAAATATATAGTTTTTAGCACTCGGTAACCATGTGCTAGACACTGTTCAGAAAATTTAGAGTAATTGTCTTTGTTTAAATAATACAAACTTTATACAATTTTCTTTTGTTCATATCAATCAGAGTTTAGGATCAACTGACTATGGATGGTATTTGATCTTTTTTTAGGACATGAAAGCAGGAGTTTGGAAATATTCTTTTTAAAGTAAGGCTATATAGTCATTATAACAAAATTCAAACTGTTTTTCTTTGTTATGTCACTAATCTGAATACTGTACAAATAGCATGTTAGATATTCTTCCGTATGAGTTTTGCTGTTTGACCTGTAATTAACAAAATGCCTACCAATGCCCTTGAACAGATAGGGTTTTGTTCTCTCACATAGAAAGGAGTCTGGATGTCGGTGGCTACTCCTGTTTTAGCCGATCACAGATGTCAGAGCAGCATCTGAGCAATTTCCTTCACCTTTTCCTGGTGGTCATGAGAGGGTTGCTGCTGCTCCAAGCGTTGTGCTTATATTTTGGTAAGATGTTGAGGAGCAGGTATAATTTAGATATGGATGCTCATTTTCATCAAAAAGCAGAGTTTTTCACATCCTCCAATAAGCTTCCCCTTATAAATCATTGGCTAGAATTCAGAGATCTGGCCATTCCCAGTTTCCAGAGAATTGGAGACAGCAAGTATGTGGGTGTTGGTGAATGAGTCTTAGGCCAGCTTTCTAGCAGTGCCTGACATCTCCTACAACCAAATATATATTTTAAAATATTTGTTATGAAGGTAAAGGAAATAGATTTAAAATCAAATTATCTAGATTTAAATCT
>NW_003852401.1:4888432-4895379 GCF_000181295.1 Otolemur garnettii
AATTGTATATCTTGGACAGTTTTTCCATCTCATTTACTCGTTTATTTCTTTGGAAACCCTTCACGAGTCCCCGAGAGCTGAACAGAAAGATTGTTAAGTATTGGTCAGGGTTGCACACCAAATCTGTCCTACCTTTCACCTTCCAACTAATATTCCACAAACAAGTTGCACCCAATTATCTCTCCCCTGAGTTTGTGTTTCTTTTCCTATCTAGAAAGCCTTCATCCAGATCTACCCAAGATAGAGGATAGCTATTAGTCATTATTAATTTGGAGTCTAAATCTTAGGAACTGAGATTTATCTACCTCTAAAACATTGCCTCTTCTCTGATGTTCATTGTGTCTTTCTGCCCTGCTGTTGTGTCCATGGGGCATGTCCAGCATGGCATATTCACATTTGTTGTGGATTTGTTCCTTAGGTCCTTGATCTGGGAACTTCGCCACATACAGATTATATAACACTGTGTCATATGCAATATTTTCTAAATATGTTCATGTGAACATATGAACATAAATATGTCTTCTGAACGAGGAAACAGTTTTTATTTTTTTCCTTTGTTCTTCCTTCTATGCATCTATCCTCCCTCCCTTCTTTCATCCTGGTCTGGCTCTGCTGCTCACTCTCTTTCTCTTTCTCATATCTGGGTAGTCTGCAGCCTTTACTGGGTAGTCTGCAGCCTTTAAATTATAACTGCATCATTTAGAAGAGGAACCCCTGAGAGATGGATAGTAATCTTTACATACACATCTACTGATGTGTTAGAGATGGAGAATTTGGCACTTCAGAAGGAATGTGCATGGAATCAAATCAGTCACTAAATGGAAGCTGTTTCTGATCAGCCTCTGTAAACAGATGGAAACTGGCTTGATGAGTAGGGCTAGGTACTAACTCCAGGCATTCCTCTAGAGGGAGCTGATGGTCAGGCTAGAGGAAACCAGCAGTGAGATTGGTCAAAACCGAGTGAGAAAGCTTTTAATGTAGGTGGTATCTATCCCAAGACTAGGCAAGGCTGAGTAATTAATCCTGAGCCTGTGGATTTGAAAGACGGCGAAAACTATTGTATAATATCAGAGAAACAACTGTTATCTACCTTCTCTCAATGCTGTTTACTCCAGGCTTCTAGAAAATGCTATAGTGCTAATGTCTTGATTTTAGTCCTGAAGATAAAGATTTTATGAAATTTGAGCCATTCATTAATTCATGTATGTACCTTCCATTAGATGTTTTCTGAGTTTACGTTATGTGCCTAATCCCATGTCAGATATTGGGGATGTGTTCCTAACTTCAAGGCACTTGTGATCTAATGGTGAAAACACAGAAGCAGCTAGTTATAATCTGATGCAAAAATTCTAATCTGAAGACAGTATACTACATGATAACATGGGAGAAACTATACAGAGGATTAGCATGAGGGATTGAAATATGTGTATGGTCAAATCATCTATAGCATTCTTGGGAAAACGGGACAGGCTGACAAGTCACGAAGGAGGCTCATTGGGTGGCGCCTGTGGCTCAAAGGAGTAGGGCGCTGGCCCCATATATTGGAGGTGACAGGTTCAAACCCAGCCCCAGTCAAACAAAAAAAAAAAAAGAAAAGAAAGAAAGAGGGTCATGATAAAAGTGGGTTAGTCCAGAGTTCCTAATGAAATCACCTATAATCTAAGGTTTTTGCTTGGTATGCAAGGTTCTCCAGTTCCTTGCTGGTTCTTGGCTCCCACTAGTGGTTCCTAGACCATGCCTTGTTATTTTATACAATCATTTCATTGTACACAAATGCTATTTCTCCATTTGATATTTTCTCTGTTTTTCATTTGTTCAACTGGAAAATTTTAACTTCTTCAAGCATGAGTTAATTCCTTTGTAATTCCCTTGTGAAAACACGGCTTATTCTATCTTTCTCATCCTTCCTTTATCCTTCATCATTATCTTTCCCCTCACCACTGACCCACCTCAGTAATAAATTGCACCTACTATGCTGTTCAGTAGCTTTCTCCAAAAGACATACCCCCCACCTCACCTCTAGTTCCAGCTTTCTAGAACCTTGCTCTTTGTGTACAACCCAAACTTTCCCCCTTGACCTGTATGGAGTATACTGTCTGGCCTCTGAACTGTCTCTGCTGATCTTATTACCTCCTGATACTTTCTTGGTCAGTCCTTATGTTCCAACAACACTGTCCTTTTGAGTTCCTTAAACACACCAGGATTTCTTTGTTGTCCAGAACGTGCTTCCTTAGGATTTCAGGTTGCTTGCCTCCCTCACTCATCACTGGGTATCAGCCCAATTATCATCTGTTTAGAGATGCCTTCTCTTCTCATCTAGTTTAAGGTAACAACTCTATTCACATTTGCTATCACATCACTCTTTCTTATATTCCTCATGGTACTTTACCATATCTAAATCTATCTTGTTCATTTAATTTTTAAGTTTCTATCTCTATTTCTTAATTAACAAGTAAACTTCATGATACAGGGACTCCCACAGTCTTATTCACTGGTATATTTGCAGAATCATGGCTGGTACATAATAGGTGCTTAATTTATATTTGTTGAATTGACAAAATTAATTACTAGGCTTATCCCTCCCCCCCATTTCAGTGCATGCTTCTTGGGAGAAGGAATCACCAATTTTTATTTATGTATTTTATATACATGGAACAGTCCCTGACAGACAGTAGATGTTCATTAAATATTTATTAAATGAAGTACTGGGGATCAACAGAGTTTTTGCAGGTGCTAATACTGAAATTCTCTTTGCAATGTGATCTAGTCGCTGAGCTAGCATGGTTTCAGAGTGATTGTGGCTCCAGTTGGAACATGAACACTGACTTGAGACTGTAGCCATCTTGCCTCAGTTGACAAATTAAGTTTGCTACCCTTGAGCAGAAGAAATGGCTTTGCAAATTCAAATGGCCAGGTGAAGAGAAGACAGCCACCACATGCCCCTTTCATTTCCCGCATTCATGGTTGCTGCAATGATAATGTTATTGACAGAAAACTGTAGATATCTCTAAAAGTAAGTTTGGGAGATTTTGTGTACATTATCTTGAGAAGCACCACTGACAAATTTGGAGTATAGAACTGTTGTCAATCATAGCAAATATCCGAATACCTGCCAAAAATTGTTTACTTAGTTTGATTGCCTAAAAAGGCAAGTAGTTATTATGTAATATCTCCAATTTGTATGTATATTTCTTCATTAAAAAATAAATTTCCACTTAGATGTAAAACATTTTAAACTTGCTGAGGAGTTTGCCTGTGGCTACATGGAAATTTTAAAATGGAATTGTTTGAGCAAACGTTGTAATATTTAGTGAAAATAGAAGTTTGAAAGATGAAAGATGTTGCTTACTGTAATCAAACCAGTCAGTGTCCAAAGTGTTGTTTATGCTGCTTGGTAATAATAGGGGAAGGTTCCTGCCTTCATGTGGGAAGAATCATTTTGACCGAAGTTAAAGGAAAACAAAAATCATCCTTGGACTCATATTCTTTGAAAAAACCTTTAGCTACTAGGGTAAAATTATTTGACAAAATAATTAATGATAAAAATGTCTTCTTAAAATAGATTTGCTCCTAAAGATAACCTGTACATGGGTTTGAATTTTAAGGAATCATAGAACCTGTGTGTCAAGGGTGTTGAAGACTCTTAATTTAATTGTATTGGCAGGAAATGACTGACTTCATTGATGATGAAAGGGAGAGTGATTTAGCATCAGATTTCCTGATAGAGTAAGATTCTCTGTTTAGCTTTCATTTCTACAGAAGGGAAAGTGGGTGGTAAGGAGGTTATGTTCTTTCTAAAATACAGCTTGGATCTGAAACCCTCACTTGAAAAGAAAATAATGAAAATTCTTCCAAGTTAATCATTCATTTGATCTATGAAGACCCTGGAGATATATTAAAATCATTTTATAAATCTGAATGAACCAAATTATCTGGACTCCAATTTGTTTAGAACATCGCTTTGTATCATTTGGAAGGCAAGAATACTGAATTCCTGCCCTCAAGAAGTTATTAATCTGTTCATGCAGACAAGCTATTTCCACATGCAGACAAGCTATTTGCTATAACCTGCTCAGTGAATGGGTCAGTCATGAAATAACAGAGGAATCCAGAAAGGATGACTGACATTTCTAGGTCTCCTGTTGAGCTAAATTCAAAAATCTCTACAACTTACTGTTCTTTAAAATGTTTATACATATTAACAATTGCAATACCAATATTGGAAGCGAAGGACATCTATCTCAACCTTTTGAGAGATTTGAAATATCCTTCAAATGATGAAATGTTAAGTTGAAGTACCTAATATTTTAATGTAGATATTGTTTTTGGCAATATAACTGATATTTTCCCACACAAGAAAATTGTATGTGCATTATGAGGATAATAATATTAAAAGAATTACTCTGGAAAGCACCTCTCCCCCGGTGACCTATGTATTCTGATGGCTTCCAGGATTTCTATGATGATACATCAGGGGTTTGCATCTTCCTCATTTCATGATATCCTATTCATCTTGTGCTAATGGAGTATTTAATGGAGTAGGTGATAGGTCAGCATTTATTGAATTATGGAATAACTAAATCCTTTCATCCTCAGCTATGACAAATTTGGCTTGCAGTATTTGGGAACTCTAAGCATGTTGACTTCTCAGTTGACTTCTCTGACTTCAAACAGAGATTGTTTGAACATAACAATCTCTGTCCCGCCTTGGGCTTTTACAAACTTCTATCTTCTAGAAAAACTACATTTTCCCCTTTGCTAGCTATGTCCCCACAATCTCCTCAGAGAAGATGTCTCTGATTATCACCCTGTTTAAAGTAGGTCTCCTCTGCTACTACCTTAGCTTCTTGATTTTTTCCCCAGTCATTACATGTAATGTCTTTCTATTATTTACCTCCCTCATCCCTTCCACTATATCATAATCCTCATGATGACAGGTATATTTCTTGCTGTTCATGACTGTAACTCCAGTGTCTAGTACAGAGATGGATGCATAGAAGTCAATAACAAAGGAATGAATAATGCTCATGTGTAGGCCACATTCATTAGTAATGTTTACTCTCAGGCTGGAGATATAGATATGGTAGTAGTTTAATTTATACATTATTTTCTGTGTACAGGCTGTAACATCACATCCCCCCAATCTAACAAATTGAGACATCATAATAGAGAACCATTTGATGTACTGTATGGTTTATGAGGGAACAGAGGAGAGAGTGGGATTTTTTAGGATCCTGTTTGGAAAGGTGAAATATGTGGGAAGCTCTGGAGAACACCTATGTGGATAACTTCTCATAGGTTACCAGATTAGTTTTCTTAGTCACATGAATTATTTGCAAATTCTTCCTTTCTCTCATTGTTTCTTGATATGAGAATGTTGGCATCTCTCATATTAGACCAATTCCCTTGAAAATTCCATTTGCCAGACATTATTTTTCCTACTTGCACCAAAATTATGCTTCACTAAACTCTCCATCTTTACCCATACAAAGAAAACACCAAGAGAGCAATTCTGCCCAGGAAAGCTGAGTGTCAAGAGGGTCAGATGGCTTGGAAAATGCATTATTTCCAAAGAATATCTCAGAAATATCATCCCTTTGCAATGAGGATGCTAATAATAATGATGATTGTAACAACAGTAAAGTATAGAGGTTACATAATCCACATTTCCCCAATGGTTTCTGCTGACCAGTCTCATGATGACAGCAACAAACATTCTGACTCAATACCATCCAGTATCATTAGAATCTCAGCCTAAGTCTCTTCATGATGGTCCTCAGCATATGACTGGGAAGTTTCATTTACTTTTAAATGGCCTTGATAATCCCCTGCTTCAGCCTCCTAGTGGTGAGCATATTTTTCACTGTCGACTCAGTTCCTACTTGTGGTCATCTGTGGTGACATTACCCTCCCCAGAATTTGCAATGTCAGCCCTTTCTTTTCCTCCAGAATTGCTGGTGCGTGTGCCTGTGCTATTGTGGGAAAGGCCCCACCAACTCTGACATGGTACAAAAGTGCAGCCTGGAATTGTGCTCTCAAGTTGTTAAAATGACTCTAGTTATTAGATTCCTCTAATTTTCATCTCTAGGACCCTAGCACAGATTTCCTTTAGAGCTAGTCTAGAATAGATCTTAGCTACCCATTATTATAATTGTCTTCTGATGGTTAGATACTATACTATACTATTTCTATGCTGCCCATTGGAAATGCAAACGCTTAGGCTCTGGCCCAGCCCTACTGAATCAGAATATATATTTTAATGCATTCCCAGGTTATGTGTAGTGTAGTGAAGTCTGAGAAGTGCTGAGAGATGACTAGTTAAGCTTTCTCTGCTTTCTTGCTGATGATTGCCACCTAAATGCTTGCTCATCACCTGTTTCTCTTGCTTCAGTGGTTATGGTTGAGTTTCTTAGTGTCTTAAACGTCTTCGTTCTCTGGACTGCCCTAGCCCCCTGTCATGCCTGCTTCATAGGCTTTCTAGATGCAAAAACTTGTTTGAATATGCAATAGACCTTTCATGAGCCCTTTCCCTGCATTGAATCCCCAGTCACATAAACTATGTTAGAAAAGAGAAATCATAGTAATACCAACCACAAAACATACCTTAAATTTCTATTATGATTTTCTCTGTTCAAATCCTTTTTATTCCCTATATTCATTATGTCCCCCAAACAGTGAAGGGCGTAGAACTGGCATTTTTATACCATGTTTGCAGATGAAGAACTGAGGCTCATAGAAATGAATATAGTTGTTTGGCGGGCCCGGGCTGGGGATTCGAACCCGCCACCTTAGGTGTATGTGGCTGGCGCCTTAGCTGCTTGAGCCACAGATGGCTGCAACCAAAAAATGGCCGGGCATTGTGGTGGGTGCCTGTAGTCCCAGCTACTTGGGAGGCTGAGGCAGGAGACTCGCTTGAGCCCAGGAGTTAGAGGTTGCTGTGAGCTGTG
>NW_003852401.1:4895461-4898245 GCF_000181295.1 Otolemur garnettii
GAAATGAATATAGTTTCTACATAGTACACCTGGCACAAATCTTGTTGACTTTGGTTCACCTTTTACTACAGAGACCAAATCAAGTACAAAATGAACATGGACAAGTGAGAATGCATTTATGACAAAAACATGGCTGCTGTTTTGAAGCTCTTTGAAGTCATCAGGAGAGAGGTTTAATATATGCTTTACGGCCCCAAAAACATGTCTTCATGCCTTGAGGGCTTTTAATGCTAAAATCTTTTATTAATATTAAACAGAAAAGAGTTAACCGTGGAAAATATTTCGAATGAGGTATGTTGCTAGACAACAGCTGAAAGCACTATTGCCAACATTCTTATGGGCTGAGCTGGGTTAAAGCAGTTACAGTATACTTCTATTATCTTTGGAAATATTAAAGGAAAGCCAACTTTGTGTTTGCATCTCTTCAATTTATAAACTCAATTGAATTTTAGTTCAAACAATATTGGTTTGGAATGAAATTTTATGCCAACTTTGGAATAAATGTTGAGGTATGTTCATTTCCTAAGATTGCTGTACTCTTTGGTGATGAGGCAAACTGTTGATTGGAAAGCAAAGCATTATTTAAAAAATGTTTTAAACTGGAATAAAACATAATATGAATTGTTTTCATTCTTAAAATTTTACCTTGTTTTGTACTTTCTCAAAAAGAAATTGATTTGGCACCTTTGGAAATGATTCAGCATTTTCTTTCCTGTTTTCTTCAGAACACTTTTGTTGCTTTTTTGTGTGAAAAGTAATAAACCTTCCCCCAGCTGTAGGAAAAGGGTGCCTGGCTACTCAAGGGTACCCAGAGATTCTCTTGGCTGTGGAGAACTAGAAGCCAAAAGATAAGTTGAGCACTGGCACAGCTGGGAAATGTTTCTGCCTGAGCTTTCTCTGCTCTGCGTACTCCCATGTGATCACCTACCATTGTTCCATTCTCAGGCCAGGTCTACACCCGCATCACCCACAAATCTGCACTCTCGTTTTTATGTTTCCAGTTCCTTCAGCTTTTATTTGGATCTTTTCCCTGGCCTCCTCAATAGCTTTCCTATTTTGGTCCTCAACTTCTCAGAACCATTGAAGTTTATCTTTTCATTTATGATTCTTTTCTTTTCTTTCTTTCTTTCTTTTTTTTTTTTTTTTAGGCAGAGTCTTACTTTGTCACCCTCAGTAGAGTGCTGTGGCATCATAGCTCACAACGACCTCAAACTCTTGGACTGAAGCAATCCTCTTGCCTCAGCCTTCCAAGTAGATGGGCCTATAGGAGTCTACCACAATGCTGGGTTAGTTTATTTTTATTTATTTATTTTAACCTCAAAAGTTTTATTAAAAGCATTTGAAATAATTTTTTATTAAATGATAGCTGTGTACATTAATGCAAGGGTTTATGAATAAGACCCCCAAAGCAAATACAGCAACTACAAATATAAATATTAAACTAAAAAGTTTCGGTACCACAAAGGAAATAATCAACAGAGTAAACAGACAACCTATAGAATGAGAGACAATTCACAAGCTATACATTTGACAAAGGAATGATAGCCAGAGTCTGAAAAAATTTTGCAAGGAACTGAAAAAATTTAGCAGGACAAAACAAATAGCCTCACTAAACAAAGGCAAAGACATAAAGAGATTTTTTTCAACAGAAGATATAAAAATGGCCAACAAACATAAAAAATGTTCAACATTACTAATCATTAGGGAACTCCAAACCAAAACCTCAATGACATATCACCTTACCCTTGTCAGAAAGGCCATTACTAAAAAGTCTAAAAACAATAGATGTTGGCAGGGATGCAGGGCAAAGGGAATGTAACAGCTAATACGCTGTTGGTGGGAATGTAAATTAGTACAACCTCTTTAGAAAACAGTATAGAGACTTCAAAGAACAATCGTTTGATGATCAGGGACATATAATTGAAAAGTCACCACACTCCTTACTCACCCATCTACCCACACTCAATATGTAGTGGTGAAATCAGGCCTGGAGAATCTCAATAAATAGTCTTGTTTAGGAAGTATACAAATTGGAAGTATTTTACCATCACTGGGTTGTGTCATTGCAACTCTAAAGTCTTTACTGGGCAAATGTTCAAAAGGGCTCCTCTCCTGAGACGGCACTGGAATAGGAAGGTTTTCTTGGTTAATAGAATCCAGAGTCATTGGTGCTGTCCTCTGGGAGAATCTTCCTTTCTGTGATCTCCTTTGGCCATGTTTGAAATAGGTGCCAGCAGATTATTCCTCTCCTGGGAGTCAGGAAAACTTTTTAGCCTTCATCCTATCCATGACAGTTGAAGTCTCAGTGCTAAGTCCTGAACTGTTATGTGTTCTTTCAGTTCAATCTGATTCTTTTGGCAATGCAATTGTCTCCAAACCTTCACTAGATTTCTGTATTTGATTTCTGTCAGCCTTATATGTGCCCCAAACTCATGATAGTTCCTTTTATGATATAATACTCATATTTGCTAACTGTCTTTGCTTCCTCAGCCCCACGCCTCTCTCTTGCTCACTATCCTTCATTATGAGTGTCTTGTACCTAGCAGGTGTCCAGAGCAACATTTTTCATATCTTTTCCCTAAATATTTCTTGACCAGTCTAAATGATTTTCTTAATATTACTGTGTAGTAGGCAGAATAATAGTCCCCCTAAAATTTCCCCATCCCAATCCCCAGAGCTGTGACTGTTATATGGTCAAAGAGAAATGACATTACAGATGGAATTAAGTTTGCTAACCAGCTGACTTTAAAATAGGAAGAATATTCTTATATCCAGGCCCCCCCC
>NW_003852401.1:4898761-4905863 GCF_000181295.1 Otolemur garnettii
CTTATCTCTACTCTAGTACCTTGTCAAATAGAGTCATATCAGCCAAAATCCATTACAAAATATTTTATTTTCCAGCTTACTTCCCCAGTTCTCCAAATATATTAGGTAAGTGGTATTCCTTCCCAGTTACTGCCCAGGAAAGTCTTACTGAATGGCCTGCTACGGATCAACAGGCATCACTATTCTTCTGGCCCCATGAACAGTTTTCTCACCAAAGTTTTTAATCAATGGCACATTTTTGTTATGGTAGGAGTCCACTTGTGTTACTAATTTCTATTGGTTAGGATCTCTATTCCGTCTGTCCAAGGTGAGATAAATTATGCTGTGTAACAAATAATCCTAAACTCTTGTTGGCTTAAGGAAGAAAGGTTTGTTTCTCACTCCCACTATGAATATCAGGGGGACACTCTCTGCCTCACTCCAAAACCTAAGCTAGTAGAGGAACTACTATCCAGATTATTGCCAGTTTCTATGGCATGGGGAGAGAGGTGTACAGATAGGTATACACTGCTCGTAGCTTTCACCCATTAGTGACACATAGAGAAGACCACTTACATTTTCTTGGTCAAGTTAAATAACATGACCCCCCTCCCCAACCTCCAAGAGAGCAGAGAAGTATGGTCCTACAACATGACTATGAGGAGAGCAGGAAATATTTGGGATACAGTAATAACTAGTAGTATACATTTTATAATTTTGATAAATTGAGTTTTATTACAGCACAACACAAATGGATTCAGAACTGGGTGCTGTAATGTGAAAAAAGATGAGTTTATAAATGTTTTTGCATATTTTAAATAAGTTGTAAATGATAGGCACGTGTTGTCATAATCAGCTGCTTATTCTGACTTCCTATTTTAAAAGCCTATTCGTTTGCAAGAATATTTTAGAATGTAAGGAATACATGAAAAAGGACTGACATGATATCCAACTCAACACCTAGGTTTATATCCAGAAGGAAATCTAAAGTGCCAACAATGATTTATGTTTAAAAATGTGTATCTCAGTGTTGTTCATCATGAAAAATTTGCAACATCCCATATACTCCTAAATAGGACAAAATATCATATATTCATTCACCATTACATTATGTGGCAATTATGTAAATATTAAGTGCCAGAAATTGTTGCCATCTTGACACTGATTTAAAAAGTGCACTAGAATACTGCATATACTTTAAATTTCAGCTTCTATGAATATGTGCAGAAAAGAACAAGTGAAACAAAAAACATCAGTAGTAACAGTGGTGACTATGCATAAGTGATAGAATTATGATTGGTTCTAATCATTTTTATATTTTTTATTTTACAGATTTTGTATAGTAAGATTATTTTATTTTTATATCTCAAACAGTAAACATAATAAAGACATTATTCTTCAACAGAAGAAATAATACATATTTTATTCTGAAAAGGAATTATATTGTGCCTCATATCAAGTCCTATCAGTAAAACTATTAAAATGGAAATAGAAAATAACAACCATGTTTGGTAGGCAAGTTTCTAATGGCTTCCATTAAAGAGTCCCCTCACCTGCCTATTTAAACACCAGTCGAACTAAGTATTCTTGTGAGAAAAATGTTCAAGATGGGATTAAGCTTCCCAATTAGCTGGTCTTTAATAGGGAGACTGGCCTGGAATTTCCATGTGGTCCCAATGTAATGATGTAAGCCCTTAGAAACAGAAGAGGAAGGTAGAAGAGTTAATTAGGAGAGGTGGCAGGAGAGAAGAGGCAGGGAGGTAAGTGATAGTAAAGCAGGATGAATGACCGAAACCACTGTTGATGGCTTTGAAGATGGAGGAAGGAAAACACAAATTAAAGAATGCAGGTAGGTTCTGGAAGCTGAGAACAACTCCTGGCTGACAACTAGGAAGGAAACCAGAACCTCAGTTTTATAATAGCATGGAACTGAATTCTGCCAACAAACTGAATGAACATGGAACCAAATCATGCCCCAGAGCTTCTAGTAAGAAACACAGCCCTGCAGACACCTTGATTTTCAGCCTGGTGAGACTTGTGTTGGACTTCTGATATGTGGATGCTAGCAAGAATACATTTATGTTGTTTTAGCTGCTAAATAGGTGGTAACTTCTCATAGCTGCAGTGGAAAACTAATGCACTGTGAAATGGGGGTCAACAAAAATGTACTGATTCCAAGATATAACAGAGTTACTAGTATTGAGGACTAAATATTGTTTTGAACTTCTTGGCAGTCAAGCCAGAAAGGGAAACAGGTCAAGACAATTTTGTTTACCAAATGAGAACCCAAGATCTGCCTATGAATGCTGATTTAGACCTACAATGACCTACTCATAGACCTCTTTGCTTTCAGTTATAGACCTTCCAGGTCCAATATTGATCACACAGAGTCATCTTTCAACAATCAAATGGAATTATGACATTTTTCTGCTTAATATATTTCAGTAGCTCCCCGTCACTTACAGGATGTTGCAGCCTCCTCAACATGACACAAAAATTTCTCCAAAATCTGCCCATTTCTACTTGCAGCCTCACCTCCTGCCATTGCCCCAGCAGCACCAGCACCTATGCTCTGGGCACATTCTTGCAGGTGTCTCAGTTTGATACCCTTTTTTATATTCTTAGCCTTTATAGACGTTCTTTGTTGTCCCTCGAATGGGTGTTTCTTCTTGTTCACCTAGCAAGTAGTTCATACACCATGACTCAGCTCAAGTGTCTTCTCTCACTTCTCTACTCCACCCACTCAACAAGGAGTGACAAAGACAGTCAGTCACTCCTTCCTTTGTCCTCCGAGGATGTCCTGCTTCTTGCTCTGTTGTGGCACTCAGGTACAGTAATAAATCACTGACACATGTACCTGTCACCCCCACTAGATGATGAACTCATTGAAAACTATTTACTATACTGTGTTGTACTTCTATCTGGACCTTAGAATCGAGCACTAAATCAATGAACTTGGAAAGGCAAAAAATAACAGTTTGGGCAAAGACATACCCTGTTGAACAAAACCAAAAGGAAGTAGGAATAGCAAAGTGGACATAAATCACAGTAGAAATCAAGAAACAAAGCAGTTAAAAGGATAAAGATAATTTAACATCAATAAAAGATACAATCAGATAGTGTTGAAATGTATAATACAAAATGTATTGAGAACACAAGAAGAAATCATCAATACCACAATGATTACAGAATGTTATTAAATCTATTATATAACCTTTGTCCTTTTACATAACAAGGAGGCAAAAGCATTGGATTAATGTGAATATAGAAAATTTGATCACTATAATAAGATTGGTATTACAATCAAACTTAGTAGCCTGCAGACAACATACCTTTATTCATCTATTACAGAAAATTTACAAAAATCAATTTCAAATGCGAAAAATCCATTAGTCAATTTCTCTGACCACAGCAGTTGAAGGAACACAATTTCTTCAGAAATTACAAAGGGAGAACTTTTATATATAGCGACTGGGAATAAAATTATCCTTATAAATTATTTGAATATTAATATACAGTCATATGCTGCATTACAATGTTTTGGTCATTGATGAGGTGTGTATACTATGATAATCCCACAAGATTATAATGGAGCTGAAAATTTTCTGTTATTACTGACTTTGTAGCTCTTGTAACGTCAGAAAAGTGTTTTTGTGGTTTTTTGTAAATTTAATATAGCCTAAGCATGCAGTGTTTGTAAAATCTACAGTAGTGTTAAGGTCACTCACCCACTGACTCACCCAGAGAAGCTTCTAGCCTGCAAACACTATTCATGGTAAGTGCTCTAAACATGTATACCATTTTTATCTTTGATGTAGTATTTTAATCGTACCTTCTCCATGTTTAGATGTGATTAAATATACAAATACTTGACATGTTGTAATTACCTATAGTATTAAATATTGTAACATGCTGTACCGGTTTATAGCCTAAGAGCCATAGGATACACCAGATAGCTTAGGTTTATAGGAGGGCTACACTGTCTTGTGTAAATTCACTCTATGATCTTCATACAATGACAAAATGACCTAATGATACATTTCTCAGAATGTATCCCCATTGTTAAGGGCTGCATGACTGTATAGCAAAATTTGAGGTTATAGCCTTATGTATACCTAGAGATATATTCCTTATGCAATCAGGACTAAGAAAATGAAAATGAATGTGTAGACGTGAAATGAAGAAATTAGAAATAATAAAAAATAAGCCTGCACAAAATGATTATAACAATAAATTCAGAAATCAATAAATTAGGGAACACAAAACTGTAGAACTTAGCAGTGATTTCAAAATCTGGTCCTTTGGAGAAAATATTCATCTATTAAATAAACTGGTGGATAAGCAGTGTTTTCAGTAAAAACAAATGAGGCAATACATAAGTACTTCTCATAAAATGAGGACTAAGGATCCATATATAAAAATGCTCTTAGCAACCCTTTTGAGAGATAGTCTGAGTTATCAAAATTATAATAGAAGAATAGCCCATCTTGGTAAAAATCACAAAGAAAAAGGAAAGTGGGAGAAAAAATTTTATGAACAAATATTGTAACTTTTAAGGACCATAATGTGTAATTTCCATGTTCTTTGAACTATTTTAAAAGATAGCAAAATTTGATGTTTGGTTCCTTCTTATGATTAATAATCTAACTTTATAAAAGTGACCTCTTTTCACACAAACATGCTGAACTATAATTTCTCTTATAAATAAATACAAAACAAAATACCTAACTGAAAAACTAGCAAATCATAAACAGATATGTAAAAAGAATAACAGGTTATAATCAAATTTGGTTTATTGTAAGAATATAATATAGTAAATAATATTTTTTTGGAGATGTGGTGTCAGCTCTGTTGCCTGGGCTCGGCTGTAGTGGTATGATTGTGGCTCACTGCAACCACATATTCCTGGGCTCAAGTGTTCTCCTACTTCAGCTTCCGGAGTAGTGGAAACGTAAAAGAACACTGATCTAAAATGATGTCTTAGAAACAAATCCAAAAATATGCAAGATTTTCCTATGCAATGAAGATGAGAAAGGAAATCAATGAGGGAAAGAATAGGAGTTATTCAAGAAATAATGCATAGTATTGGTAAACTATTTGGCAAATATAATTTTGATCCTTATTTCATGATTTATGTCAAAAGCAGATAAGAGAATTTAATAACAAAATAGGAAGAAAGTAAGATAGGGAGAAGTAGAAAGAAAGAAAGATATTATAGAGGATGGTTGGATAGATTAAGAGAAGAGGGAGGAGAGAAAGTAAATGGACCGAGTAAGGAGAAAGAAGGATATACAGAGAACAGAAATAGCTAAGATAGTGTGGGTGATTATCTCCTTAAAGGATAGAGAAGGGCTTTCTAAGCAGGAAAGCAATGGTGAAAAGCATAATTTAAAATATCAATAGATTTTATTCTAAAAAAAATTAAATATTTTGTACATATAAATCCATCAGTCATAAAATTCAATGTCAAGCAATAAATTGTTTCTTAAAAATGTGCCGCAAATAAACTGGGTTACTATCCTTGATGTACAAAAATATATTCAAATAGAAAATCAGACAAATCAAGGAAGAAATATAATTGACAAAAATATCATAAGAATATTCTTTCAACAGCTTTTGAATTAAGCTAAAAAATTATGGTGTCGGCAAGAACATCCTAGAACTATAATATCAAACCCCAAATAAGAAATAATTAGGAATTAGAAGCTTTATAAAATGTTTGCAAACAAAAAGACCCATCACAAATTTTACAGTGAAATTATATTTAATGTTTATTTTTAGTTAAGGAATTCTAAAATTAAAAAGTAAAAATCTGAGCTGAAAAGAAAAATTTGGTTAAGCTCATAGATTTTAAACTATAAAGCATATTTGTCTTGAATCAATTTTTGTGAGGGGTCAAAGGTGAGGTTCCAATTTCAGTCTTTTACCTGTGGATATCCAATTCTGCCAGCACCATTTATTGAGTAGAGATTCTTTCCCCAAGTGTATGTTCTTGTTTGGTTTATTGAAGATTAGGTGCTGTAAGATGTTAGTATCATCTCCCGGTTTTCTATTCAGATCCAGTTGTCTATGTCTATTTTTGTGTCGAAACCATGCTGTTTTGATCACCATGCCCTTGTAGTACAGCCTAAAGTCTGGTTGGCTGATGCCCCCAGCTTTGTTTTTATTACTAAGAATGGCCTTAGCTATACGGGTTTTTTTCTGGTTCCATAAAAAACAAAGAATTATTTTTCCCAAGTCTTGAAAGTATGATGTATTTTTAATAGGGATGGCATTAAATCTATTGATTGTTTTTGAAAATATAGACATTTTAACAATGTTGAATCTTCCCAGCCATGAGCATAGTATATTCTTCCATTTGTTAATAACTTCTGTTATTTCTTTTCTTAGGATTCCATAATTTTCTTTATAGAGATCCTTCACCTCTTTTGTTACGTATATTCCTAGGTATTTCATTTTCTTTGAAGCTACTGTGAAGGGAGTTAGTTGTGTCCTTAATTAGCCTCTCATCTTGTATACTGGCATATACAAAGGCTACTAATTTGTGGACATTGATTTTATATCCTGAGACATTACTGTATTTTTTGATGACTTCCAGGAGTCTTGTGATTGCGTCTTTGGGGTTTTCTAAGTATAAGATCATATCATCAGCAAAGAGGGAGAGTTTGACCGCCTCTGCTCCCATTTGGATGCCCTTTATTTCCTTCTCTTGCCTGATTTATTGGCTGGAACTTCCAGTACTATGTTAAATAGTAGTGGTGATAGAGGACAACCTTCCAGTTCCAAGTGGAAAAGCTTCCAGTTTTACTCCATTCAGTAAAATATTAGCTGTGGGTTTTTTATAGATGACTTCGATCAGTTTAAGAGATGTGCCACCTATGCCTATACTTTTCAGTGTTCTAATTAGAAAAGGATACTGAATTTTATTAAATGCTATTTCTGTATCTATTGAGAGGATCATATAATCTTTGTTTTTGCTTTTGTTGATATGTGAATTATGTTTAAGGACTTGCGTATGTTAAACCAGGCTTATATCCCTGGAATGAGACCCACTTGGTCATGATGTATGACTTTTTTGATGCAAAGCTATAGTCTATTGGCTAGGATTTTGTTGAGAATTTTT
>NW_003852401.1:4907377-4910755 GCF_000181295.1 Otolemur garnettii
GGCCAAAATGCCCACCAATCCAGGAATGGATTAACAAGCTGTGGCATATGTACACCATGGAATACTATTCAGCCAGTAAAATTAATGGAGGCTTTACATCTTTTGTATTAACCTGGATGGAAGAGGAACATATTCTTCTTAGTAAAGCATCACAAGAATGGAGAAGCAAGAATCCTATGTACTCAATTCTGATATGAGGACAATTAATGACCTAGTACATGGTTGGGGGTTGGGGAAGGGGAAAGCAGAGAGAGAGAAGGAGAGAAGGGAGTGAGGGGGTCATATTGTGTGACACACCTTTTGTGGGTAGGACACATATATAAGAAGGACTTTACCTAACAAATGCAATCAATGCAACCTGGTTCTTTGTACTTAATGAATCTCCAACTATATTAAAAAAAAAACTATAAAGCATAATATATGTGAATTTTAAAATTATTACATAATTTGCCTATCAGGTATAACTGACCTGGAAAAGCCCAAGTCATTCTCTGGGTTAACTGACTTGAGGCTTAGTGAGAAAGATAGAAGCATGAGGGGGCCCTACTTGAGAGCATAGTTCTCTTGGTAGTTGGTGTCTGTTTACTTGGTGAGCTACCTTGGGTTGGTAATTTAATATCTGCAAACCTCATGTTTTTTCATCTGAAAAACAGGCAAATATGGTTATTGAGAGAGGCAAATTACATAATCCTTGTGTATTTCTTGACACTTAGTAAGGACGCAGTGCTTGTCATTATCATTCTAAGCATAGCATGGATTATCAGAAAATGTAACATGGTCTTACTTCCTGAATAGTTACTGAAGTGAGGCATCATAAATTAGCCAAGAGACTTTGGGGCACAGTTCTCACTGTCATGAAGTCTCCTTATCTTGACTAAGTCATGCTACCTCTATAATCAATCTTTAGTTTCCTTTCCTTCACATCAAAGATGTCACCTGCCTTGTCTTCCTCCTAGATGGTGTGAAAGTGCTTTGTAAGCAGTATAATACAGTGTCAATGGAATTTGCCAGTACTAAGACGTCACAACTATTTCTAGGGTCCCTTTTTTTTTTTAAAATTAAATCACAGATGTATACATTAATGCAATCATGGGTACAATGTGCTGGTTTTATATACAATTTGAAATATTTTCATCAAACTGGTTAACATAAACTTCATGGCATTTTTCTAGTTATTGTGTTAAGAGATTTACATTCTACAGTTAGTAAGTTTCACATGTACCCTAGTAAGATGCACCATAGGTGTGGTCCCACCAATCATTCTCTATCTACCCATCCTCTCCCTCCCTCCCTGTCCCCATATTCTTGGGCTATAATTGGGTTATAGCTTTATGCAGCCTTAAAGAAAGATGGAGACTTTACCACTTCCATGTTTCCATGGATGGAGCTGGAACATATTCTTCTTAGCAAAGTATATCAGAAATGGAAGAAAAAGTATCCAATGTACTCAGCCATACTATGTAACTAATTTATAGCTTTCATATGAAAGCTATAACCCAATTATAGGTCCTTCTTTTTTTTTTTTTGTATTACTGGCACTATTTCCTATCCTATGAAGGGAACCCACACAATAATCCAAGAAATCATTCCTTTAGCATCACCATAATGTGGAGTACAAGGGGTTTAGGAATAGTAAGATAGTTTCTGTGACACCAAGCAGAAAGGCTGATCTGTTAGCAGTATCAATGACTGACAGAGAGGAAGAGATTGGACTTGAGGAGGCCAATGTTGAAGATTTTGTTATAGCACAAATGCAAAATAAAGAGGCCTGCTGCAGGGTGGTGATGAAGGCAAAGATGATGAGGGAAGTGGCTGAGAGCACGGTGTCATAGCATAAGCATGGGGTTTTACTGGGGAGTGTTTTTCTCACATCATCCTGGCCAGCATCAACTATGACTTTGGTGCTCAGTATGTCCCTGTCCAGTGATTTTCCCTCACCTCTAGATCCTAGGGCAGAAATGATGATTGATAGTGAAAATGATCATGATGATACTAACTAATTTAGTTACTGAGTGGCTAATATGTGCCATGTACAAATATTACCTATTTTAGCTCCTGAGAGCAATCTGATACAATAGTTGCTGCAATTATTTCTATTTTACAAGTAAATCAAGGCAGAGAAATGTTGATGACTTATTTAAGAATGTACAAATAGTAAATAGATTTGGAATTCAAAGTCTGAGTAAGCTGGCTCCAGAATCCATTCTCTTAAGCACTGTTCCATAGTGATAGTCATGATGGTGGTATTAAGAACAGATATTGTGGGCTTTCTTTGTGCTACCCTGTATTGAAGGCTGTATGTGAACACTCCACTTGATTGATCTAGTGATGGCAGCTTGATCACATGAGCTCTTGCAGCAAGCCTTCCACTCTTATGTTAAGACATTAAACCAGGCCAGTGCTCCCAACTGTAGCTACAGTTCCTCTGAGTGTATGGTCTACATCCAGGGCATGGAGCATTCAGGGGTGGAAATGGGTCTTGCAGAAAGGCACATTCTTATTCTCTGAGGCGCTGCTTGCTTCCAGGTGCTCCTTCAGGTCTCATTTATTTACTATCCTCAAGAAAGCCTACTAGTGCCCTGACCCAGTATTAGGACATCCTTAAAGAATTTACCTTTCTGACTCCACAGAGAGGATTTCAGACTACCAGTTTACTAACATGGAGCACTTGAGCACAATATACAAATTATTGCTATTAATAGTCATAGCCTTTTGTATGCATTGTTTCTTTAAATATTTCTTTATTATTTTTTTCATTCGGGGGGATAATTATTTGCATTTCATTTTATTTTTTATTACAGGTTAATTTAAGGGTACAAAGAAATAGGTTACAATGTATGCATTTATTAATAGTGTCCCTGTCATAATTGTGTCCTACTCCCAAGAGGTGTGTCATACACTGTAACATTGTGCCCACTAAGTGGGCACTCACCCAGTTCCCTCCCTTCCCTGCTCTCCCCCTCCCTCATTTCTCCTCCCTCCACCTTGAATTGATTTGAGTTTTTCTCTTATGTTGGTATATATTACATCATCTACTGGCTTCCCATTAGTATTTAGTACATTGGATTCTTGCTTTTCCATTCTTGTGATACTTTACTAAGAAGAATATGATCCAAATCCATCCAGGATAATACAAAAGATGTAAAGTCTCCATCTTTTTTTAATGGCTGAATAGTATTCCATGGTGTACACATAGCACAGCTTATGAATCCATTCCTGGGTTGGTGGGCATTTAGGTTGTTTTCACATTTTGGTGATTATAAATTGAGCTGTGATCAACAGTCTAGTGCAAATGTCCTTATGATAAAATGATTATATTCTTCTGGGTAGATGCCTAGTAGTGGAATTGCAGGATCAAATGGGAGGTCTAATTTGAGT
>NW_003852401.1:4912098-4913640 GCF_000181295.1 Otolemur garnettii
GTGGAGCAAGACAAAAGAACAGTGAGAAGAAGCCTGAGTCCCTGAGGATGTTTTGCCCTTTGGTGCCAAGTGTCTGCTGAGGGGGGGTATAAAGACTGATGGGGTCCAGCGCAGGAGGAGGCAGATGCTGTCCAGTCTTTCTGTAGCCTCACATCTACCCTGAGGCCATGCAGGCAGAGGCAAGTACGACCACAGGTGTCATCTCAACTTCTTCCTGGCTTCTGCGTTAACCTGCCAGTTTGCACCCATTTTGCAATCAGTTCCTGGATACCTTCCAATCTCCTCAAGTTTGGGTACATTATTCCAATATATACTCATGACTTTTCCTTGCTCTTGGTCTATAACATCTTCTGGCTACTGACTGGTACCTTCTCTGGCCACACATGTCTGTGTCCACCCTGTTGCACAGGGGACTTGAAACTAGGCATAGTCGGCTGCTAGGCCCATAAAGTTAGTTTATTTGGGGCCTACAAGAAGACCAGGACAAGGGGAAATTATTAATATGTTTTGGTCAGGAAGTGGCTGGAGACTGGTAGGAAGAGCATCAAGAAGCTTCTATCATTATACTCCCTTTCTTTAGTCATCTTCTCGAAATGAATCCCCCCCCATCACCCAGGTACAGTTGCTACATTTCTTTCCACATTTAAATGGTTGATCATCTGCATATTTGAATTTCATTAATGATAAAAAATTCAAATGAACAAATCCAAAAATGACTTTCTAAACTGGGCTGAAAAGTATTTTGAAAAAAATGAATACAAATGATTTTGCTTTTTTTTTTTGCTAATACGTAATACACTCAGCCTGGAATAGTTTTTAGCTTCCTGGAGAACACAGATTTTGATTAAATAAAAATATATGCTCTTATGAATCCAAAAGGAATACAAGTTAAATCTGGTAAAGGCAGACATTCTCATGAAATAGGAACAAAGAAAACAAAATCAAATGAGAAAATAGTCCCAGATAGGAACGTATGAAGAAATAAAAAAGAGCCTTCTCTATGCCCAGCTTTTCTTGAAACGTTTTGGAGTTTAGAGCAAATAAAAAATCCTTAGCTCATTTATGTGACTTGATTACCTTTTCAAATGTAAAACAAAGAAAATCCTTGAGAGTAGAAAAGATACCAGGAAATAGAAAGTGTTTTCATGCAGCATTTTCTATTTTAAAGGAAAAATCTCTTAGACTCGAAGTCTAAACATGGATTAATAACTTGGTACTTACCTTGTGGTAAAGATAGTATTCTCTGTGGTTGCCAGTGCTGAGGCAGCTGCATGGGCCTCTCTATGCACGAGTGACTTTTTGGAGGAAGAAAAAAAAGCTATCTATGCTTTGAAAAACATCCCTGGTCTCGTCCTCTTGAAACGGGATATAAAGATTATTTCATAGTGGCAAAGGTGTCCCTTGATTTCACTCAAATATAAGAAATATAAAAAAATTGAACTAAAAGATTAGATGGCCTAATAAAACAAGTGATAAACACAAACCAATGGGGATATATACAAAGGAAAAATGGACTGTGACAACCCTAGAAAATTGTTTAAT
>NW_003852401.1:4914803-4915950 GCF_000181295.1 Otolemur garnettii
GTTTTTGGTATAGTCATAGTTTGAAATCATCACTACCATCAACTTTGGGATATTTTCATCACCCCAAAGAGACATCCTACACCCATTAGCAATCAGTCCTTATTTCTCTCTCACTCTGCAAATCCTAGGTAATCATTCATCTGCTTTCTGTTGCTAAAGATTTGCTTATTCTAGATATTGTATATAAATGAAATCAAACAACATGTGGCCTTTGTGGTGGGCATTGTTCACTTAGCGTGATGTTTTCAAGATTCTTCAGTTTTGAAATGTAAATTAAAACTTTGCTTTTTGTATATGAATAACATCTCATTGTATGTATATATCACATTTGGTTTATCCATTTATCAGTTGATGGTCATTTGAGCTGTTTTCGTCTTTGGCCATTATGAACAATGCTGCTATGGACATTCATGTGCAAATTTTTATGGGTCTGTGTTTCTGTTTCTTTTGGGTATAGACCGTGGTGTGTATATATATATATATATATAACCTTTTTATGTGTTTATATATATATATATTATATTTTTTATGTGTGTATATATATATGTTATATATATATATATAACCTTTTTATGTGTCTTGTTTCTGTTTCTCTTGGGTATAGACCGTGGTATGTATATATATATATATATATATATATCCTTCCTAATGCCTCCTAATGTAATGACCCTTTAATACACCCATGTTGTGGTGACCCCCAACCATAAAATTATTTTTGTTGCTACTTCATAACTGTAATTTTGCTACTGTTGTGAATCATAACGTAAATATGTGATACACAGGATGTATTTTCATTGTTACAAAGGGGTCGCGACCCACAGGTTGAGAACTGCTTGTATAGACATAGGAACGTTAGGTCTATGACCTAGGTCGTATGGTAATGCTATATTTAACCTTTTGAGGAACTGCCAAACTGTTTTCCAATGTGGTTGTATCATTTCACATTCTTATGAGCAATGTATGAAGGTTACAATTTCTCCAACACTCATTATTATCTGTCATTTTTATTTTAGTGGGTGTGAAATGGCATCTTATGGTTTTCACTGAAATTTACACCAAACTAATAATGTTAAGCATCTATTCATGTGCTGTTTGGCCATCTGTGTATCTGTTTGGGGAAATATTTATTCAGAATTTTGCCCATTTT
>NW_003852401.1:4917344-4919467 GCF_000181295.1 Otolemur garnettii
TTTTGTAGGGATTGTGTTAACTCTATAGATCAAAAGATCCTGGGAATAGATACTTTTCAAAGGAAGATGGCCCAGAAACATATGAAAAAATGCTCAACATTTGTAATATCAGAAAAATACAAATGAAACCACAATGACATATCACATAACACCAATGAAAATGGCTCTTATCAAAAATTCCTGAAGCAAAACATGCTGGCATGGATATGGAAAGAACGGAACACTTATACACTGTTGGTGGGACTGCAAACTAATATAGCCTCTAAGGGAAGGAGTGTGTATCTCCATACTGCAAAGAACTAAAAGTAGACCTACCATTTGACCCTGCAATCCCTCTACTAGGTATTTACCCAAAAGAAAAAAAACCAACATTTTATCATAGAGACACTTGCACTCGAATGTTTATAGCAGCGCAATTTACAATTGCAACAATGTGCATTTCTCTGATGATCAGGGACGTGAGCATTTTTTAAAATATTTGTTAGCCATTTATTTATCTCACCACAGAAGATTCTGTTCATATCTCTTGCCTAGTGGTAGATGGGATTGTTTGCACATTTTTTGTTGATTAATTTAAGCTCTCTCTAGATTCTAGTTATCAAGCCTTTGTCAGATTCATATTCACATCCTGAGATATCATCTAACACCAATGAGAATAGCCACATCACAGAGTTTCAAAGCTGCAGATGCTGGCATGGATGTGAAGAGAAGGGAACACTTTTACACTGCTGGTGGGACTACAAACTAATGCAACCTTATTGGAAGGAATATGGAGAATTCTCAAAGAATTCAAACTAGACCTCCCACATTTGATCCTGCAATCCCATTACCAGGCATCTACCCAGAAGAAAAAAAATAGTTTTATCATAAGGACATTTGTAATAGATTATTTATTGCAGCTCAATTTACAATCACCAAAATGTGGAAACAGCCTAAATGCCCACCAACTCAGGAATGGATCAACAAGCTGGGGTATATGTATACAATGAAATACTATTCAGCCATTTAAAAGATAAAGACTTTACATCTTTTGTATTATCCTGGATGGAGATAGATCACATTCTTCTTAGTAAGGTATAACAAGAATGGAAAAGCAAGAATCAAATGTACTCAATTCTAGTATGAAGATAGTGATAATGTAATACATACCCACATAAGAGAAAAACTCAAATCCATTCAAGGTGGGGGTTGGGAGAATGAGGGAGCGGGAGAGGGGAGAAGGGAGGGGCATGGGAGGTTATGGTGTACCACCTCTTGGGCATGGGACACAGTTACAAGAGGGACTTTACCTAACAAATGCAAACAGTGTAACCTAATTTGTTGTACCCTCAATGAACCTGAACCAATAAATTAAAACAAATAAACAAAACAAACAAACAATTGCAATGATGTGGAGACAACCCAAGTGTCCATGGGGGCATTAAAAAAATGGTATATGTATACTATGGAGTACAACACAGAAAAATTGTTGATCTAGTATCTTATATAACAACCTGGATGAAACTAGAGGCATGTCTTCTAAGTGAAGTATCATAAGAATAGAAAAACAAACACCAATACTCAATACTAAATCAAAACTAGTCAATCAATACTTATGGTCATGTACAGAAGTAAAACTCAATGGGAATCAAGTAGGTGGGAGGACAGAGGGGTTTGTTTAATTCACACCTAACTGGTACAATGCACACACTCTGGGTGAAGGGCACACTTGTAACTTCAACTTCAAATGTATAAAAGCAAATTGTGTAATCAAAATGTGTACTCCAGTAATATTCTGAAATAAATAAAAATAAATGATCCTAGGAGTGTGCCATCTGAACATTAAGTCTACTGATTCGTGATTCAAAGATGCCTTTAATCTTTACTTAGATGTTTAATTTATTTCAATATGTTTTGTAGTTTCCAGAATAAAAGTTTTGCACTTGTTTTAAGTTTATTCTTAAGTATTTTATTCTTTTAAATTCTATTGTAAATGAAATTGTTTTCTAATTTTCATTTTCAGATTCTTTATTGTAGAGAAATACAATTGATTTCTTATCTACTGATTTCTATTTTACAAATTTGACAAACTCATTTATTCTAAAAGACTTTTAGTGTACTTTTTAGGATTGTCTATGTATAAG
>NW_003852401.1:4920431-4923713 GCF_000181295.1 Otolemur garnettii
TTTGAATAATTAATAGAATTCACCAGTGAAGCCATCTAGGCCTGGGTTTTACTTGCTATAGGTATATTCAGATTTTATATTTCTTCTTGAGTTAATTTCAATAGTTTTTGTCTTTTAAATACACTTGGCATTTTAGCTAAGTAATCTAAACTTTTTGGTATATAGTCACTTGTAGTATTCATGTACAAACCTATTTATTAGATATTTCTATAAGGTTAGTCGTAATTTTGGTAATTTGAATCTTCTTTTTTCTTGGTCAGACAAACTAAAGATTTGTCATTTTAGTTTCAAACTGTGTACTTTTAGTTTAGTTGGCTTCTCTATAGTTTTTCTATTATTTATTTATCATGGTCTAATTTTTATTATTTCCTTCTTTCTGCTTGCTTTATAAATACTTTCTCTTCTTTTTCTAATGTCTTAAGTTAGGGTAATACACCAATTTGGAATCTTTCTTTTTTAATACAGGCATTTATAGCTGTAAATTTCCTTCTGCAAGTGTTGCTTTAGCAACATCCTGTAAGTTTTAATATATATTTAAATGATTGTGCTTTCATTTTAATGCATCTCAAAGTATTTTCTAACTTTCCTTATAAGGTCTATAGTTTTCTTATCTCTGTGCAATTGCCTATAAACTGTCTCTGTAATACATTTTTCCATATGTTGAATGTTCTTTTTAGTTTTTTCCTTTCCAGTTTTTCTTTTTTGTACTATTTTAAATTTTCAGCATTTTTTTACAATTCTCCATGCTGTGTATTTCATCTTTGTATTATTATATATATAGAGGTATAAATTATGTAGAGACTTTGAGAGAGTTCTAATTTATGTGTTTTTTGCAACCAAATACCACAGAAGTTCATTGTCACAACATTGACTTTCTAAGTATTGTATGTATATGTAAAAATGTTGAAGCTTTCTCAATAAATGAAAAAATATTTCTTTTGTACATCTGCATTTGTGAAAGATTAAATGTTTTGACATCTCTGCTATTTGGGGGACTGTGTATGTGGTGGTGACCCATCACATTTGCTGATCAATCTCACAAAAAGACTTAGGTTGTTCATCAAGTTATTTCAACGACTGCAGTTATGAAGCTTGGTCCATAGAATACTAACCATGGTGACATGCATTAAGACATTTCCCTTTTTGATCTATTTCCTTATAAATATGATTCATCTGCTCATAACTGTTATACCTTGTGACTGATGTTAGTATTGACGTACCTGAGTGTTTATGCTTACAAAAGTATGTATGTATTTTTATTGCCTATTTTATTGTGTAAAGTGGCCTATGAAGTGTTCTGCTGTGTTTTTATATGTCTCTAAATAAATTCCCTTTAAAAAATCTTAATAAATATCTTTTATAGAACTTTTAAAATTATTTTTCCAATAATTATATTTTTGGGATTTAGACTTTTGAGATTTCGATCTTTCAAGATTTTAGTATTCAGAATTATGCTGTTTGGGACTATGATCAGGTCCCAATGTTATTTATTTATGTTTTGGCCGGGGCTGGGTTACCCGCCACCTCCAGTATATGGGGCCAGCACCCTACCCTTTTGAGCCACAAGTGCCGTCCAATGTTATTTTTAATATAGTTGGATTTACTGCAGTTTTCCTTTTTTCTACATGTCTCATGTCTTTTTTGTTCCCCTATTTCTTCTTTATTGCTTCTTTTTACATGAGTTGGATATTTTCTTGGGTAACATTTTAATATTTTGATTTATCATGTATGACTTAATTTATCATAATCTATTTCATATTTATACTACTTTAATTTTGGCAAGTTATAGAAACATTATTTCTGTAATAACTCTATTTCTTATTTCTCCTTTTCATAGCATTATTGTGATATATATATTTAATCTATACATGTATGTTTCAGATCCAACAATATTTTATTACATTTGCTACTTTATTTGATTTTATATTCTTTAAAGAAGTTATCAGAAGACAGGAATGCAAGTGCATATTTAGAAAGTTTATTATATTAATCTTATTTATTATTTATCATTTTCTTCACTTCTATGGATTTGAGTTAGTATGTGGTATTATTTCCTTTCTCCAATACAACTTTGCTCCCACCAACCTCCTTTATTATAAAATAGATTATATTTCTATATGTTATAGGCCCAATAAATACATTATATATGTATGTGTATTATTGTATACAGTTACCTTTTAAATCATTTCAAAGCAAAAAGGAGAAATATCCATTTATACTGTCCTTTAGAATTCCATACCTTTACCATGCTCTTTGTGTGTGTGTGTGTGTGTGTGTGTGTGTGTGTGAGAGAGAGAGATAGATTCAAATGACTATCTGGGGTCACTTGTTGCAAGCCTACAAGAATTCTTTTCATTTCTTATTAAGTGGGTCTGCTAGCAAGAAATTCTTTTAGTTTTTTTGTGGTTCTGGAATGGCTTTATTTTGTCTTCATTTTTGGAAGATAGTTTTGCTGGATGTAAGATTTTTGGTAATAGTTTTTGTCACCCTACTACTTCTGCCTCTATGATATTGCTGAGAAGTCAGCTATTAATTATATTGGGGTTTCCTTAATGATGGATTGATTTTATCTTGCTGCTTTCATGATTTATTTTTACTATAATTTTTACTATAGTGTGCCTGGGTACGGATCTCTTTATATTTATCTATCAAACTTCTTGCATTTTTACAGTAGTGTTTTTCATCAAATATAAGACAATTTTAACCATTACTTATTTAATTTTTTTTAATGCTCATCTCTCTGTTCTTCTGGTATTCCTGTTTTGCCTATACTGGTGTGATTAGTGATGTACTAAATTTCTCTTAGAATCTGCTCATTTTTCTTCATTATTTTTAATTTCATATTTTGGCTTGCATAGTATCTGTCAACCTATTTTCAAGTTTGTTTGTTCTTCTTCTAGTTTAGATTTCTTGTTGAACACCTCTTGTTAATTTTTTTGCTTTAGTTATTTTACTTTTCAACCCTGGAATTTCCATTTGGTTCTTCCTTTTATATGCTATCCCTCTACTGATACTCTCTATTTGAATGGACGTTGCTTTCATACCTTTCTTAACTTTCACAAGTATGCTTCCTTTAGTTCTTCAATCTATCTCTAATGGCTGTCTTGAAGCCTTTGTTGAGTTTGATATCTCAGCCCTCTTATAGGCAGTGTTTTATTGCCTGCTTTTTGTCTCCCATATATTGATCACACTGTTCTGTTTCTTCATATCTCATAATTTTTTTGCTGCTGTTGATAACTCAGCATTTTGGATAATATGTCATAACCACTCTGGACCTGATCT
>NW_003852401.1:4924866-4927160 GCF_000181295.1 Otolemur garnettii
AGTGTATCAGTGTTTCTTCATTTGCTATATGTCCTTATGACAACTTCCAGAGACTCTAAGTGCTTGCTGTTGTTTTTATAAAAATAAATATTATAAGTTACTCTGGAAGGTGTTTCTCTGGAAGCAAATAGGTGTTGCCCCTCACATCACCATTTTATTCCTTTTCTCTCTCCCGTTCTCCCTTGATTGCTTCTTTACTTTTGACTCTTGGATTGGTCATCATTTTGTATTAGGATTCTCCAGCCCTCTGTGGAAGTTCCTCAGGCACTTCATCTTAGGATGCTGCAAGTTTATATTAAATATAGTTCTTATTAATTGGTTGTTATTCTATCAGTAGGCCAAGCAAGAGATTTGCTTTCACGGTCTCCAGGATCTTTCTGTCCTTGTACTTGGCCTTGATGCCCTTTCCTCAACCTAAGTCTTGGTCTCTTGGTCATCTGTGTCCTCTGCTATAAATAGCATTCTGACTGTATGGATAGGAAGACCATTTAAAACATCTTTTGACAAGAAAAATTACATTTCAATTGTGTTCCAAGTTTAAATTACTCCCCTGTTGGGGAAAAACTTGAATGCCATGTTCCTGAAAGCAGTAATTTAGGGGTTCTTCTGTTTAACCCTCACATGTTCAGTGCCATGCCATTAAAAAACCTCCTCCTTCATGCTGTGTACCCATGTGCTGCATAGTAACATTTTGGTCAACAATGGATGCATATACTGCACACAGGGTTCTTGTGTTCCCAGAAGATTATAATGTCATATTTCTATGTTTGGATATAGTTAGATACACAAATACTTAGGATTGTGTTATAATTGCCTGCAGGATGCACTATAGTAACATGCTATACAAGAGCAGGAAGCTACGCCATATCAACTGTAGTGGGTTATACCATCTAAGTTTATCTAAACAGACTCTCTGATGGTCACACAATGACAAGACCATCTCTATTGTGTTCCAGGTTGATATTTAATGGGTTTGCTTCTTAGGTTTTGCTTCTCCATATACTCACATAAATACTTTTCCTTGGCAGTTTGTGACAAAAAGTCACAAATTGCCGATGTCAGAGGTGTTTTAACTTTCTATATTTTTATTATGCACATCTAGTAGATGCAAGAAAATTTATCTGAAATAAAAATGTGAATAAAGTGCCTGGGAATATTTTATGCCAACTTTTGAGGAGGAGAACTTGCTTTATATTTACACATCTTTTATCTGCTATAGCGCTGGGCACACAGTCTTGTGTCCAATTATCTTTGATTAAATTATTGGTTGCCATTCTTTATGCTAATAAAGCAAGCTCAATTTGAAAACTATTTGATGTTGTGTTTTTGCTGCTCTGTATTTGGAATCTATTTGACATAAGGGGCAAAACCATTTCTTCTGAGATAGAGCTTAAAATAAACTTTAAAATTCTGTTCATGTGTCTTTGGATTCGGTGCAACATCTGCCTTGGGTTTACTTACTCAACTTTTTGGAAGAGTTTGAGAAGGATTGGTTTAGTTCTTTAAATGTTTGGTAGAATTCAGCTGTGAAGCCATCTGGTCTTTAGCTTTTTTTTTTTTTTGATAGAAGCCTTTTAATTACTGATTCAATCTCCTTATTATTGGTCTGTACAGATTTCTAATTTCTTTGTGGTTCAGTCTTGGTAGATCATGTGTTTCTGGAAATTCATCCATTTCTACTAGGTACTCAAATTTGTTAGTCCATAATAGTTTGTGATAGTCTCATATGACCCTTTGAATTTATGTGTCATCAGTGGTAATGTCTCCTTTTTTCTTTCTGATTTTATTTATGTGATTATTTTCTCTTTTTTTCTTATTTAGTCTAGCTATGGGTTTGTCATTTTTGTTTAGCTTTTTAGAAAGCCAACTCTTAGTTTCATGAATCTCTTTCATTCTTCTATTTTTATTTCATTTATTAATGCTTTTATCTTAGTTATTTCTTCCCTTCTGTGAACTTTGGGCTTAGTTGTTCTTCCTCTTCTAATTTCTTGAGGTGGCACATTAGGTTGCTTATGTGATATCTTTTTTTTTCTATTTAAAAAAAGGCATTTCTTGCTATAAACTTTCTTTTTCCTTTAGAACTGTATCCCAAAGGTTGTTATGTTGTGTCTCCATAGTTTTGTGGTTGTCTCAAGATATTATTATTATTATTATTTTTGGCATTTTTGGCAGGGGCTGGGTTTGAACCCACCACCTCCGGCACATGGGGCCAGTACCCCACCCCTTAAGCCACAGGCACTGCCCTCAAGATATTATTTTAAAATTTCACTTTTGACTTTGTCTTTAACTCATAT
>NW_003852401.1:4927641-4930821 GCF_000181295.1 Otolemur garnettii
TTGTTGAAAGTAGAGCATTAAAATCCTCTACTATTACTGTGCTACAGTCTGCATAAGCTTTCTGATCTCTTTATGTTTGCTTTATACATATAGGTGCTCTGATGTCCGATGCATATGCATTTACAGTTGTTATATCCCTTTGATGAATTTACCTCTTTATATATGACCTTCTTTGTCTCTTTTTACAGTTTTTAACCTAACATATATTTTGTCTGAAATAAGTACAGCTACCTCTGCTCTGTTTTGTTTTGTTTGCATGGAATATCTTTTTCTATCCTTTCGCTTTCAGTCTATGAAGACTTTACCATGAAATGAGTTTCTTATTGGCAGCATATAGTTGGTTTTTTTTTTTTAATTACTTATGCAGCCACTTACTGCTTGTTGATGAGAAAGTGTAATCCATTTACATTCCAAGTTCATTGATATGTAAGCATTTAATGTTGCCATTTTGTTAATTATTTTCTATTTTTTAATAGACCATTTTTTGTTTGTTTGTTTATGGTTTCATGGCTTTCTGTAGTAGTATAGTTTGTATCTTTTTAACTTTTCTGTATCTATTATAGTCTTTTGATTTTTGGTTACCATGGGCTTACATAAAACACCTTATAACTGGCTATTTTAAACCAATAGCAACTTAAATTTGATTGCAGACACAAACTCTGTGCTTTAAAGTCCCCACCATAATTCATGCTTTTGATGTCACAATTTATATTTAAAACCATAATTTACATCCAAATTGTTATAGCTTTAGTTGGTTTTAATAGGTTTGCTTTTTAATGCTTAAACTAAAGATATATATTACCCATTGTCATTACAGTAGTAAAATATTTCAGATTTGACAGTGTACTTCCTTTACCAGTGAGTTTTATACTTTCATATCTTTTCATGATACTAATTAATGTCTTCTTCCTTCAGCTTGAAAAATTCCCTGTAGTATTTCTTGTGAGGTGGGTTAGTGATGATTATCTTTTTTAGCTTTTGTCTGAGAAAGCCTCTTTCACTTCTTCATTTTGACAGACAGTTGCTAGATTAGTATTTGTGCTTGGAAATTTTTTCTTTTGGAATTTTGAATATATCATTCCATTCCCTCTAGCCTGTAAGTTTTCTGCTAAAAACTCTGTTGATAATCTTATCAAGCTTCCATTGTACATAAAAATTCACTTTTTCTTGATGCATTTAAAAATTTCATTTTGTCTTTAACTTTTCACAATTTGATTATGATGCATTTTAGTGTGGGGCTCTTGGATTTATCTTATTTAATGTTTTCAGATTCCAGGGTGTGGATTTTTTTTTTTTTTCCTTTCCTAGGCTTGGGAAGTTTTCTGCCATTAGTACTTTGAATATGTTTCCTGTTCTTTCTCTTATTTAATTCTTCTGATTCACCAATAATGCCAAATTTGTTAAATTTGATGATGTTTCAATAAGTCTCTTCAACTATCCTCATATTTGAATTTTTTTTGTTTGTTTGCCTTCTAAGGTTATATGATTTTTATTGACCTATCTTTCAGTTCACTGATCCTTTCTTCTGTTTGAACTAATCTACTGTTGAACCCCTCCTATTGAATTTTTTTGGTTCAGTTATATTATTCTTTAGCTTTGTTATTTCTGTTTGGTACTTTTTAATACTTCCTACCTCTTTGTTGAAATTCTTTATCTATTCTGGCATTGCTCTCCTGACTCTGGTAAGCATCTTTCTCCCTGTGGGGTAAGTTATATCGGTTTGCTTCTTTAGGGTAAGTTTCTGGGCATTTATCTTGTTCTTTTATTTGGTATATATTCCTATTTTTTTTTCTTTTCATTTTTTTTTTTCTTTCTATGTTGGTTTCTGTGCAGTAGATTCAACAGCTGCCTCTTTCAGTGCTGTCAGGCAGACCTTGTGTAGGAGAAGGATCTTACCAACTTATATGGCCAGATTTTTAAGATTCCTCTGAAATTTTTTTGTTTCTCCAGACTACTGTCTCTGTTTTTGGCAGTCTTCAGAATTTAGGATGTGCTACATTTTGTCAGTTCCCTGAGAACTGTAAGGGAAGAGCTAAACCCTCCAGACATAGCTGAGAACGTTGCGCTGTTGGGTGTGTGGTCGAGTTTCTTCTATCTTTGCCGTGAAGGTGAGTGTGGGCATTTATCTCTGCTTCTTTCCCCTCAAAGCTGGGCAGAGAATTGTGGCAAATACTTGCATTCAGGCTGCACTGTCTGATCCTAGGAAGAAAGCAGCCAGAAGTGGGCTCATTGTATGTTCTTTTCTTCATTTTTTTGTGGTCTAAGGCCACTCAGGAATGTAAAGCCTCCACTCTCAAAGATCAATCTCAAAGGGGGTTGTTACAGTCCCCTGCATGAGAGCTATAGAAGTTGTGGCACTTGGTGTGTGGCCAAACTCTTCCTAGGAAGAATGAGTAAACCTGGATTTATTACTGGGGTAAGCCACAGAAAAGGCTCACAAATTGCTGCACTCTGCATCAGGTGGCCAGAGGGCTATTGTTTGTTTGTCCCACTAGCTTCCTGATACAAGTTTGTTAGGAGCCAGGCCACCAAGTAGCCACTATAATCAAGTGCCATTATCCTCTTCCAGAAAGAAAATGGGAGCTACATGTTTCCATCCTTTTTCTGCACTGCTGAAAGGAGTTGTAGCACCTGAAATTGTTTGTGTACCTATTTAAAATCACCTCTTTGTTCTGTGATCTGAGGAGACTTAAATATGTCTATTTGCTCGTGTTCCTGGAGCTTAGAGGTTTAGAATGGAGTCCTTTGGGAGGTAGTTGTAAAAGTTGAGGTGCTTAATGCATGGTATATACCCCTTGCAGAGAGAAAAAAGGGAACTGCGTTTCTAAAGACCTTTCTTTGCACTGCTTCTGGGGAATGAAGCTCCTAGAAGTGCTAGTACACCCATATAAAACTGCTGCTTTTTTCTGAGCACTAGATAGACTCACATATACTTGGTTTCTTCTGCTCCCAGAATTAGAAGGTGTAGGATGTAAGCCGTTGGATGGAGGCTATGAAAGTTAGGCACTCATGTGTAGACAAACTCTTTCTAGTAAGGTTATATAGACTTGGAGTTATCACTTTGGTGAGCCAAAGAAGAGGCTAGAGAATATAGTTTAGTTTCTCAGGCTGCTGGAAGGCTAAATAAGTAGATTGTTTGCTACTTTAATTCCTCAAAGGCAAATTAGTTATAAGCCAGAC
>NW_003852401.1:4931182-4950628 GCF_000181295.1 Otolemur garnettii
CTGATCCTCAGGAATCAAAGCCCTTACAGTGCTTGCGGGCCCATATAAAATAGCCATTTCTCCCTCTGTGATCAAGAGAGACTTAGCTGTGTTTGATTCTTTCTGCCCCCAGAGTTGGGGAATTAAGAGTGAAACCATGGAGAACCTTAGGTTTAGAGTGGTATATGTGAGGCCCAAACTCTCCTCTCCACAGGGAGTAAATGGGTGTTGGGGATTGCTTTCCTGATTGGATGGTGCCTAAGTGTGCCTCAGTTTCTTCTTGTTTACTGTAGATGTTTTCTCACTTGCCCACTGGGTAACTGACTTTCTTTCAAAGAAAATTGATTCACCAATACATGTTTATTTGATGCATTCATGGAGGGATCCAGAGTCAGGAGTGTCCTATTCTGCCACGTTGCTAATATACTGAGGTTCAAGACCAAGTCATCTTCTTGTTTTCTGTTTCCTCTGGTTTTTATTCTGTTGATTCTCCTTTCTTATGTTCTTTAGAATTATTTAAACATTGTTTTATATTCCATTTTATCTTCCTCTATTGGTTTTATATCTGTATTTCTTCATGATTTTCCTTGAGCGGTTGCCCTGTGATTACAATATGAATCCTTAAGTCCTCAAAGATTGCCATGAATTATGTCATATTTATATTTAATATACTTTAAAATAGTATATATCCATTTACTCTTTTCTTGTTGTTACCATATTTTACAATGTTACAATGAAATATTTTATAATTACATAAACTAAACACCCAATAAATAATGTTTTGATTTAAAAATAAAATGTCTTGTAAAGAAATTTTCAAAGTGATAAATAAGGTCTTATATATTTACACAAGTACTAACCATCTCTGATAGTCTTAAATACTTTCTTTAAATCCTAATTATTATCACATACCAGTTTTCTTCAGCCTGAAGAATTTTTGTCATTTCTTTTAGTGCTGGCACACTGGCATTATCACCGTTTGTTTAACTAAAAAAGTCTTTATCTCATCTTCATTTTTGAAGAACATTTTCAGTGGGTAAAGAATCATAGGTTGACAGTTTAGAGATGTCGTTACATAATATTTTGTCTTGTGCTGTTTTTGGTGAGAAGTCAGCATTCATATGCTCATTACTTCTATGTGATATTTTCCACCATCTGGCTAAGTGATATGTTTATTATGTCCTAAGTGTAGATTTTTGTCTGTTTATCCTGTTTTGGGTACCTAGAGCTTTGTGGACTAATAAGTTTAAAGTTTCTATCAAGTTTGGATTCATGTGTATAAAATTAATATGAAATTTTGGAAATTTCACTGACACTGCTCAGTTCCTATTTAGTCTTTTTAAATCTTTTTGTTTTTCTTCTCTGCCTGTCACTTTGAAGAATATTGCTGTGCCTTCACATATGTGTTGCATTTGATTATTCTCTTACTCTGTTGAAGTACCTCCCGTGTAACTTCCACAGAAATGCTACATGGCAGTTCCCACATGCTTGAGAAAGCTTTTTATTTTGCTCTCAAGCTCGATTGCATGTTTGTATTGATACTGCATTTTAGGTCTGAAATGATATTTTCCCTTCTCTCTGGTCTGTTTCCTTTCTTCCCTCCCTCCCTCTTTCTCTTTTCTCTTTTTATTTTTTCTTCCCTCCTGTCCTTCTCTTTTTTTCTTTTTCTTTCTTTTATTCTCTTCCTTTTCTCAATAAAGTATTTTTTATTCTGTCTTTTAGCAACATCCATTGGTATTTCTATAAAAAATACATGTGCCCAATTATTTTTTTTTCCTTTGTAGAAACTTCTTATTTCCTAGAAGGCTGTTAAGACCTTCTTTTTATCTTTAATATTCTACCCTAAGTGGTGCCTTTGTGGAGATATTTTTATGTTTGATATTGTTCTAGAATCATATAAATAATAAAAACATTATCCTTGAGGGAAAACAAAATATCATAGAGTAGTACTCTTCCTCTCCTACTCCCAATCCTGTAGGTCCACCAGCTTCTCCTAACTCTGTTCCATAAAATGTTTATATACATACATATGTAATATTTATGATATTATATATTTATATATTTGGTTGTGTATTTGTTCATATAAATATTATCGTATTGTAGATGTTCTCTGTAAGTGGGCTCTGTCTCTCAGCATTATGACTGGATTTCATATTATTTCATCTTATTGAACAAATTTATTTTTGCTGTTCCATATATTTTTATAACTATATTGCTTATTTATATATTACCTTCTGTGAATTATTCTCTTTTTTCTTTGTGCTATAAATTTATTAATATGTGTTTTATTATTAATTCATTTATATATCATAGTTACTAGTTCTTTTTCTGTTAGAATTATAAATATTTCTTCTAATAAATTACTTGCTTTTAATTGTTTGTGGTGGCCATTTACTTGAAGATTTTAGTTTTTATGTCACTAAATATGTTAGCTTTTTCCTTCATGGTTGCATCTCAATTTAAAGCCTATCACATCCTAAGAGATTAAGAAATTCTGCTATATTTATTTTAAATATTTATGGTTTTCCAGTATAAAAATATTTAGGCTTAGTGCAAGTATTTAGTATACTTATATTTAGTATACTAACTATTATAAGTATTTTTGCTGCGTCATATATTTTTAATGATGTATTTAGTATACTAAGTATGCATATACTAAAGTATTTAGTATACTAAGTATAATAAGTATAAGTATACTAACTACTTAGTATAAGCATTTAGGCTTATAATTTATGTGAAATTAGCTTTTGTGAATACTGTAAAGTAGATCTACCCTCCCTACAGATAACCAACAATTTCTATAATTATATTAAATATATCTTTTCTCCACTGGTTTGAACTCTGATAGATACTCTCTATCATTTATCAGGGTAAAGAGAATGTCTGTATCAAAGGTTTATCCTTATATGTAGAGTTCTGATAACTATGCTCTCCCTTTTATCAGATTAAAAAAAAATTACATGCATGTACAGATGCATTCATGATGTAGATCAGTATGGTAAGTGTAATTGTATTGTAAGAGGTAGGATTATGGTGATTTAGTTTTTTTCTTTATTTGCAATTTTAAAAGGGTTTTCAAGAATATTTATTGCTTTTGCAAAATAAAATGCTTGTTTGGAAAAAAATATGCATGTAAATGTATTACTTATCCCAAGCTACCAGAAAAGGCCCAATTTTTAATGGTATTGTGCCATTTTTAAATACTTGTTTTATGATAAGGTTTCTCAAAGCTTGTTCCTCAAGCTATCATTGTTTTATTCCATGTAAAAATTTTTTGTGGTCCAGTAAATATGGGGTAAGACAAAGTAAAACATATTTTCTTTCATGCAAAAGGTCTTGCATGAAAGAAAACAATGTGAAGATTAAAGCTCCAACAGGAGAATCCAGAATGTGGTGCATTTTTTTATGGCATCTTTTAACCAGTGTGTTGTTCTCTATAGTTCAATGAACTTTTCATGTTGTTGCTGTTTGTAAAACAAAACAAAAGTCAGTGTTATGTGTGCCTACTTGAACACAGTTTACCTCATAAACAACTTAATAAAGACTAGCATCAATATCTCTCTGTAGGAAGCTTTATATTTGTTTTAGAAAGCAAGTAAGACAAAAAATTAGTCAATTCTGTTCTGTTCTCTGGAGCACTGGATTAGGTGAAGAAGATAAAAATCTAGTGTTAGTGTTAAAAATTGAGTGGTTTTCAAGGAGTTTCTGGTCTAACAAGACTTGTACCAAGTGTCTTCCTCTGATTCGCGGTTGTAATAAGAGCACGAAGAGCAGTGTTTCTTTTTATCAAATAAGGAAACAGAGACACAGATGGATTGGTGATGAATCCAAGCTCATGCAAATTGGAATGTCAGTTGGGAACAGAACAGATTCATTTGACTACACTTCCAGCACTGTATTTAATTGACCTAACTTCCTCCCTTACAAAGTAGATATAAATAAGAGATTAACTGTTGGAAAGGGAAAAGTGAGTGAGTGGGAGCTAAGCATTTTGGAATATCAAAATAATTTAATTGGATCCCAAATGAATTAAGATGTGTGGGCGTCCAAATTATACCCCAAATACCAAGCCTGCATAAAGCTAATTTTAAAATACTTTAAATGAACTAAATAGGATGACTGTCTCGTGCTAATAGAAAGAATGCAAAAAATCACAATGAATATGCTAAAAATAATTTTATTCATCTCAAACTATAATTGTTAGACTTATGTTTCAACAAGGTAGGAAAATGTGGAATCTACTTGAAGCATGAAAAAAAGGTATCTATACCTAATTTGAAATACATTATAGGTATTATTGAACAGAGAGTAAATCTGTTGGTATGTTAATTTTAAGGACCTACATCTTTCTGAAGATGACACTAGTTATTGTTAACCAATGAGTGTGTACACAAAAAATGGCCCCTACAGAAGTACATAAAATTGCAGGTTGGCACCTTTTGTTTGTTAAACTTCAATGAAGAGGAAGAAGGCCCAGTTTTTTTCTTTCCCCCTTCCTTTCTCTCCTTCTCTCCCAAATTTTAAGGTGCTTCCTCATGACCTCTTGAAGTTCATGTAAGCGATTCTTGTGCTGTCATTATCCAAAGCCCCCAACTTTCATGCTCTCCCTTCTCTTTAAGGTATTAGTAATCCAATAATAATTTTTTCTCTTTCCTTGGGAGGCAGCTAGTAACTAGGAGTATAATCTTGAGCACATTTTCATGTACCTAAAGATCCTCTGTAGCAATAACTAACTTTGGGGATTGTAGTAAGTGAAGTCAGTTATGATTTTGATCTTCATCTGGAAGGGAAAGAGGAAGAAACAGGACAGAGCAAAACAATACACTGATTTTTCTCACGATTCCTACGTGTTTTGTTTGGTTGGTCAGATGTGGTTGTCTTCTTTCAATACAGGATTTTCATGGTTTAATTTACTCTAGGATTCTCCAGCTGAGAGGTTAGTCCACTGCTAGTAGATCAAAGCAGCTGGCTACCTCCCTAACCCACTCTTGATGCTGGAATGGACTCTCCTATCTCTTCTCCAACAATTGAATGCTACCTGGCTTTGGGAATTCCCTGGCTTTGGGATTCAAAAAGAAAGTCCATGGAAGAGATTGAGTGGGGAAAAGATTGGAGAGAGAGATTTAAAGTGATGATCAACTTCTCCCTACTTTTGGGGGGAAAAGTGGTAGTGTTACTGAGTGAACTAGCCAAGGAATAAGACTGAGAACATTTCATAGCCCTTAGATCCTGAAAGTGCAGGAGACTGGATGCCCCTGCCTCAGAAAACACTGCACTCCTTTTTTTTTTTTTTTTTTTTAAATATTTTTTTGAGAGAGAATCTCACTCTGTTGCCCTTTGTTAAGTGCTTTGGCGTCATAGCTCACAGCAACCCCAAACTCCTCCTCCAGCTCCCCAAGTAGCTTGGAGTACAGGTACCTGCCATAAGACCTGGATAGTTTCTGTCCTTTTCAGTAGAGACTGGGTTTCACTCTTGCTCAGGATGGTCTCTAACTCCTGAGCTCAAGCAATCTTCCAAGATTATAGGATTATAGGCATGAGTCAATATGGCTGGCCATAACTCCAGTTTCTAATTAAGGAATCTGGCAGGGTAGCTTCCTTCTCTGTTCAGTTCATTTCCCTCTCTTCCCTCAGTGAATCCCAGGAATGATTAGCTCGGTTTAAATGAAAGAAATGCTATTTATATTTGTTGATGTTGACTGTCTGACTTTTATGCCCAATGAACTCTTGACACTGTAGCAATTATGTATGTCATTAACTCTGAGTTGGATTAACTTTGTTATATATTACATATGATAGTAGTGCTGAGCTTTATATAAATGAAGTTAATAGTGCTTATCATCAAATATGATCATTTGACTTTAGGTTTTGAATGTTGAAAACATTTCAGAAGTTGGTGATAGTTAAAGTTCTTGCAAAATGAATTATCAAATACAATTATGAATGAATGAATGAATACATTCATTCACTTGCTCAGATAACATATACTTAATTCCTGGCACTGTATTAGGAGGTAGCAAGACACAGGTGAAAGCCACAGATGAACTTTCTAGAAACTCACAGTCTAGGATGTGAAATAAATAAATAAGCAACAATTATTATAGCAGTTTGACACACTGAGAGATGAGGATGTATGAGAGAAGCCTTATCCACTCTGGGGGTGGGACTGGGCAAGATCAGGGAAGCTTCCTAAAGCAGATCTCACTGCCTCGGGATTGGAGGTAATTTGTGAGAGTCAAGCAGGTGGAGAATTGGGGAAAGGGAGATCCAGGCAAGGGATGAGTATCGATAGGGGCATAGAATAAGAAAGGACCTGGCTTTGTTAAAAACTGCATGAGATTTAGAGTAATAACAGATCTGTGTGGGGTAGGGAGAGTGGAAGGGATGTGGGGAGGACAGGCAGATGCCAGATCATAGAGGGCTTCAGATATGTCCTCCTTAGCAGGAAAATACAATCTATATAGTAGACATTTCTGTTTCTTGACCAGCAGCTGCTAGCCTGTTACCTAATGCTTTCTCACTGCCGTAAGTTATTTACTGAGCTTTTCTGTCTGACTACAATTGTGCTATGTCCCATTATGAATACATTTTCTATAAGGAGGTCTCAAATGAGTTTATTACCCGAAGTTGGCTTTTGATGCATGATGTAAAAATGAAGAAATTCTACTAAAGCATAGACATACTTTCTCTTATTACATGTTCTATATTTTAAAGAGATACCTATTTATCAATTAATCAATTAAAATACATATAGGATCTTTACTGAAATTGATCAGTGTCTTCCCAATATGAAGCAGCCGTGGTGTTTTGTTCTTATAGTTCTGCTTTTCAGTTAATTATACAAAGTATAGAATCCTCAAAGTAGTAGAAGATAGATAGGAGATTTAAAACTAAGTTGCTCATAAACTAGGAAGAAATGAACTTTTGCTGCTACCTTGGTGATGAAAGGTATTACCTCTTGCTGGATGGGTTCCACTACACGTCCTCATGCCCTCACGGCTCTGGTTTTGATTTTGGTGGCAGGATAGTCTAGTACTCGGGCCACTGCCTACCATATAGCTGGGGACTCTTTTATTAGCCTAGAGGGTTAGAAAGGTGCATCTTAGTTGTGAACCTCCCAATCTAAGACATCCTATAATATTATTGGGTGATTATTGAGAACCTACTTTATAACAGATGATTTATACATATTATTTATAAGCTTCATAAATATTGCACAAACCTTAATTTATAGCTTGAGAAACCACAGCCGTGAGAAGCTAAGTAATAGCCTGTCTTGCTGTGAAGCCATTGCTCCTCCTCTATCTCATGCACTCTCCCAGGGAACGCTTGTTCCATGCAGGTTAGGTGGGGCCTTCCTCCCTGTGCTACAGGCTTTGAGAGTTTGTCCCCTTCCAGTGAATCTTTTTTGGATATAATTCACATACTTTAACATTCATCCTTTTGAATTGTGCAATTCAATAGTTTTTCAGTATATTCACAAGGTTGTACCACCATTACCACTGATGTGGGGACATTGTTATCAAAGAAGCCACATACTTTCTGGTAGTCATTCCTCTTGTCCCCCAGCTCCTGACAGCCACTAGTTTGCTTTCTGCCTCTATGGATTTGCCTGTTCTGGGAATTTCATATGAATTGTCATGTGAGGTCTTTGTGTCCAATTTCTTTCTTTAGTATAATATTTTCGAGGTTCATCCACGTTGAGGCATATACATATTATGAGTACATCAATACTTCACTTTTTTCTATGGCTGAATATCCCACTTCATGGGTAAACCACCTTTTGGTTAATTGATTCATCAGTGGACTGATGTTTGGATTGTTTCCGCTTTTTTGGTTATTTTGAAGTATTCTGCTACGGCTTTGCTGTTTTAGCTGCAGTAAGAACTTAGTCTCACAGGACACGTCACATTTCAATGTAATTAACTGGTGCTTTGTCCGTTTCTCTTGCTATTTTGTAAACCCCATTAGTGCAAGAAGCGTGGTTAGCTTGTTAGCCGTTATATCAAGTGCAGTTTATCTATATGAGGAATGTATGAATGAATAAATTAAAGGAGGCAGTCCCGTAGCTCTAGGTGAGAACTTTGAACTGCTCATCTAGTTTGCCTTGTGCCACTTAACTGAGGGCTGTAGCTCTCACTGTGAAGAGTGATGTGTTTGAGGGTGAAGATTCTGCTCTAGATTTTTCCTGACATTTTTGATTGTTGAGAGAAGTGGAGGTTACATTGATATAGCAGCCTCACAATTTGTTTGGTTGAGTTGAGTGTTATCACCTATCAACAAAAGTCAGAGGAAAGCTAGATTTGTTTTGACAGCTTATGCTGGAAGCATTTGGGACATTTATTAGTAAGGGAAGTAGACCATAATCCCAAGTTTGTCTGTTGTCTTTCCAATTAAACTTGTCTGCCTGGGCTCATGTCACTACCCCACAATAGGATTCTTCCCACTGGGGACACTGGAAAAATCCATCAGTGTTAAAATAATTATTTTTCTTTTTTTATTCCTTCTTTGTCTAACTCTTTCTTACTAATCTCTGAACTCATTCAGGGAGATTTTCTGAGTTTAGCACATAAAGCTGTGTAGCTTCCAATTCTCTTGTGTAAAAATATAAGAGGATTTTTATCAGGGTGAAGTCACCCCAGCTTTTGTTGCTCTGAATAAGGTCTTGGAAGTAGGGGTCTGCCTTTCCTGTGGGCCACCTTGCTCAGTGCCTTAGAACTCTCTCTCTGTCCTGAACTCGCCGGTGCTCCTGAGAAGTGCCGGGCCCTGTGGAGTCCTGGAGTGGCGTCTCTGAAGGTGGCAAGGGCTCTGGCAGCCTTGCTTCCCCCTCCCTCCCGCATCTGCCTACTCCTCAGTCTAGTGAGAATGACAGGAAGAGAGAAGGGAGCTGCCAGGTTTCCTGTATGCGTGTCTGTGGGAGGGAGACGAGGAGGGTTGGCAGCCACTGACTAAGTGGGCTCCATTCCATCTATCTTTTCTGATTAAAGTGAAGCAGATTCAGGCTGCTGCCTACGAGCCATGGTGGGAGCCACTGCTCAGAGATAATTCCTGGAATGACTGTTCTAGACGTTACACACATTTCTAGCCCTGAAGCGCCGTGCAGATTGAGGGGGTTGAAAAGTCTAGAGCTGTTTGTAGTGTGTGCATGGTATTTGGACGATAAACTTCAAAGAAAATACTGTGAAAATGTAAGTAAAGTTATTCTTAAAAGTATAGAGTGTTTTTGGTGTGGCATCCCATGACTTCGACTTTTATGGTATTGTATTGCTATTTTAGTGCCCATTTGGGGAGTTATGGGCTTAGTTTCCAAGTAGTTGTCATTAAAAGCTTTAATCTAAGGATCCAGTGAATGCCTTGATTCATTTAAATTTTTCTGCTTGATTGTTTAACTGATTCTAGATCCTTCCAGGTGGAAGGATCTTTTTATATCTGAGTCTATGTTTTCTCGGTCTGGTCCAGGGAGGAATGTCAAGAGTTGAGGTAGTGATCACAGTTAAAATAAAATGTGTCAGAGCCTCCATGGTGGAAATTCTGGGACCTAAGAGTCCCTGTACCTCTCCTGCCTCACCCCCCAGCAGTGTCCTGCAGTTTATAAGTCCTTCTTGGAACAAATAACATTCCACTCTATGCTCCAGTGTTAATCTCTATGCGGCCATAAAGTGTGTTCATGGTGGGCGCCCTGTCCTGCTGGTCTCCTAAGGATGTGGCTGCCATTCATATGTGCATCACCACTCTTCTTGCTGTGGCTGATGGACCTCTTGTTCTCCCTGTAATTGTTGTTGCTTCATGGTCACGTTAAAAGGTGCTGAAGCAATAAGGGTGCACCAGTAAAATTTGTCTAGTTTAATTTTGTCCTGCCTTACTTGGGGGCTTCCATTGTTACAGTTTTCTTTTTTAAATTAAACTTTCAGGTTAGGCTCTCCTTTTCCTGAGAAATTTGAAATACCTTCTCCAGGGATGTATCAGAAGATATTTCAGAGGCATTCTATATTGTTTCTCAAAGTAACCCTCCCTATAAGTCGTCAGGGTCCCAGGCACGTCAGCTCTTCATAGGTGGGTGCAAATTCCCACATCTTTTTAAAACCACTTGCTCTCTCCTCATCAGTCAAGCTGCATTCTTTATTACAATTTTTTCTAAGTGGAAGAGAAAAGACAGCCAGCCATTCACAAACAGGATTGTCGTGGCTTTGCATGGGACATTGGTAGGGATAAACTATGCCACGTGATAGTGACAACCAACCAAAACATTTAGGTGACTTAGCACACTGGTGGCCACACTAGAGAAAACACGATTTTGTCCTTGTGTTTTATTATGAAAATAGAATAAAAACTTCAAAAATGAAAACATTCTTTCTAATGTAATGACAAATTTGTTTTGTTTTCTGTGAGTTATATGCAACTGTGCATCGTACTCCCGTGTGCAGCAATGTCACATTGCCACATATTATTGTAGCGATTTTTGAGCCACCAGGCAAACATTCAAGCTGAAACACCCAATTGGAAATTGTGGTAATCAGAGAACATAGTCCCACGTGTACAGTGTCACTATAGTTGGGCAGACTAGAGTGGAAGGAGGTGGGGAGATGTGCTCATTGACAACAAAAATAGCAGTTTTCACAGCTTCATGAGGCCGTGGGCTCAAAACTATTGTGAGTTAAATACAGTTCACGTGGCAGTTAATGTGTTAAAACAGAGGAAGCTCACCGCTTGCTCATACTACACGCCCAAAGATAATTGCCTTGTATTTATTTAGTGGGTCAGACTGACAGAGACTTCATGATCTCATGATGTCTCCATCTCAGCACGATGTTGAGGGTTTTCTGCAGTAATGGAAGGGAACAGGTGAACACAACTCTTAAATGCTTCCGTCAGAAAGTGATACACATGGGGCAGAGCCTGTGGCTCAAAGGGGTAAGGCGCCGGCCTCATATACCAGAGGTGGTGGGTTCAAACCTGGCCCCTGCCAAAAAAGGAAAAAAAAAAAAAAGAAAGTGATACACGTTACCTCTGTTCACTTTGATAACTCAAAGGCAGTCATGTGTGTGGCTGCATGTAATTTCACAGGGAAGAGGGCTCAGAATCTTGGTGAATTCTGGAAGTAAGGGGTTGGTGGCTTGGCAGGCAAGCTGGAAAAAAGCTTGAGTGGGTTGGAAGGTATACATGATTAACCCAGAATTCCCACTTTTTGTTTATATATTTATTATTTCTCTCAAGGCAGCCCAAGGAAACAGATTAATAGACATGAGTTCTGTAACTGAATTATGCTGTTACGTGAGTAAAGTGATTGGGAGTTTCGCTCCTCACTCAGAGCACAAGATGCCACGGCAGTAGCTGGAGTGGTAGAACTGAAGTGGTGGGGCCGCTCTGCCATGCCTCTCACAGTCTGCTGCCATCGTAGGATTGCCAGAGTGTGGGAACCATGGAATGCACGAGGTCCTTCTAGCTGCACCTGTCTGGTGATCATGTACCATCTGCCTGTAGGAAGGGTGGTACTGTCCGTGGGTTTGAAGCAAGTCTGGTGAACGTGAAGCCAGTCCACAGTCGCTTAGACAGTTCCAGTTCGTGAGAGCTGTATGACACATCTTCCATAACTTGCTGGGAATAAAATTAAAACATAGAAAAATACGACTTATCAAAGGATTATGGCTTGAAATTCATTTGCATTTTTCATCCTTTCTACTTGAATTGTTTAATATACTACAAAATATATGCCCTTTTCAAGAAATTTCAGCCATCACTCTTAGGCAAAGTGAGGCCTGAGAGCCTAACTTTTCTGGTTTTACCGATGAATATTTCTTGTCTTTTAAGTTTGGATCTTCACATCACATTAGCTGCTCCATAGGTGGATATGAAAAAACACTAATTTCCATCTTTTTTAGTGTGATGAGAGAAAGGTCAGAAGAATAAGCCTGAGGGTGCCTGTGATCGTGGGCAGATGACCTGGCCTAGGGAGGTTTGATGATGGATGTTTGTTGCTCTTGGGGACGAGGGGACCAAAGCCATTGGCCAGCAGATATTTTCCCTTCAACCTGCTCAGCACGCCAAACCAGCTCCTCATTCTCTCTTCTCTCCCCTTTCTTTTCCTTTCTTCTTACTCACTAGAGCAATTTTTATTTTAAAAAATGAAACCTAAAACTTTTAAAATTTTCTTAGGTAGAGCACTTTTTTTCCGATACCTTCATAGTCTCCCTCTTTCACAGTGAGGTACTTTTCTCAGTCAAAGGTATTTTCCTTACAAAGACTTCTGATGCTAGAGGTATTACTATATTATTTTCTAATCTTATTATATATGTCATAGGCCATGAAATAATCTCTCACATTCTCCTTCCTTCTCCTCTACCTTCCTTCCTCCCTCCTTCCTCCCTCCCTCTTTCCTCCCACCTTCCTTTCCTTCCTCCCTCCCTTCTTCTCTCCCCCCAATTCCTCCCTCCCTCCCTTACTCACTGGGATGAACTAGAAATTAAGGGTCTCAAATAAGTTCATAAAATTGTTTAGTGCTAGAGTTCACACCAAAACCCCTTTCAAGTTTTCATGCATTTTAAAATTTATAATAGGTACTCTACAAATCAGGCACGGTCAGGTTAACATAAAGCAAGGAAAGTGCCTTAGATTTGAAGGTGTGTTGCTCAGAGTGGAGCAGGCGTGGTTCATTGCTCCTGGACTCTGCTCAAGTAGAATTGGGAAATGGGACTCATTCCTCATTCTTTTTTCATGCAACAGGTTCTCTGGCAAAACTTAACGGAACCCAGTACAAACTTTTAGGTACTTTAAATACTGTGTTGAAATCATATTTTATTCTCTAACATCTTTGAGCACAAGATGGCCCAGTTTTTCCTCTCCCGGACTATATCAGTTTCCTGTGGCTGCTATAAAAAATTACGGCAATTTTTGTGGTAAAAAACAAACAAAAAAAAGTGTTCTGTGAAAATTCTGGAGGTCAGAATTTCAAAATCCAGGTGTCAGCAGGGCCAAGCTCACACTGTAGGGTCTAGCGGAGAATTCTTAACTTTCATCTTCCAGACTCTGGTTGGTAGTTGGTATCCCTGACTTATGATTACATCGCTCCAATCTCTGCTTCTGTCTTCACCATCTTCTCCCTCTATGTGTGTCAAAGCCTCTCTTCTCTTATCTGGACACTTGTGACAGCATTTAGGGCTCTCCCAGATAATCTAGGACAATTTCCCTACCTCAGGATTATTGATGTAATCACAACTGTCTTCAAAGATTCATTTTACATGTATCCTTGCAAGCTTAGGAATTAGGACCTGATTGTTCTGGGGGCCATCATTCATCTCACTACAAGGACTTAATTCTAACACTACCTTCAGCCTCCCTGTTTTTCTAATCTCTTTCATAAACTTCTAAAATAACATTATTTCACATCACAATTAGTGTTATTTACATAAGTGTACATATTTTAATAAAATTACAGAGGCTTTTCTCTGATGTTCTTAAACAGAAGTTGCTGAGCTTTTTCTGCAAAGGGCCAGACAATAAATACAGGGTGTCCCCAAATTTATAAAATTTTGTAAATATTTTATAATGAATATTTTGTAAAGAAAGGTACCTTTAGCTACAATTTTCCATTTTCCTTATTTATGGCCACTTTAGGGGCAACTTTGGGGAGACCCTCCGTTTTAGGTTTATGTGCCTGTACTTTTTGTTGTTGTTCTGTTCTATTTTTGTAAAACTGTTTTAGTGAAAACTGCTATTACTGATAGGAAAAGAATGGGCATAACTGCATTCCAATGAATCAAAACCAGACTTGGCATGCTGGCCTTATTTGCTGACCCTTGTTCTGAAGATGGCCCTTTGTCTTATTTATTTTTTCTACCCCGAATGTGAGGTTTTGATGTTATGTTGAATCAGTCAGTCCTTTTTGCCAGTAGAGCTACCACTATCTATTTATTTGTAAGTTTTTTTTCTATTATCAAACCAGAAAATTTACACAGAAAGCCAATGGATTGAAGTTTGGTGCTTCCTAACCCCCCAAATTCAAAAACTATTTCATTTCTTATGTCTATGCTTTCTTGATCTCCATTTAATTATGAATTCATTCATTGAGCAAATTTTTATTGTAATTGTACTAGATACCAAACACCGTGTCCAGTACTCAGGTCCAGATGACCAGATGTACATTGTGAAGAAAAGTTTAAATTGCGATGGTTGTTTTTGACACAGAGTCATCTAGTAGTGAGTGTGAAGAGGGCCTGAGGGAGGAGAAGGTCCAAGGATGGCCGCTGTGTTTCTGACTTGGCTGTGGCTGGAGTATCTTCATCTTGAGATGAGGAATGCTGGCGTGAGGCTTGGTGTGCTTATAGTTTGCTATTAGACAGCTTCATTTTGAGACATCTTTGAGACAGCTTTTCTCAGAAGCTTTGGCTTACTTGCCCATGTCAGCATTTTTTCCTCTTCTTATTTTACTTTAGGGGTTTTCCATAAGTGTGTATAAGTATACACACACATATACACACATAGACATATATACAATTTGAGGTGTATGGATGTGTGTATATATATACATACACATAATTTATGCATGTGTGTATATGTGTGTATATATATAGTATATAGACTTATGTGTCTGTGTACATATATATGTGTGTGTATGTATATATAAAATTTCCAATATACACACATTGAGCTACTTCTTCAAGGACTATAGTAGGAATCTATTACGCTCCCAAAAGCCTTGCTTCACATAGAAATTCTGAAGATATACAATAAATATTCTTACAGAAATTTATGGAAAAGGAAAGAACCAAACCAACAAACAGGTACTGAGCACCAGCTTGAGATATGTAATTAAAATTTCATTACTACAACTAAATGTGTAAAGTTGGTACTAAGGTTACTTCTATGACATGGATGTGTACAGGAAAACCTAGTAAGATTATTTAATTTGCTTAGTCTCTGAGCTAGGATTTGAATCCAGACAGCTTTTCCTTAATCCTGAGTTGTGTCAATGGGCTTGTGAACAATTTGCTTATACTTTCTCATATTAAATGACACTTCACTAGGAGGTCTTCCCGGAACACCTCTCCATCTTGTAGAAGTCTAGTTTAGATGCCCCTCCTATGCTCCCCCAAATGTCGTCTTTTATTTTTCATAGCACTTAATGTATTATCTTTTTATAGACTGTAAGTTTATGTTTTGTATTATCTCCAATTCCTGTGATAATTCTGAGCACAATCAGTGCTAAATTAGAATTAATCTCTTCTGCTTAAAGGCTACAGAACTGAAGTCCTGGTTTCCCTTTCTTATAGAGTCTTGAGAACATGCTGTGTTGCCATCACATGCTGTCCTGGTGTGCATCATTCATGGTCTAGCTCTACTGTAATTTTATTCTTGAAGATTCTTGACTAAAAGGAAAGCAAAGAGAGCTGAGCCAAACAAGACACTATAAAACAGCAAAACCCATAGTAATTAACCTCCAGTTCAGTGGAAGTGTGCTAGGAGAAGTGTTTATGGATAGTTGATCCTTCACACAAGGAAGGTGAATTCCTTAGTAAAGGAATACAAACGTGAAAAGGTTGTGTTTCTCAACTTCGGGTATTAGCAGAAGCTGAGCTCATTGAGGCAAAGTAGGTACTTGACAAACAATAAGCTTTCAAAATCTCCTCTCATACTTTAAGTTGAGGATTTCAAATATCCATCTAGTATGGCCCAGTCACTAGATTATATATTTTAGATACATTATTTCATTCAATTCTTACAACTATGTAGATATAAGTTTTAACATACAGGGAAACTGAGAACCAGAGCTATTAGGTAATTTGCACAATGACACACAGCTGCTGAGTGATGAGCAGAGATGTCACTCCTAGGAACGGCTCCTGCGAAGCCCCTGCTTTTTTCAGAAAACCAGAGAAAGTGGTGGCACACTCCGCAATGTGTAGGTTGATAAGTGGTGTCACCCTCTAAGTTTTCTTAAAGCCCTTTTCAAATATTAATGTGCTTAACAGTCACCCTGGCATCTTCTTAAAATGCAGATTCGGATGCAGCATGAGGCCTGCATGTTCCTTCAGAGTTCCCAGGTGAACCCAGTGCTGCTGCTGCTGCAAGGACCACACTTTACTCGGATGTGAGAAACCACTGTAGTTTCACCCTGCCTACTGCCAAGCCCTTTAATACAGTTCCTGTGGGTGGCGACAGGTTGGAACCACTGCACTAAGTTAAAGTTCCCCACTGTGATAGGTGAAATAAAGTGCAAACTGTTCTCAAACAGCAACCCATGGCAAATCATAGTGGACAAAAAGTAGCCATGAGAGTGGATCCCAGAGACCTGTCATGCTTGGGGCTGCTCTAGAGACATTTGTGGCCTCATAGGCAAAGGGGAGCCTGAGGAACTGTTGAAAAAGAACAAGGTAGAAAGAAGGTAAAGCTTTGTCTGCCCGATTTCCCACAGGCAGTAACTGCCTTTGGCCTGCTGTTCACGTCTCAGTGCAAGTTCACTGATTTCACTGATTGTTACTCTACAAGAGGGACCTCATATAAAATCTCCTTTCCGTTTTTTTCTTTTTATATTTTAGTAATAAAGGTGGGTAAAATAAAATAATAAATAAAATCTCCTTTCCTTTGGGTTGTTCCCCGAGCTCTAGTATTTTGTCACAGCTTGTCCTCAACACAAGATGGATGAGTTAGAGAAAGATGTGGGCTTCTCCTCCCCCAGCTCTTTCCTCCTACCCCCAGTAACGAGAGTTGCAGAGCCCGGGGAATCTGACAGCGGTACTCCCGTGAAGATGTCTGCAAGAAATGGCACCGAAAGCTGCCACAGCTTCTCAGTGTCCCATATGCTTTCTTGTTATTCTGGTTCTTTGCTTATGGATCAAGAAATAGTGGGATTGCTAAGACTCCCATCTTCTTCTCACTGATACTGGATTTGGGCTTGGGAAACTTGGCATCTCCCACGTAACAGCAAATGACTAGTAAGAAGAAAGGAAGAGAGGAAGGGAGGGAGAGCAAATGCAGTAGAAAGGCTAGCATCTAACTTATCGTTGCCATCTTAATCTCTACTGACTAGTTCATTCTTCGGTAGATGTTGGAAGGGCTCCTTTCCAGCCTACATATGTAATGAGCATTTCTCGGGTAGCTCCGTGTTATCTGTCTCTTTTGTTGTATCACTGTTATGTTTTACACAACTTCTTAGAATGGATACAAATAGGAACAGGAATTGAAAAGGCAGCATGATAATTGTGGCACAAGATCGGAACTAGGGTACAGGTTTTTCTTGAAAAGAATTGATTACGTGTCTTATTTAAGAAGACGTAATCTTTTGTATATTTTGTAAGTGATGGAGCAGAAATTGGGCACTTAACTAAGTTCATGAAATTGCAGAGTTGAGACGACACAGGGCCATGGAACCTGTGCCCATTTTAGTTAACAACAGGTGTTCTGCAAAGCCTACTCTTACTTGCGAAGCATGCGTTCTTATGCAGTCATATGTAGCTCACTGATGGAAATATGTTCTAAGAAACACATTGTTAATGCGAATTTCATCTTTACAAAAACATCAGAGTGAACCTCCCAAAGTGGTATATAACCTAAGACTCCTATGCTACAAACCTCTACGGTATGTTACTATACTGAATATTGTAGGCAGTTGTAACACAATGGGAAGTATTTGTGTGTCTAAGCATAGAGAAGGTATAGTAAAAATACAATATAAAAGATAAAAAAATGGTGCACATGTAAAGGGTGTTTATCATGAATGGAGCTTGCAGGACTGTATTGCTCTGGGTGAGTCAGTGAGTGAGTGGTGAGTGAACGTGAAGGCCTACAGGCATCCTCAAACTACGGCCTGCGGGTCCCATGCAGCCCACCTAGGACATTTATCCGGCCCTCCAGGTGTTTTGCTGCCACTGCCTGTCCTGCTTAGCAGCCCACTTGTCCTGGGGTCCGCAGTCCAGCCCTCCAGTGGTCTGAGGGACAGTGAACTGGCTCCCAGTTTAAAAAGTTTGAGGAGCCCTGGCCTAGGGCATTACTGTACCCTACTGTAGATTTTATAAACACTGTGCACTTAGACCATACTAAATTATGACTTTTTCTTCTTTATTCAACAATAACTTACCTTCTTTTTAAGATTTTAACTGTATACACTTTGAAACTTTTGTTAGTTTTTTGACTCCTTTGTTGTAACATTTAGCTTAAAAGACAAACTTGTTGTACAGCTACACAAAAGTATTTTCTTCATGTCCTTATTTTATGAGATTTTTGTATTTTTAAATTTAAAAATGTGTTAGTTTTTGAACTTATTTTTGTTTTTCAAACTAAGTCATCAGCACACACATTAGCCTAGGCCTAAACAGGGTCAGGTCAGCAAGCCATCACTAGGTGATAGGAATTTTCAGATGTATTATAATCTTACAGACCACCAACATATGCTACATATGGTCCCTTGTTGACCAAAATGTCTTGATGTGGTACATGACTACAGAGAGGTGCCTGGCGTTTGCAAATGTATTGCTGAGAGTCAAATTGGCATGGTGAGGAACTACTGAATCCTTCCCCATAGGTGTGAGAATTAGTACTCATTCCTAAGTGCTATTTCTTTTTCAATCATTTCTTCCTCGGTGGCCAAACTGAATGCCACCAACTAAAAATGTCCTAGCACTTGAGATAAAAACTGTGGTAAAATCATTTTACTAAAATCATATAGTGCTTAGAAACTCATGAATGAGTAGAATTTTTTTATTATGTGTCAATATGAGGGTACTTATGATTAGGTTACATTATTTGTGTTTGTAAATTAAAGTCCAAAGTCTGAGTTGTAGTTGAGTCCTTCATGCAGGAAGTGTGCCATATACCCCCCTGCACTGTACCCAATAGGTGGGAACTAATTGGGCCCCTCCCCCTTTACCCACCCCCTCCTCCCGAAATTCAATTGTGCTTTTTTCTCTTGTGGGCCTATATTCATTGGTCTTCTATTTTCAGATTAGTACCAAGGACCTGGGATGCTTGCTTTTCCATTCTTGAGATACTTAATGTGGGAGAATATTCTCCAAATACACCCAGGGAAATATAAGAATGAGAAGAAATTTTAAAAATATGTTTCTAAATTACTAGAGAAAAGGTAGGAAAAAGAGAAGAGAAAGTAATTTGTAATTCCAAAATCCAAATAAAACAGGACTTGTTACTTTATATTTTCTTTTAGATACCATCAGTATGCATTTTGTAATTATCATATACTGTGCATCCGACTCTGTATCCTGATTTATTACATAAACATTTTCTCTGCTTCACAGAGTTTTCAAGTTATCCTTTTGGTTATACAACAGTATTTGATCATCTTCCTTTGTTTATATAAATGTTAATAATTTTTCATTATTAGAAAGCAATATAATATAAACACGATCTGTCAAATAAAATGTATTTTCTTAAAATAAATTCCTAGAGATAGAGCTTCCAAGTCAAAACTTCACAGTGCTATCTGATGCCCCAGAACTACAAGGAAGAGCGTTAGTATAC
>NW_003852401.1:4951535-4968133 GCF_000181295.1 Otolemur garnettii
TCAGCTTGATTAGATTATATCTCGTTTGGTTTGATCCTCTATTAGATACTGTTTTGTCTCCCCTTTGTCGTATGCTGAATTATAGTGGAATTATTTGCAAATTCATCCTTTCCTCCATGGTTACATACTTTACAAAAGAGAGATTGCATCCAATGATTTTTTTGATTTTCGCCAAGCTAGTCAGTATTCTTTCCCCATCTAGTGAGTGCTGCAGTTGTTTAACTGCAGTATTTGAATGATACTAACGGTTAGAGTCTCACGCATGATGACAGGCTAAGGCAAAGAGAGGTATTTTCACGTCTTACATATGATCAGCACAGGTGGCTGTCAAAATGGCGTACCTAGAGGAAGGGCAGACATCCGTGAAGGGTGTTCTTCAAGGACAGCTAAAGTCAAGTATTACCTATTTGGTGACGTTCACTTGTAGTATTATCATTAAAAGTCAGTATTCTACTTGGATTTTATAAGAGAAAAAATAGCTTGTCAGAATGAGTAAAAAAGGATGAATACTTATACAAGTAGGATGTGATTGTTTTGAAATCCCCTGAGTAAAATGCTGTGTTCTACTGGCTACAGGTTTTGCTTTGTATCGCTTGGTTACCTGGACGGACACACAGTGAGATGCTGTGGGACAGGGCAGGGGTTTGGGTTTTGTCCTTCAGCACCTGGCTGTTGTGAAGGGTTGTCAAACCTGGGCTCCAGCGTTGGCTCCTGGGGAAGCTCTCACTTGTTTCATACTAATGTATTGAGATACATAGCGCAAGAAACTTGCTTTAAGGAAGTGAACTTCTCATCCAAAATTGCTGATATGTTAATGTGTCTTAATTTTTCACTGTAGTAAATATAACTATTTTACAGCTTTCGCGCTGGCAACTGTAGTTTTTTTTTAATCAGTCTAGGCTTAATGTTTAATCCTTAAACTTAAATGACTTAAACTTACTGTTTTAACATATTTTAAAGAAACTTTCTAGACACATCCCTTCTCTATGTTGTTAAACAGAGCACACTGTAAATAATGCACTTGTTTTCTGCAGTTTTTCAAACCCAACAATTGTTTTTCAATACATTTATGATCCTAACTATTAATGAGCACATTTTCAAGCAGTAGGAAGTGCAAAAAAGATGTAGAAAGAAGACCCTGCCCTTATTTGAAATAAGTTTGAGTGATACTGTTCACAGCATAAGCCAGTCTGTGCAAAGCTGTCATTGGTAAAGAAGGCAGAACTCATTTTGACATCTCCACCTCATTGTCCCAGGATCCCATTAGCCTCTAGAAGCTTGAGGATCTTCCTGTTCAACTGCTCCAGGCATGTGCATGAAACTTATAGGAAAAAGCTTCAGATTTTGCTTTACTTTTTAATAATTTGAGTCCATTTAAAGGTGGAGATGATATTTAGAGCAGTGATTTTCTTCACTGTAGATCAATAAAATGAAGGCTTAAGGTATTTTTTTTTTTCTGAATTTCTCAACCTCCAGAAAAATATCATCTTCATTGCTTACTATTGGTGCTTTTGACTGGTCAGCACTATCTAAAATATCATTTCCAGTTTCCCCATCATCAACACAAGGGACCTTAAGTTTGTACTCACCTGCTCCTAATTTGATTTTTGTGGCAATGACAACCATTTACTTTTGGGTTTTGAGTTACGGTGGAAGGTCAGTGGTTATGGGAGGCTGGCAGTCATGTAGTGCAATCTTCTGGACTCTACAATATGAAGACTCAACTGTTTGTCTTGTCTTCTGGTTCCTCTTTTCTCTCGCTGCTTTTTCTTATACCACCATCCATAAAGCTTAAAATGGCAAGGCCTTTGGCAGCAGGAAGGGTATGATAACTGAATTTAAATCAAAGTCTGCTAAGAATACAAGAACAGATTAGCATTTTTTTTTTTAAACAATTTTACTGGGCTATGTGAAGAACCTCAGTTTTGTTTGGGAGTTCTGCTCTCTCTTAAGTGACCGTAAGATAAATTCTGAGTGGTCTAACCCTGGCATCATTAACATATCACCCCCTGGCAATGACTGAATCAGGAAGAAATAGATGAAATTATCCTGGCCGGTGACATGAGAAAATTGCTGGGGGGCAATGTGAAAATATTGTGTCTCTCTGATGACTAGGGATCTATAAGACCAGCTATCTGCTTTTGTTCTTGACTTGGTTGTGTTTGTGTAGGACGCTTAGAACTTCCGTGGGCATCTTGCCAACCTGATGAGGCTCCCTGGGGACAAGCCGGGGGACATGCTGCAGTGGGCAGAGCAGAGAGGTGGGGCACTAGTTAGTCTTTGCACCTTCTCATGGGAGATAATAAATATTGTTATTACTTTGGCCATTTGAGTTAGAGATTTCATTACTTGCAGCCAAAACAGTCATAATTGCTAAAGTGTAATTTGCTGGAATAGGCTGAGAGACACTGCTTTACAGATAGTTTTCCTTGCTTACTGCCATGTTTTCTGAAATTCTACCAGGAGGCTCTTCCATGAGTTAAGGCACTGAGGCCTCTGCTAACTATAAAATCTGCTTGGTAGAGGGTGTAACACATTTGCATTTTATCTCAATATTTAATCAAATTCCCTCATTTGTCACCGAGTTCCTGAGAAAGCAGCAAACCAAACAGCAAGGTTCGATAATGAGAGAGGAGCCAGAAAAGCCTAGAGTATGGGGTAATGCCAGGAAGAGCAGTTTGAGAGGATGGGCTTCAAAACGGGCGAGCTGTGAGTAGCTTTCTGACAGTACAGTGGCAGCTGTGGAGAGACTCTGAGCAAAGGGCAGGAATCAGGCAAATCTGGCTTATTGCAGCTCTGAGCTGGGACACAGCAAACTGCGGGATTTCCTATTTAAACCTGCAGAATCTGTGCCTCCTGTGTCTTTCACTATACTGATGCTATATCAAGTTTTGATCGTCATGGTTTTTCTGGTTGCCTGAAAGAAACTCAGCTTCAGCAATATAATGGGATTTAATCCTAGGGCAAAATATTTATTCCTAACAAGTAGCCTCTGGGTCTAATGACTTTGTCATATACAATTTGATTTGAGTTTGATAAGGCATATTGAGTTTGAGTCTGGAAAAGGACATTCTATGCTATCCTTTCTTCCTCTCTCTCCAGCCACTGGCCATCCTCATACACAAACGATAACTCTTTCCCTATGTGTATTTCAGAGTAATAGAAAGTTTTTTTTTCCTTCCCTTCTCGCAGTAGACATGAAATGGAAAAGATCCAACTCGAATACACTGTGTGAAGAAATATATCATGTGGAATCTAAGGACAGAGGCCCCTTCTGCAGTAATACGAGGTTTCATTTTCTAAACAGAAACTTCCCAAGTCTCCGTTTGAGTCTAAGGCTGCTGTGGTCCTCCCAGGTGCTGCCCACAGGAGCAGAGCATATGGTTCTGCTAATGTGCAATAAAACTTGAGAGAAACCATTGAAGCCTGTTCTCTTCTGGGAACAGAGAGTCTTTCCGATCAATTCTCCCGTGATCCACCCATGTCCTCTTGGCACCTCCCTTCTGGGCCCTGCCAGGCATTCGCTTATGGCTGCATTTCATCTCTGCTTATTTGCTCCTAAGAGGCTAATCTCATGAATTTCATTTGCTACTTTTAGAAAGGGGAGAGGGGAGTAAATCACCTGAAGGCAATTTCAATAATAAATGGCCAAGGGGCTGAGTTTCACAGACTAATTATAAATGACTACTTGAGTAGATGGGCTCCTCTACAAAGTGCTTGGAGTTATGGTATGCTCTTAGCTTGGTGCTATTTCAAAAATACGTGTTAGCTTCATTATGCGGCCCACAGAGTGACCAGTATAATTAAGTTGCCAAACAGCTTTTCTCTCTCTTTCTTTATCACTGTCTTTTTTTTTCAATTACTGCAAAGTTTCTGAAAAATTCAGCTTAGTACCTTCCATTTTCTGCTTGATCCAGGCAAATGAGGCCAGAGTAAGCAGATGGTGCTGCTGCTGCTGCACTCCTGCAGGCAAGCTGCCTCAGATGCTGTTGGATTCAAAGAAAGAAATGAAGGGATTTTAGTGCTTTGGGGTCTACGCTGTATCTTTGCTCCATAATTTAGAATCACAAATCTTTCCGTCTGCACAATGGGAACATCTGAGCACGGTGAGGCTGTGCCTGGAGTAAGAAATAATTCATGAGGGTGTCAGTGGTGGGATTCAAAATTTTAATAAATAATGACACATTTATTAAGGTGAAAATTAGTGAATCTGGCATTCTATCAGCTTGAACTCTTGAGTAGCAATTTTGCCCAAATACAGTAAAATACAATTAGTGCCCATAATGAGGGCCCTGATTCCCTGCAATTATTGGAAACATCCTTCTGAAACGTCCAAGAGGGATGTCGCTGTGCTCAGCCCAGTTTATATGAGGTTTGTTCTGTATTCCATTTCTTAAAGTATAGGGGCTCTGTCCTGGAGTTACATGAAACTCACTGTTGTACTCGATACTGGGATGTTGAAATGTTGGGTGCATAAAGCAATCTGTTTATGAAAATCAATGGAGAAATTATTTGAAATATAAAAATCAGCAAATTTATTTTCCTGATTAATGATCTTGGCTGACTTGTGTAAACGATCAGCCTTTGATTGCTTCCGCCTTTAGGAAACGTAGTGTCAGGAGACTGTTACTGAGTGCGTGGGATGGGACGCTAACCATATTCCTTAATTTTATTCTTTTCCCTGTATTGTTTCTTATTCTTTGTTTTCTCAGTGATTTCTTCCCTTTTAAAAAGTGTTTTGGCAAACTGTCTTACTTTGTTCATGAAATGACTAAAACTATCAATTCTGTGTTCCTTCCTTGGGCCATGCCAGATAGCAAGACTCGTGCTTTATGAGTATCTACAATGTAACTGATAGTTCATGCCTGGTGTTTGCCACACATTTTGTAGGGTTTCCACTAGTTCCTTGTATGGAGGTATTAGCCTCTACTATTATTATTAGTTACTAGTAACTGTAATCTATATTTCTTTGTTGCCATATGTGTCTAGAGTGTGGCGCTTACCACATTCCATTGGCAGCATGGACAGTGTGAACAAGAAAGCTACAACTTCAAACAAATCTTACCTACCGAGGGCTTGATACCCTTGGAGGATCTTGGTATTCTCTGTCCATTGCGTTGGAGTTACAGAGCCAGGCCGTTTTCTTCCCCCCTTTTCCGCTGTAGGCTATAGGCCTTTCCAACCAGCTGGCTGTCATCATTGCCTCTGCCGAGGGGAAAGTCATACTGAGTAAGGACTGAGTGTGGCTCGAGTTCTGGATGGCCTGGATTGTGTCCTGATTCTAGCTCTTCTAGACATAAAATGTGTGAGTGTGAGCCCATTACTTGGATTCTCTATGCTTCAATTTCTTCATCAGTTAAAATGGAGATAATAATATTCTCTCAGAGGGGATAGAAGTATTTGACACAGAATAAGTTCTAAGTAAATGTTTGTTGTCATGATGATAAATTGCTTGATTAACAAGGAAGAATGAGAGTGAATTCTAGTCAGGCTTTTTTTTTTTCCAATGAAAAAGGAAAACAAAAAAAAAAATGTGCCTAAAAAATGATTCGGGGCCATTTCAGTGATTAGTCCTTCTATTTCCAGTCTTTATTAGTGGATTACTGCGGAATGAATAAACATTGTGGTTGAGTTTGTGACCAGTGGATCTCAGTTGAAGTTCCTGCTCTAGCTGTTAACACCACTGTGTCTTAGTTTCTTGTTCTTTAAAATGAGGGCAGTCATGCCTGTCTGAGGGCGTGATTATGGAAATGGAATGATGTGTAACCTACACAGGCCTAGGTATGACTGATGTTGTGCAAGTGTTGTAGGAAAACCACTGCTGTGTTACTTGTAGAGCTACTATTACTCTTAATAAACATGAAGGAAATAACGTAACTTTCCAAATACAGTGTGTCTTAAAGGATTTTATGCATTTTTTTAAAAAAAGATTTATTGTAAAAACTGCATAACATCAAACATACCTTCTTAACCATTTCTAAGTATACACCTGAGTAGTGTTAATTATATTCACACAGATGTGCAACCAGACTCCAGAACCTTTTCATCTTGCAGAATGAAACTGTACCACAGTTCCTCTGTTTCCCTGCCCCGTCCCCGCCCCCAGCCCCTGACAACCCTCTGTTCTGCTCTCTGTTTTAGGAGTCTGACTACTTTAGATACAGCATTCCCTGCCCCCCGCTTTTTTTTTTTTCTGGAGACAAAGTCTCACTTTGTCACTCTTGGTAGAGTGCTATAATATCATAGCTCACAGCAACCTCAAACTACTGGGCTTAAGCAACAATTCTCTTGCCTCAGCCTCCCGAGCAGCTGGGACTACAGGCACCCACCACAATGCCTAGCTAATTTTAGAGACGGGGGTCTCACTCTGGGCTCAGGCTGCTCTCGAATCTGTGAGCTCAGGCAATCCACCCGCCTCAGCCTCCCGAGTGCTGGGATTACAGGTGTGAGCCACTGCACCTGGCCAGCATTACTCTTTTTTTTGTGACTGGCTTATTTCACAGAGTGAGCTCTTCTCCAGCATCGTTCTTGTGGTAGCGTGTGTCAGCATTTCCTTCCTTCTAAGGCTGAGCGATGCCGCGTTGCATGTATAGACCATATTTTGTTTACCCCTTCTTCTGTCAATGGACACTTGGGCTGCTTCCACCTCTTGGCTATTGTGAATAATGCTTCTATGAACAGAGTTGTGCAGTTATCTTTTTAAGATCTTGCTTTGAATTCTTTTGGATAGATACCCAGAAGTGGAATTGCTGGATCATATGGTAATTCTATTTTTAATTTTTTGAGGAACCACCATATCTCAAAGCATTTTATAAGAAATCTTCTAGATATTTTTTTGTGAATGAAGCATCGCCTAATTTTAAAGAGTAAACGTCTGCTGAGTTAGACTTTATGGGAAAACTGTAAAATGGAACTTTTGGTGCCTTCATGCAACTTTATGAATAGATATGCATTCAATTTTTCCATATTTACGTCTCTAAAAACACACAAAAATTACCTAAAAGTCATGAATGACTACAAGTCAATAAATGACTTTTCATTTTTTAATACAGGTGGCTCTAATTAGTTAGATGGCTTTAAGTCATTCTGAGTCTAATAAATAGAATCTGGGTCTTTGCAAAGCATTGTAAGATGCTATATGACGAACAGAATACATTATGTAGCTACGTAAACCTTGAATATCCTGCCCTGGTTACGGTCTCTCATCTACCTTTGACAGAACATTACATATGGAGTATTAATATGCATTTTCACGTTTATACCTTTCTGCAAAATTTTATGCCCTTTACACAAAAGGCTGAGGAAGAATTTCTTTTTCCTGCTCAAATTGATGACGAATGAGTGTGTCACATGCTTTCACTGGTATGTTTGGGGTGAGAGAGAGCAACCACGGTATGAGAAAGGAAGGGGTATTAGGGTGAAAGTCGAAGCCATCCCATTTCCCTGTGTCTCCGAGGAACAGTAATCCCAACTCCATTAGTACAGAATGAGAGGCCATTTGGGTAAACATAGTCACATAAATATATCATTAGGCAGTTTTGTAAAATACACATTATTTACTCAAGCAAATATGTAATTAGAACATTTTTTAAAACACAGATTATCTACCAAAGAGACTCAAACTGTTCCTTTGGAGCATTTAAGCCTATTGGGTAAAACTGTAATTAGGCCATTAATTAAACCCAAATCATATTATTTATTAAAAGGTGCTTTGCTGATCTGATAAGCATTTTCTTTGCTCTTTTAAGGCATTTTAATAATTGATTATTGTGAGCCCCTTGGCTATCACTTGCCCTTCATTCATTCCTTTCTGATTTTCTTCTTGTTTCCTTTTATGATGATGGTTATAGATTTAGATTTCCCTGTGGATAATATGCGCAAAAATGCCTCATCCACCATTGCCACCCTCTTTTTCTGAACAGTCCTTTAAAGATGTGAAGATGAAAGGAACAGCTATTTTTTAACTATATCCTCTTTGAATATTTTTTTAGGGGGAGTAATTTTTAGAATTGTCCTCATATTTTTCTCTCATTACTATACATGGACTTAATAAGATAAAAATTCGTTCAAGTTGTAAAACTCTGAGGTTATGTGAACCTTCTGGAAACAGATTTGTTTTGAATGAAGCTGGATTCCTAATTCCCTCTTTGAGACTTTTTTTTTTGGTGGCTAGAGAACATATACTTACATATACTTGTAAAATAATGTAATTTGATGTAGTCCTTTCTTTGTGGTCCTGAAAAGTAAGGTTGACCCATATTAGGGATTTAACCTGTAGTAAGAGTCTCTGGTTTATGTAGAGCAATATTCACTTGCAGTCTTCTGAGATATACATGTCCCAAAGGATTTTAATAGTTGGCACGTGAAGAAGGTCTCTGTTTTTGTTTTGCCTTGCTCCAATCCAACCTCTTCAGTATAGTTAATGGTATATATTTTTTTAAAGGTAATCAATTTGTTTCTAAAAATCTTAGAGTTGGTCAGCACCTATGGCTCAAAGGAGTAGGGTGCCGGCCCCATATGCTGGAGGTGGTGGGTTCAAACCCAGCCCTGGCCAAAAAGTGCAAAAAAAAAAAAAAAATTCGTACAGTCATTTTTTGGCCTCAAGGTCTTTGCCTTTCCTCCCCCCTTTCCTCCACCCTATCTCATGACTCTGCCTTTGTTTAGGCAACTCAAAAACATTCAATGCGCTGTGGAATTAGGAACACACAGAAGGAGCCAGACTGGATTCAAATTGAGCCGCCTTTCTGATTAACTGAGTGAACTTGGTAAGTCACATGCCCTTCTTGCTCCTCAGCTTATTTACCTCCCTCATGGACAAAGATCAGTGTAAATTACTGTGCATTAAGCGCTTACATAGTGACGTTTTGAGTTGGGCCTTTTGTTTCAGAGAAGGCTTTCTTAACTCTCCCTATCTGGGTCTTCTTTGGATCCTCTTCTGTTTTAACCCCTACCACACATTGTGTTGCATTTGCTTATTGATTCCCTAAAAATTTCATGAGCATGGGGTCTGTCTCCTTTAATGTTCTGTCACAGCACCTAGCACGGTACAGGAGCACCATGCTGGTTCGCTGCTACTATGCTAGTGAACCAAATGCACACCGCTTGGCCTTGTGTAACTGACAGTCCAGTAGGGGAGATAGATATTGACCCAATAACTATCGACAAAATGTAAATAAGATAAGTGCTATGAAGGATAGGCATGTAGTTTTTAAAAAGTTTAAAACAGGATCATTTGGTTCCATCAGGGAGTTTCGGTAGATATCTCTGAAGAGGTGAAGCTTGGCTAAAGTCTTATAAATTAGTGGTTACTAACTAGTAGAAAAAAAGAAAGAAATTCATTCGAGGGCCCAGCAAGTGGATAAATTATACAAGGTCCAGGTCTTTCAAGTGGAAGCTTTGAGCAAAATAAAAATAGAAATGCTAGTTAAAGCTGGAGAGACAGAGGCCATGCATGGAATATAGGCATGGCCTTCCTAAGAGTGTTTTATCTATCACAAAGTAAATGCAAATAATTGATATATTTAAGTAGAAAAAGGACATGATTAAATTTGGGATTTAAAACAAATCTCTCACTGTGAACATAGTGGATGTGTCTGTAAGGTGGCAAATAGATTGGATGAGGGTGGCTGATGAAAGTAGACCTATACTCTGGCCCTTCCAATCTACAGACTCCACATTCATGAATTCAACCAATGAAGGATTGAAAATATGAAGAAAAAATAAGAAAGGGAGGTTACATCTGTAATGAACACGTACTAACTTTTTTCTTGTCACTATCCCTAAGCAATTCAACATAACAACTATTCATAGGGCATTTGCATTGTATTAGGTATTGTAAATAACCCAGAGATGACAGAAAATATATAGGACCACCTATGTAGTTGTATGTAAATACTATGCCATTTTACATATGGAATTTGGGCATCCTTGGGTTTTGGTTCCATATCCATAGTGGTCCTGGGACCTATCCCCCATGGATACTAAGGGACTACTATATACAGTAGTTTATATGTTACAAAAAAGTGAGAATAAAACCAGGGTAACATGAACTATGTTTGAAGTTGTCAAAATGGTAAAAAACAGATCTGAGAGACATTAAACTATAGAGTCAATAGGTTTTGATGATAACTGTATGTGGGTGGTAAGAAAGAGGCCGTCACAAGATGCTGACCAGTTACCTCCATCGCTTTCTGAGAGCACACTGCAGGAAAAGGGCAAAAATCAGAGGAAAATAACAAGCTTCCTTTTGGACGTATTGCGCCTGAAAGGACTTTGGAATATTGCAGATAAGATTCAAATGGGAACGTGAGAAAATGGCTCTGGAGCTAAGAGATGCAGTCTGGATAGTGATGTAACAGTGGGTTTCATCTGAAAGTGGGTGGATTTTACAGCTATGTGTGTAGAAGCAGTAACCTAGAGAGAAACTCAAGTAAGAAGAAGAGAGGGCCTGGGGCTGAGTCCTGAGGTCTCCAAAAATTGCTGACTGGCAGATGGTCCATGAGGTAGTTAAAAGAGTGACCAAAAGCATATGGAAAGAAAGAAACCAAGAGAATTATGTTGTAAAAGCCTAAGGAAACAAACTTTTTCACCCCCAAATATACTTCTCTGACACATTTTGAGATGACTGGTCAGAGGGGCTGTTAACAGAAGTAGCCTTGCAAAGCTGCCTTTTTGTTTGATTTGTATGTGTAGGGAATCCACAGTGATGTAGCCAGGCTTTCTCTGAGGGCGTTCCCTTGTCCAGATCTAGGAAAGATTAACTGAGAGTCCGACACATGGGAAGGTCTGAAAGAAGAATTTTTCATCTAGTCTCTCTGAGGGAAGCCGCTTGTGAGGTTTCCTTTATATACAAAACTGCCTTTACTAGCCAGGCCTTTTCGTCTCCCTCTACTATAACCTTGTTTTGTCACTCTCCAAACCCTCATTCTTTTTGTAACCTTCACGTGGTACGAAAGTGTCAACGTCTGGCCATTTGTGTGAGTTCTTATCCTGTGTATGTTAATAAATTGGTATGCCTTTTCTCCGATTAGTCTACCTTTTCTCAGTTGATTGCCAGCCAACCTTCAGAGATTGAAAGGGGACGTTTTCCCTTGGGTCTTACAAAGCCATGCGAAAAGCAAATTCCACAAGGAAGCCAGCTCTCCTCTCCTGTGTCTGCAGCTTCTCAGAAGTCCTCTGGATTCAGGGACTTACAAGCCGTTTCATTGCTGACCTTAGCAAGAATGAAACAAGGAATGAATTTATTGATGAAGTAAATTTAGCCTAATCTGGATAGTGAAAGAGATAAAAAGGATTATTTAATGAATATCTTTTTTCAGAGCCTGTAATATGAGAATGTGGATTGCAATTCTCATAGAGTAGAGCCCTAGAATGTCGGATTTTTCAATTTTCCTATCCTTGGAATCCCTCTTTTCCTGGTGCATCTTATAGGACAAGATGTTTTATGGAATTCCAGTTTGTAAGTGTTGAGCTAAAAGTATTACTTGAACAACAATTCTTGTTTCATCAAGTTTCTTATTCTCCCAGGAAAGCTTTCCAATCTACTTTCCTTGTCAAATGTTAAGAGTGTTGTAATTGTGTGGTGGTTTAGAGGCAGGTCACTGAAACAAGACTGCCGAGGTTTAAATTCTCTTGTATGTTTGATGACCTTGAACAAGTTACTTAAGATCTCTACTCTTCAGTTTCCTTACCTGTAAATGTAGATGGTGATTTTATATGTGATTTAAATGAGTTAGTGCATGTGGAGTGCTTAGTAGCTTGTTGAATACTTAGTGAGCAGTTTGAAACTGTGAGTGAGGATGATCAGTAGAACCCCAGAGGGTACCTTTGCCCTTTTTATTGTCACAAGGAATCAAATAACCAGTTCCTTTCAGGATATATACTAAAAATGATTTCTTATGGGGTTTGCTTATTAGCAAAGACAAAGAAAGTGCAACCCAGGGGTAGGCCCCATTGTCTGTGCGTTTCAATTTCTGATTTTTGAAATTGATACATACATTTGTACATACGTATGGAATACATGTGAGATTTTGTTACACGCATAGAATGTATAATGATCAAGATAGGCATTTCGGATATTCATCACCTCATTAATTTGATAAATGAAGCCGGCAGATTTATTATCATTCACATGTAATCCCTATGTTTGCCAAAGAATATTAATTGTCTGTTGTTCAAATGTTATCCAAGTCTTTGTTAAAAAGTAGAGTGACTTATATTCATAGAGAATTACATAAAAGATATCCAGTTCAACAGTTCCTCCAAGTTCTCTGCAATTTCTCCTTAGATCATCAGGCCATCAGGCTGGCAGGTCTCTAACTCATTATGGTGACCTTGTAGAATTACTTCTCAACTCTTTTGTGCCCTCAGTGAGCCATGGTGTATGCTACAAGAATCTCTGAAAGTCACTCTCAGTGGTTCCCATGGGAGATTTTTATCTCAAGCTTCTGTGCTTTTTCACAAACCATTGATAGGCAATTAATGATAAATGCACTGATATTTGGAACTAATTATGCTTCTCATTTGGTTCTGACTGGTTGCTGGTATGTCTGGGACTGAATTTGCAATCTCATGTGTTGTTGAATCTCTTCTCTTTACCCCTCTTTTCTGCGCCTGCTCTGTGTTTTGGGGCTTGATCCATATGCCCTGTATCAAGGGGCTCCTCTGCCTTTGAGCTTTGGTTAGACTTGGTCCATGGAGTACCAGAAGCAGATGCAGAGGAGAGAAGAGAGTGACACTGAATCCTTACTCCCTGAGTCTCTGCAGGGTAGGACATTGCAGGCTGGTTGCTTCTCTTAGGAAGTCCAGAGCTCCTATCAGCTGGGCCTCTCCATAGAGCTCTTTCTTTTTCTGGGTACCACTAACAACTCCTTCAAGAGTAGTAAAATCACCAGGAGTTTTTTCACTTATTTTCCTGGAGGCACTCCACCACCCCCTTTTTTCCTCATTTCTTAAACCCCTCCCAACACCTTTGCAAATAGTCCCTGTATTGAACTTTCCTTATGGAGTGTGTCATCAGATTCCTTTTGACTCCCTGACTGAAACACTCTAGCAATTGTACGGGGCACTGACAAATTACCTCTTATTTTCTTCTGTCCTATTTTATTTATGATTTTAGCTTTTATTCCTTCAAATTATAAATATCTCTATTCTGTAAAGCACCTTAAAATACTCTTTCGCAAAGAGCCAGGATGTACATAAGCAAATGCATATGCAAAGGAGATACGCCAGGTGCTCTGCTGTAAGGTGGGGATGAAAAGACAATTAAGCCCCAGTCCTGGGGGAGATCAGTCTTTGAGGAAGCCAGTCTGCGAAGTAAATAATCACAATGCATTGTGGTAAATTATAGAGAAGGGCAAAGGAGAAAGTTCTCTAAGGACCTGAATAATGAAATTCCTCTGACCATCTCCCCATCCTTTGCCCCCACCGCACCTATGAGGAACCAGAGTGGGAGAGGACTGTGACAATCACAAAAGATGGGGATATTTAACACAGGTGTGCAGAACAGTCGGTCATACTCCTTGTCTAGAGAGCCGTTTATCTCCCTGAAACATTCACGCTCTTGCTTGGTATATTAAAGTTCCCATTTACTTTCTGAAGTGCTGATTATTTATTATTTATAAAATCTTTTAATTTTCAAGTTTTGATTTACGGGGAAAAATGCCTTAGAAAATGCAAAATACTTTGTTATTCTCCAAAGATTTATGTTTAACTCAAATGCAACTAATGAGCCTTGCAATCTATGCCTAATTCCTTTCCCCTTTCATGTACTACAAGGCTTACATAAATCACATATCTATTCATCACCACTTTTTTCAAAAGTAAGAAAGTTTTTTTTTTTTTTTCACTGAGAATATGAGCAGCAGGTAAGTCATGTCCAAGTAGTGAAAAATACACACCGGGTGAAAATTGTTAAGGGTCCTTTAAAAGGAAATTGTGATTTACTATCTGATCTTAGAATAAGCTTAAGAATGGCTCACAAAGAGCCTGCAGGCAAACACAATGCATCCTGCTATGTGTGCTAGAGATGGCTATTTATTATCTGTCGCATATGTTTAAAAAAAGACTAAGTGATCAAAATCTCTGAATTGTTTAATTTTGGATTAATCAGAAGATGAAACACGGACTCTCAGTCTTTTATCAGCCTTCAAAATGAGTCCCGACCTAGTCTGCTAACTTAAAAATAAAACTGAATGCAAACCTTCCCTGCCGCGTGAAAAGGTTTGGCTAGCTGGCCTCCTGGACTTTTTTGTCTGCTGGGTTTTTAATGAGAACCAAAGTCTAGGCTCTGGGACATTGTGAATTTTGATTGCAGTGGGGTTCCAGTCTGGTTGGGATGGGAGAAATGTCAGAAAACTTGTGAGCTCACCAGCCAGCTTCTAGATGAAAGGCTCTGGAGAGGCTTCTCAAATGTTGCTCAACTCTTAGTTTTTATCCAAACCCAAACTCTGAATCCACAGAGGTTCAGTAAGCACAAAAATCCCAGCCAATCATTGGCTTTGTAAAATGCCAATTTCTCTTTCAGAAAACAATTACAAAGCATAATTGCCAGTAGAGAAAATCAATTGACCTTCATAGATTTTTAATTGCCCATTTTATTTTGCTTCCTCATAAGTATCAAAAAGACAACATTGAATTTAGTGCAATATTGTGTTTCTGTTAAAGTCCTGACATAGCAAGAGTGAGGAGGAGCCCAGTGGCCTTCAATGAGCCGAGTGTCCTGTGGATCTCCAGGGAGAAGCTTTGTTCCCCAGGGATAAGCATGCTTCAGGAGCACACCGAAGCCAGCAAGTGCTCAGATTCTTGGCTTCTCTCCTGAGACTTCTGCAGACGTGCCAATTAGCGACTCGATGGGTAGTTTGTACATGTAGATAGATATTAAGACATGGAATCATTCCAGGCAGTGATCACTAAGCTACTCAGCTATAAGAAGGGTTAATTATTTTTAACCCTTATCCAATTTAAAGTAAGTAAATAGTAATATAGTCCAAAGTAAATAGTCCTTGATCAAAGTGAACAAGTCATTCATGCTACCATGTTGAGGGCTCAGGCTCTTCAATCTGCCAACTCATGTGGCGAGACAAAGGTTCTATGGGCCACCCACCAGGTTGGTTCTATTTGCCCCTACTAAGGTTAGGAGACAAGTAGGAGTAGGGGATGAGGGAATAAACACTTTGCATTAGAGATGAATGATATGACATTTGATAAGATATCAGAATTGATAGCTAATTTCTTTTATATATGAATCAGCTATTTTTTCTTCCTTCATTCTTTTAAACATTCATTGAACCCTTAATCCCAATACCAGGACTCTAGAAAGGGGTAAGCTTTTGCCCTCATAGAAAATCCCTGATGGAAAGAAAAAGAAAGTGCTGTGGGACCTCACATAGGAACATCTAACTAATACCAGAGGGAAGTAGGAATATTTTCCTTGATCAGACAATACTTGAGTCAAATTTTGAAGGAAAAATAGACCATCAAAAAAAAAAAAAAGAGAGAGAGAGAACAGGCTTGACACCCGAAGCTCAGTGAGTAGGGCGCCGGCCACATACATTGAGGATGGCAAGTTCCAGCCCAGCCCAGGCCTGCTAAACAACAATAACAGTAGCAACAAAAAAATAGCCAAGCATGTGGTGGGCACCTGTAGTCCTAGCTATTTGAGAGTCTGAGGCAAGAGAATTGCTGAACAAAGTATGGTCTAGGAAAAAGAAGCAATACTACAAATGGTCGAAAGATGAGAGAAAACACAACACATTTGGAGAGCAAATATTCTGAAGCAGATGTTATCAGTGTAAAAACATTATACCTAGGTATGTATATATACTCAGGTCTATAATTTCAGTAGATAAGCTTCATTGCTGGGGCAATGTTAGATGATGGCTATATGTCCAAATATATTTGAAGTATAAAAGATTAATCATTATCTTCCTCCATTAATAACACACTCTTTTTTTGTTTGAATAATTATCCTTACTCCACTTTCATCCATATGGTTGAGATGATATTGACTCCTAGTTCCAGGTCTGAGCCAAAGGAGCCTGGAATCCCCTGACCTTCTACACGGGCAGCTCATTATGATCAAGGAATAGAGGATTAAGGGGAAATCTGTGAGATGAGGCTAGAGCAGTAAACTGAGCCCAGGCTGTGAATGACTTTGTAGACTGTGGTCACAAGTTTAACCTGAGATCAACTGGTAACTGTTAGTGGATTTTAAATAAAGGAATGACATGCTTCAACTGACCTCTTAGCTAAATCTTTAGAGGTGGTGGAGAGTTGATTTAAGTGTAGCCGGTCTTTCATGTGAGGCAGTTGGAAATGAAGAAAGCCTAAACTAAAACAGTGACAGTGGTTAAAAAAAAAAAAAAAATACCATAGCATTGGAAGATACCAAAGTGATAGAAACTATAAAACTCAGTATTAGCGTGTAGAGTCTGAACATGTTATTGGACATGTAGTTAGCCATAGCTTATAAATATGCAGAGTTAAGCTAAGAGAAATTCTAGCCTAGAGTCAGCCTAAGCTGACAGTGTAAGTTCCAAAGGTGTCAGCAATGATGCTAATGTTCGTGACGGCAAAGTGCTGTGGTTAGAGAGTGAAGC
>NW_003852401.1:4968947-4991330 GCF_000181295.1 Otolemur garnettii
TCACTGCCGGGGGTGAAGCGCTGGGTACCCTATATCATATCGTCACTTTCCTGAATATGGTCTTATTTGATCACAGCTAAATTCATGCAGCCTTTCAATATGGAGAATTTCCCTAGCCCTGGTCTAAGCAATGGAGTAGTGAGAAAGGGAATCTTCCAGATAGACAAGGCATCTACCTCCACAAAGGAGAAAGGTGATAGCAAACAAACACATCAACACAAATTGTAAAAGGATCTATAAACAAGACCAGTAGGTACCACAACCTGACAAAGGAGAAGGTATGTTTATAAACTGGTCTGGGAAAACCCCTCTGAGGAAGAAATATAGTTGTATGTCACTTAGCAACAGTGACACATTCTAAAAAATTCATTGTTAGGTAATTTTATCATTGTGTGAGCATCACTGAGTGTCTTACGTAAACCTGGATGGTCCAGCCTATACTACACATCTAGATGGTCCAGCCTATACTACACATCTAGATGGTCCAGCCTATGGCTGTTAGGCTGCAAACCTGTATGGTGTGTTACTGTAGTAAATACTGTAGACAATTGGAACACAGTGGTATTTGTATATTTAAACTTAACTAAACATAGAAAAGATACAGAAAATTATGATGTAAAAGATTAAAAAATGGCATAACGTATAAGGCACTTACCAAGTTGCTCTGGGTGAATCAGTGAGTCAGTGGTGAGTGAACAGGAAGGCCTAGAGTATCACTGTACACGACCCTACTTTCTAAACACTGTATGCTGTACTAGACTACAATAAACTCATTTAAAAAACATTTTTTTCTTCAATAGTAAATTAACCTTAGCTTACTGCACTATTTTTACTTTGTAAACATTAAAATTTTTGCTACCTTTTGATTCACCCCCCGGTTTAAAAGTGCTAGTCTGGCTGTAAGTTTTTGACTCTTTTGTGTTAACACTTAGCTTAAAGCATGAACACATAGTACAGCTGTACACGAATATTTTCTTTTTGAACGGTCTTATCTTATAAACTTTTTCCTATTTTTAAAAGTTTTAATTTTTTACAGTTAACTTTTTTTAAATAAATAAGTACAAGGGGCATACTCTAAAATGATAGAAAGTATACTGTATGCTGGGTGATAGAAAATGTTCAGCTCTGTTATAGTTTTGTGTACCCTGTCATATGTGTGGTCTGTCCTTGGGGGAGTCGTGCATGACTATACTTGGGATCAAACAGAAGGATAAGAAGAAACCAGCTGTGAAAAGAACAGGGAGTAAGGAAATTTAGGTGGAGAAGAGAGGCATGAAAAGGCCTTGGGAGGGGAAAGTCCTTAGTATGTTTGAAGAACTGAAGATAAACCAGAGTCTCCAACGTGGTATTTTAGGAAGAGCTAGATGAAGAGGTGGGCAGAGACCAGGCTCAGCAGTCCTCGTAGACTATATAGTTGCTATGAGAAGTCTTTGGGAAGATTTTTGGCAGAGACTTAATAGTATGTGCACAGTCTTTACAATAACTCTAAAAGATGAGGAAATTGAGGCTATGAAAAGTTAAATACATTTTCAAGTGTCTTGCACATTATAAATGACAGAGCCAGTTTTGGGACCTCAGTCTACTTAACCCTAAAGCTCAAGCTTACTGGGAAAATATCTATTAGTGAATCATTAAAACGGATGATTGCTGAGGAAGAGCCCTGAGGCAAAAACATTCAGGAAGAACTTTTGTGTTTTTCAAAATCTCCGCTCCATTGAGAATGACCTTGAGAATGGACACTCTCTGATATTTTCAAAACAATTATACTCACATCAAATGCTAAAGAGAAAACAAATTCCATAACAAATCCCATCCACAGGTGATCTCTGTAAGTTGTCTTTATTCATTTCAGCATGTGGTATTTTTTATGTGGTAGTTTTCCCCTTCCTGTTGTAGGCCATCACCACTTGTCTCCTGTTCCATTGCAATGTTGTGTCTTGGCTTTTGGAGTACCTTAAAATTATGTTGTATCCTTTATTGGTGGTGACAGTCAAGTAGCTAGTGAGGAGGCATCTGTTTCTCAGTTCCCCATCTCTGTTGGCACAAAAAGAATGTCCTCTACTGGGCACCTTGGAAGAGTTATTGGCATGAAATGGGGTCAAGGCCAGTGAATATCTCACAGACATAGATTTTTTTTTTTTTTTTATCTATAATCCAAGGTAGTTTTAGCAGTTTTCTTAGTTGTCTCCTTGAAGAAGTCTCCTAGTTCTGAAATTTTCAATGACCATCTCCAGAGTCTTTGAAGAAAGAACAATAGATTAAATCATTAGGTAGGAGAAAAAGGTTTGAACTGAAAACGCAGCCCGATCATTGTGGTGAATGCCGTCTGTTCATTGGTGATCTGGGCAATTGAGGGAGTGCTGGAAAACTGACAGCTGGCAGGCATATTTCTGAATGAGTGAGGAAATTTTCCAGTTCATCTGTGGAGAATTTAGTCCGAAATTACAGCATTAGACTACCCATCTGCAGCCTGCAATTGGTACAGACAAGAGAATCACTATTACTTTGCGGAGACAAGCCACAAATCTGGAATGAGGCAGACTGGCATGCCTATTTGGGGTTGGCAGGGCTGCAGTTTAGTCTATTGTTGCAAGCCTGCCTTGCCAGCGGAGCCTGGGAGCCTGATTGCATTGTGCCCTCGTCACACACATTATCTCAGAATGGACAGAATGCATGGAACGAAGTGAGAAACTGACTTTGTGAAGGCTGTTGTTCACACTCCCATGCTTCTTGTTTGTGCCCTTCCTAATGGTCTAGTGTCTTTTCCTCTGAAGGCCATTTATTATTCGAGTTGGATGGCTCTGTTTTGATGCTGATATCAGTTTATGGGTTATTATATCCATTTGCAAATCATGACTCAAAAGAGGAAACTCTGGGATGCAAAACACTCCATATGCCCATAAATCACAAACTGAACAAAAATTGGCAACATGAAAGTGATTGTGTTGGGAGTTTGAAAGCCTCAGTCAGCCAACCTTTATTGAAACTTTGATGTTGCATGCTGTAGTACTTGGAGGACTGCAAAGAAAATAAAAATTATACAGGAGTGTGTTTGCAAAGGAACTTAGAGTTCATGTAGTCCAAATGACAATCTAAGACAGATGATTCTTTGAAAGGGGAGGATAACTAAAAAAAAACCCCAAAATCTCTGTGTTGGCCCAAATAGAGTAAATTGACTGTGGCCCTTATTCATTTATTTTTACCTTTGGCTCAGCTGATTGGTTGACTCAAAAGTAGTTATAGTATTACTAATATGAATGAAAAAATAATAAAAGTGGTTATGAAACTTACCAGTTATTGATTGCTTTGCATCATTAATCCTCACAAACTCTATGAAATATTATCATCAGTTCCAATTAAAATATATGAGGGTAATTCTCAAATAACTAAAAGTTGACCTTACATTTGATCCTGCAATCCCATTACTAGGGATTTATCTAGAAAAACAAAAATCATTTTACCACAAGGACATTAGCACCAGAATGTTTATTGCAGCTCCATTCACAATTGCCAAGACAGAGAAGCAACCCAAGTGCCCATCAACCCACGAATGGATTAACAAACTGTGGTGTATGTGTACCATGGAATACCATTCAGCATAAGAAAAGATGGAAACTTTATACTTTTTGTATTTCCCTGGATGGAGTTGAAACACATTCTTCTTAGTAAAGTACATCAGTAACTTACTTGGAAAAATGAAGTATCCAATGTACTCAATACTAATATTAAACCAAAATACAAACAGCTGAAGGCCCACAAGAAAGAAAATACAAGTATAGTCTAGTCAGGGAGAGGAGAAAGAGGGCAATTGGTGGAATCTCACCTAACGTGCACAATGTAATAGTGTTCAGTATGTCCCTTGGGTCAAAGGCTTAACTACAACTTGAATTTTACCTTGGAACTGAATACAATGTAACCTAAACATTTACATCCTCATATTAATCTGAAATAAAAGAACAATAAAGAAAAAACAACAAAAAATAAAATATATGAGGGTTTTATGTGTAACATGGATTTAGTGACTTGCCTACAGTCAGAGAGAAAGCAGTGGCTAGAGCCAAGCTTTTTCCCTATATGAAGAACTACAGCATTCTGCACATATATGGGGAAGGAAAGTAGATATGGAGAATAGTCATGGAACTGAAGTAAGTTCTTGTAAGTACTTGCAAGGTATGTAAAAAGGAAAAACTTTTCCCCTCTCTGAGTCTCAATTTTAAACAGCAAAAATAGTTGCCTGTCAACGCAAAGTTGGCTGGGATGAAATAATGTACTTACTTTGAAAATTCCGAAGTATTCCAAAAGGAACGTATTAGTTTGCATTCCCACCAGCAGTATAGAAGTGTTCCCTTTTCTCCACATCCACTCCAGCATCTCTGGTTTTGGGATTTTGTTAGAGAACTAAAAATAGACCTGCCATTTGATCTGGCAATTCCTTTATTATGTATATATCCAGAAGACCAAAAATCACATTACAACGAAGATATTTGTATCAGAATGTTTATTGTAGCCCAATTCATAATTGCTAGGTCATGGAAGAAGCCCAAAGGCCCATCAACCCACGAATGGATCAATAAATTGTGGTATATGCACACCATGGAATACTATGCAGCCCTAAAGAAAGATGGAGACTTTACCTCCTTCATGTTTACATGGATGGAGCTGGAAAATGTTCTTCTTAGCAAAGTATCTCAAGAATGGAAGAAAAAGTATCCAATGTACACACCCCTATTATGAAACTAATTTATAGCTTCCATATGAAAGCTATAACCTAATTATAGCCTAAGAATATGGGGGGGGAGGGGAAAGAAGGGAGTAGATGGATGGAAGGAGGGTGATAGGAGGGATCACCTCTATGGTTTATTTTACAAGGGTACAAGTGAATCTTTCTAAAAGTAGAATATAAACATCTTAACACAGTAACTAAGAAAATCACATGAAGGCTATGTTAACCAGTTTGATGAAAATATTTCCAATTATATATGAAAACACCACACTGTTCCCCATGATTGCATTAATGTACATAGCTATGATTTAATTAAAAAAAAAAAAGGAAAGTTCCAAAGCATTGCTAAAATGATCTTTGTATAGGCAACAAACATTAATTGAGGCTCATTGCCTGTAGCTCAGAAGTTAGGGCAACGGCCACACACACTGGGGCTGGCAGTTTTGAACCCAGCCCAGGCCTGCCAAACAACAATAACAACAACAACAACAACAACAACCAATAGCTGACACTGTGGTGGGCGCCTGTAGTCCCAGTTACCTGGAAGGCTGAGGCAAGAGAATCTCTTAAGCCCAAGAATTTGAGGTTGCTATGAGCTGTGACACCACAGCACTCTACCAAGGGCTGCATAGTGAGATTCTGTCTCAAAATGAAATAAAACAAAACAAGCATACAAACAAACATTAGTTGAGTGTTTCCATCATGTTCAGCTCTTTGCTGGAGCAGCATTAGAGAGAATAATGTGAGATGTGGTGGAGGTTACAGAGAACTGAGCCTACTGAGGGAAGAAGGAAGGACATGATTACATAGTTCGGAGATAATTGCCATGGCATCAAGACAAAGAGATACAAGAACACTGTCTGGAGAGGTTGAAGATGACTTTACAGAAGAAGTTACATCTCAGATTTTGTCAAAGGGAGGAAGTTCTTATGTCTAGCTAAGAAAATATAAAGAGGGGTGAGAATAACATGGTGTGTTAGAAAAATGATGACAATTGAAACATGTTTTTAAAATAAGCTTTTATTTTAGAATAGTTTTAGATTTACAGAAAAATTGTGAAGATAGTAGAGTTCCCACATATCCCTCAAAACCATATTTCTCCATTATTAATATCTTACATTAGTATGATAAAATCATTAATGAAACAAGGTTAACACACTGTTATTAAAGTCAGTATCTATCCATAATTTTTACCTAATATCTTTTTCTGACTCAGGAACCATTCTAATATATTGTATATCGTCATAATGTTTATTTAGGTTCCTTTTGGCTATGAAAGTTTCTACGAGTCCCTTGTTTTGTACCTTAATATTTTTGAGGAATACTAGTCATATACAGTAGAACCCCCATAATGGATCCCCTCGCTACACTGACCACCTCCTTAAGTTGGCCTGATTTTCATAGATCAGACATTTAAGTATTGGTACAGCACCACATTGATGTATTGGTATAGTAGGCCTAGTTCCTTTTATGTCAACCACATCTATATGTTGACTAATTTGCTACAGTCCTTGGGTGGTCAACTCATAGAGGTTCTCCTGCATTTGTGTAATGTCTCTCAGTTGGGGTTTGTCTGATGTTCTTCTCTGACTGGAGTTACGGCTTTTTGACAGGTGATTTTCTAATCACTTCATACCAAGGGTATAGATTGTCAGTAGGACACGACTCCCCATATTAACCTTAATCACCTGCCTGAGGCAGTGTTTGTTAGTATTTTTTAACTGTAAATTTACTGACACATTCCTCTTCCCACTTTCATATTGTTCTCTTGTTAAGAAAGTCAATATGCACAGCTCTGTTCAAGGAGTGGGGAGTTATGTTCAACATTTTTGACAGTAAAATAGTTACATAATCTGGAATTCTTTTGCATGGGAGATTTATCTGTTTTTCTCAATTATTTATTTTTCTAATCATTTCTATGTACCCGTGGATAAACTTATTTTGTTTGGCATATGATACAATAATTTATTTTGTTGCTTGTTATTCCAGATTTGGCCAGTAGGAGCTCTTCAGTCGACTCCTGTGTCCTTTTGACTTACTCTCCTTGTGTGTGTTTGTTTGCGTGCGTACTTATTGGTCTTACTGAATGCCCTAGGCTCATCTTGTCTATTTTCTGCCTGAGTCCTAGAGGCAGCCATTTCTCAAGAATTTCTGGCTCCTGTTATCAAGGAATGGTATTTGAAATCAAGATCTGGGTATAGGTGTGCTTGTTGTTACTGGAATGTTATTGGCTCTAAGTCTTGTCAGCTTACAGAGAAAGGAAATGTGTGTAACCATTAACCAATGTAAATATGCACATTTATAAACACTTCTATGGGTAACCATCTCTGTCAGATCGAATTCATGCTCATGTCTCCTACCCTAATCCATTACAACCTGGGTCATTTTAGTATTTCTCCTTGCAGATTTATTTTTATTGGATTTTCTACATACATAATCTATGTCAAATAACAGTTTCATTTCTTTCTTTCTAATATGCATCCTTTAATATACTTTTCTTGTTATATTACATTAGCTAGGACTTCCATTAAAATATTGAACAGGAGTGGTGGAACAGTATATCCACACCTACTTCTGATTTTGGAGAGCAACACTTCATTTGCTATCATTAAGTATGATATTCATTATAAGTTTTGTGAAGGCAAGTGTTCTTATCAAGTTGAGGAAGTTCTCTTCAACTGTTCCTGCTAAGTGTATTTTTTATTCTGTAATCATGAATATATATTGGATTTTGTCAAATGCTTTTTTGATGTCAGCTGCTATGATCATATGATTTTTCTTTATTCTGTTGATGTAAAGAACTATATTGATTTTTGAATATTGAATTATCTTTGTACAACTAGAATGAATTCTACTTGCTCGTGGTCTTTAATTATTACATGGATTTTATCTATTACTAGGTTCAATTTGCTAATTTTTCTTTCTTTCTTTCTTTTCCTTTATTTTATTTATTTATTTATTTTTTGAGACAAAGTCTCATTCTGTTAATCCAGGCTAGAGTGCTATGGTGTCAGCCTAGCTCATAGCAACCCCAAACTCCTGGATTCAAGGTATCCTCCTGCTTCAGTCTCCTAAGTAGCTAGGACTATAGGTTCCTGCTACAACGCCCAGCTAATTTTTCTATCTTTAGTAGAGATGAAATCTCACTCTTGCTCAGACAGGTCTTGAATTTCTGAGCTCAAGGGACTCTCCCACTTCAGTCTCCCAGGGTGCGAGGATTACAGGCATGAGCCTGGCCAATTTACTGATATTTTATACAGGATTTTATGTCTAGTTCATGTGAAATATTGGTATGTACATTTTGGTTTTGTAATTTTTTTGTCTGGTTTTGGTTTTGAAGCAATGCCAGCCATATGGAATAAGAAAGAAAGCCTTCCCTTTGCTGGAAAGGATTATGGAGAATTGATATCATTTCTTCCTTAAATGTTTGGCAGAATCCACCAGAATCCACTGGGCTTGGTGCTTTCTTAAAGTTTATTAATTATTGATTCAATTTCTCTAATGGATATTGGGTTTTTATGTTATCTATTCTCTTTGTATAAGTTTTAGAAGCTTTTGTCTTTCAAGGAATAGGTCCATTTTATCTAAGTTATCAAATTTGTGAGCATAAAGTTGTATTCCTTTATTATTCTTTTGATACATTAGGATCAATAATGATGAACCCTCTTTTCTTTGATATTGTCAATTTGTTTCTTTTCCCTTTTCTCTTGGTTTAAAATTATATTGTAATTTTTAAAGAACTAGCTTTTGTTTTTATTGACTTTTCTCGATTGTTTTAAATTTTATTGATTTCCACATATGATTATCATTTCTTTTCTTCTGCTTAAATTACTAATTTCTCTAGTTTCCTAAGGAAGAAGATTAGATTACCTTTCTTCTCTCCTAATAAATATATTAATGATATTATTTTATCCCTAAGTAATGCTTTTATTAAATCTCACAAATTTTGATAAGGTGAATTTTATTTTCCTCTAGTTCAAAATCTTTTAAACTTTTCTCTTGAGACTCATTCTTTAACCGTGTGTTATTTAGAGGTCTATTGTTAAATTTTTAAATTTGTGGGGCTTTTCCAGATATCTTTTTGTTTTTGATTTTTAGTTTAATTCCACATTGGTCTGAACACAAATTTCTTTTTGGTTTTTTGGCTGGGGCTGGATTGGAACCCACCACCTCCAGCATATGGGGCTGGCGCCCTACTCCTTGAGCCACAGGCACCGCCCCTGAACACAAATTTCATATAGTTTTCATATTTATTAAAATATTTCATGTGTTTTATGGCCTAGAAAATATTGGTGAACATTGGCAGGAGAAGAAAGTATCCTCTGCTATTATTGAGTAAAGTATTGTATTAATGACAATAGAACAAGTTGATAAATATTAAGTTATTAATAGTCTGTGGGTCACTATGAATGTTTTGATACAGAGTGTGTTACAGTCCATTATTTCACTTCCAAGAAACACAGTCAGTAACATGCTTTCTGATTCATCCATGCAGTTTTCAACTTGCTTGGCTTATTGTATTGCTGGGATGGCTTTATTTGTTTCTGTCCACACAGATTTTATATTTCTTGATTTTAGTGTATCTCAAAACTTTTTTTTTTTTTTTAGACAGAGTCTCACTATGTCACCTTTGGTAGAGTGCTGTGGCATCACAGCTCACAGCAATCACAAACTCTTGGGCTTAAGAAATTCTCTTGCCTCAACCTCCCAAGTAGCTGGAACTACAGGTGTCCACCACAACGCCTGGCTATTTTTTGATGCAGTTTTCATTGTTGGTTAGACGGCCAGGGCTGGGTTCAAAGCCACCACTTTTGGTGTATGCAGCTGGCGCCGTAACCCCTGTGCTATGGGTGCCACGCCAAGTATCTCAAACTTTTGTAATGACCTATGTATATTATTCAGGTCAACTATATTCTTACTGATATATTTTGTCTGTTAGATGTATCTATAATTGGCTGAGGTGTGTTCAAGTTTCTGACTATAATAGTGAATTTCCCTATTTTCTTTGCAGTTCTATGAATTTTGCCTTATGTTTGTTGATGCTGTCTTGATCTAAGATCATTATGCTATCTTGAAGAATTGAGTCCTTTTGTCTTCTTGTTTTTCTTTGTCCATAGTACTCCCCTTTTCTAAAGCTGTAACTTGGACAGACATTAATATACCTACTCCTGCATTTTGATTAGTGTTAGCATGGTATATACTTCTTCATCTCATTATTATTAAATTTATTAATTTTTATCTGTCTCTTCGTAGTTTTTGTGGGTTTGTTGTAAACAATATGAAGTTTGCTCTTGTTTTGTTTTTCTACTCTGATAATCTCCAGTTTTAATTGGTATATTGAGACCATTCACACTTAAAGTAATAATTGATGTAGTTGAGTTAATATTTGCTGTTTTTATATCTGTAGTTAATATTTACTGTGTTTATATCTTCTATTCATTACCTTTGTTATGTCTTTTCCTGCCTTTTTCCAGTTTTTTAATTGAGTATTTTATATTTCCATTTTTTCCCTCTCTCAGTATATCTGTTATAGTTCTGTTTAATTTTTGTTGTTATTGTTGCTCTAGAGCAGGGATGCCCAACCTGCAGCCTATGAGCAGCATTCAGAGAATTTGAGGACTATTTTCTTTATCAGTGGTGTTGGATATCATGAAAAGTGTGCATAGACTGTTTCTCTTGATTATCAGCTTTTGTTAGTGTTTGGGTATTTAATATGTGGTCCAAGACAACTCTAATTCTTCCAATGTGCATCCAAAAAGAATACAGGTTGGACACCCCTGCCTAGAGTTTACACAAGACAATTTAACAATCTAATTTCACCTTTAAATAATACCCTCTGGGTTCACATGCAGTATAGGTACCTTAAAACAGAATATTTCCAATTCCTCCTTATGTCTCTTGTAATATTGTTGTCATTCATTCCACTTATTCATATGCTACAGTCTTGTAATACATTGTTACTATTATGACTTTAAAGTTATTCAGATTAAGAATAAGAAAAATATTTATTTTGGATATATTTCTTCTTTGATACTCTTCTTTAGGTACATCTGTGTTTCTGACTTGGGTAAATAGCTTTCTGCATTGTTATACTGGAGCTTTACATTGTTCTATAAAAAAAGAATCCTTCATTTATGATATCAGGGAAGGCCTGTTGAATTTCCTCAGTTTTTATTTGTCTCAGAAAGTATTTTCCCTTCACTTAAAATGACTAATTTTACTGGATGTAGGATTCTAAGTTAATGTTTTATTCTTTCAGCATTTCAAATACTTTAAATATTTCACTCTACCTCTTCTTGATTATATGGTTTCTGATTAGAAATCTACTGTCATTCTTATTCCTTTGTAAGTTATTTTCCCCCTTCACCTGTCAGATTCCTCTGGCATCTTTCAAGATTTTCTCCTTGTCTTTGGTTTTATGCATTTTAATATGATGTGCCTACATGATTCTTTTTTATGGCAATTATTTTGCTTTGTGTCCTCTAGGCTTCCTAGGTAGACTCTCAGTTTGGTATCTGTCGTCCGATTTGGAAAGTTTTTGGAAAGGTTTCCATTCTCTTTTTCTTCTCCTGGTCTTCCAGTTGTATGTATATTACCTATTTTAAAATGGCTCATAGTTCTTGAATATTCTATTCTATTTTTAAATTCATTGTTCTTTTTGCATTTTAGTTTTGGAATTTCTATTTACCATTCTATGAAGTCACAAATTGTCTTTCCTCAGCTGTATCAGGTTTATTGATAATTTTATAAAATACATTCTTTATTTCTGTCAATTTTTTTATTTATAGAATATTCTTTCCATTTTTTTTCTTGGAATTTTTGTCTTTCTGCTTATATTATCCATATTTCTTATTCATTGTCTACTTTTCCTATCAAAGTCCTTATTATACAAATCATGGTTATTTTATGTTCTCTGATTTTTCTATATCTATACCATATCTAGATCTAGTTATCAGATTGCTTATCTCTTCAGACCATGTTTTCTCTTGCTTGTTTTGCAATGTATTTTTTGTTGCAAGCCAAGCATGTTTTATTAGGTAATAGTAACTTAGGTAAGTAGGCAAATAGTGTGAGGATTTATGGTGATCTGGTTGGGAAGCTGGGCTGTTTTTAATGCTTGCTGTAGCTTTTGGTACTAGAAGCTTCAAGTTCCTCTAGTGCCCATGTTTTTGTCTTCCCACTTGACTGCTCCTCAGGGAGTCTGTTTTGCTGCTGTTTTAGGTACAGTGCATTGTAATACTGGAACCCTAAATTGTTCTATAATCTTTTAACTAAATCTCTATTGTGCACAGCCTGTGTCTTGGGGCTGTGACTTTCACAAGTGTTTTTCCATTGGTATAATTTCCCTCCCCCTTACTCATCTTCTCATCTGTGTTTCTACTTTCTGTATCAGCGGTTCTTAACCTGTGGGTCACGACCCCTTTGTAACAATGAAATACATCCTGCATATCAGATACTTACATTACAATTCATAACAGCAAAATTACAGTTATGAAATAGCAATGAAAATAATTTTATGGTTGGTGGTAACCACAACATGAGGAACTGCATTAATGGTTTGCAGCATTAGGAGGCATTAGAAAGGTTGAGAACCACTGTTCTATATGAAATAGGTGGGCTACAGGAAGCTAGTGGGAGGAATGGCCTTCTCCAGCAGGAATAAAATTCTAGAATATTCTTTTCCCCCTGAAAAAGGCCTTTAGGAAAAATTCCTGGCTGCATTTCATAATAGTTATGCATTCTCTCCCCCTGCCAGAGCTAACAGGGGCCTTTTTCAGATCTTTACTATGAGAGCGTGCAGGTTTCTTGATGGCAAAACCTGTGAAAATATGTCCCCTAATCTATTTCCCCCATCCACACACACCAAGACTCCAGCCTCCAGGAGTTTCTCATGCTGAAGTCTATCCTCAGCTTCTAGCAATTCATCAAAATTACTATTTAAATGTTCCTAGCAGGTTGTTGCTCCAGTAGATGTCTGCTCCAGATAAGAGGATCTCAGCTGTGTTTCTCTAGATGAGCCTATTTCTGTAGATTTCACAGTGGCAGTTTGTCTTCCAATCTTGGTTTTCTGATGGTTCCAAAAAAGTAATTGATTTTCAGTTTGTCCAAGATGTTTCTTGTAAGAATAAGAGTGATGAATTCAAAGAATTTTGCATGTTGGAATTGAAACTGGAAATCCATGGAGACAGTTTTCATGTGGCTGGAATACAAAAGGTATGAATAAGGTATGAGAACCAAGGTTGCCTTTCTGTAAGTGCTTTTTTGACATGCTGTATGCTATAGAAATGTTCAACCATGGAAGAATTACAGCCCAATTAGTGACACTGCCAGAAGCATTATATTGGTGCCAAAGCGGGGGCTTGTTCCCTGGGGACTGGAGGCACAGCCATGGTCTAGTCTAGACAGACTTATGCAAAGCCATCACATGTATTTGTCCCATTTAGCTATCTTAGGTGCTTTAATGCCATTGTTTAGTTGTTGTTTCAGCAGGGCATATGTCACTATTTTAATTGGACTAGAAAGAAAGCTTTCTGTGTTGTCTTGCTCCATACTGCTTTCCCAGAGAACTAGACATAGTAGATACTTGAATAGCAATTGAATTGAGTGAACTGAATTGTTCAGGAGTTTCAATGCAAGTTCAGCCCAAGCTATCTCTAATAGGTATGTTGTTGGAAATATAGGTTAGACATGATGATACAGTATTTTCTACAAGGTTTATGAAGTCAAGTTAATTTTACTTTCTATAAGGTTTATGAAGTCAAGTTAATTTTATACTTTTGGGCAGAGAGGAGACAAAAAGAGATTATCTCTTTCCTGCTGCTTTCTGGGGATTACTGGGTGCAAAACTACAAAGAAAACAATTTATATTACCCATGCATTTATGTTGTTAAATATAATATAAATCAGACATGATTTCATACACATAACAGATATGACATATTGGTACATTTCCTCAGTAAAGTCTAGGAAATAATTATCTCAAATGCTAGTGGATTGAACAAGCACTTATTTGGCACCATTGACGAGTGTTAGGAACTGTAGATAAAAATAAGAGTATGATAGAACTGCCTTTAATGACTCACACTCTACTGGGTTACTCAAGTATGTCATTATGTGTGACATCAATTAGATTGTGATAAATAGTGAAATAATAATAAGAGATAAAGGTAATGTCAGTATCTTTCTTTGAGCTTCTACTAGTCAAGTCCTATGCTAGACACTTAGCATACATGCTCACAGATAATCTTTATGGCAACCATGTTATGTTGATATTATTATGCCCATTTTATAGATGAGAAATATGTGGCTTAGGGACCTTAAGTGTTTTGCCCAAGGTCATGGTAAGCAGAAGAACCAGAATTGGAAATGAAATCTTTATGACTCTAAAGCTTTCACTCCCATCTGTTAACACTCTATATTAAAGGTATAGGAACACAGAAGGTGTGATTAATTCTATTTGGATGAGTTAAGAAAAGCTTCCCAGGGAAGGTAGCATTTAAACTAGATTTTTAGAGGAGTTGGATTCTTCCAGGCTGGAAATAAAAAAGGAATTTATAAAACAGAAGAAAGAGCAAGAAAAGAAGGTGTTCAATTGTTCAGAATTGGTAAATACGTGGAATGGCAGGATCGTGGGCACGTGACGGCATCTGTGAGGAAAGGTGCCTGGTTTGGATTTGCCTGAATATAAAAGGTGAAGGACATTTACTGCCATGCTAAGACGCTAATTATAAACCACAAAGGGATTCTGGAACAGAAGAGTTAGTGACCTGATCCAATCTGAGTTTCAGCAAGGTTGTGCTGGAGACAGGTGGAAGGTGACATGCAATGAGGCAAACCTGGAGGCAGGGGGATCATGTTGAAAACTGCATAAAATGTAGGAAAAGGAGTTTAAATATCTAATTCTTCATCCCAAGTTCCAAATACTCTCACATGTAGGCTCAGAATATTTTAAATGCCTTTCTAAGAATAAAAATAAGCCTCTTGATTCTCTTGAGATGTAAAAGGAATAATAAAGTGAACTCACTAATAAATTGAAATGGTTTCAATGCCTCGGTTACCCTATGAGTAATTCCAGTCTCAATGCTCTCAATTCTAGAGAGAAGTCCTCCTGTTGCTTCTGAAAAAAGAAGGAAAAACACAACAATGATCCAACTTTGTCATGTCGAGAAGATTAATCAACATGTATTTATTCCATTTCTACAGTGTCGTAGACATGCTTATGTAAGAAAATGTATTCACAAACTAGACACAAAACACTCTGCTAGGCTCTGGAAATAGAATAGTGAACAATACACACGTGGACTCTGCCTCCCGAGAGTTTATAATCTAACAAATTTGGAATGTGGTAGGAAAGTACCCCCACTTTGAAAAAAAGATGCCAAAGTTTCAAAGCAACAAACACATGGGTAGAATCTTCTTTTGCTGAGATTCTTTTCAGGGCTGATGGAGTTCCACACGCATACCTTACTTCTTTGCCACTGTGTTCAAACCACTTTTTTCTTCTCCTGATTTACTATTTCCTTCAAGTTTACCTCCTGATGTGGCAAGTTTGGGCATCATTTCTTTGCTAGAGAGCTCAAAATTTGCTCTAAATAACTCGCGTTGTCTATTAATTATCATGATCTGATGCCCTGGTTCCGGGATCCTCTTCTATTATCAAATACTGTCCCCCTTTCCCCAGGGTGGACTCTTGGTTCTTACTTGATACTGGACGTTTTATCATGATGGTTTTCTTCAGATTCATAGTGTTATTTTTCTTAAACCATATTGGAGATCATAATCTTGAGCTTTCAAAGTTTAAATACGCTTCCTACTCATAATATCTTCTACCTATTTTGTAAAACCATAGATGATTTCAATTCATCTAAAATGTTGCCATCCTAAAGTTGTTTGAAAAGAGTGGTTAATGGAGCCCTTTTTGCAGTAGAAGGAAGTGCAAACAATACTCTTATGTTTAATCTATAGCATAGAAGTTCTCTTACAAAGCATGGGGCATGTTTCTTGGTTAGCAATTAAACTATAGAGAGTCTAAAAATAAAATGCAGCCTGAAACTGAAGTGAGATCTTTGGGTAAAATCCAGATATTCGCTAGCAAGTATCAATGGGAAAATATAACACAGAACTGGGCATTAGGAAGCCTCTTCATTCCTGGAGGGTGTAATGATGAAACAGGGTAGTGAGCAGAAGTCTGAGAAAATGGATAATTTTGTGTCACAGAAAAGTTGAGATCCCATAGCCAAGACCTCTTTTAATTGGCAGTGGGTCTGCTTGGGATTGGAGCAGCCTCTCATCAAGTGAAGGTAGACCATCTTAGATGATGCACCATCTGTTTGTTTCAGCAGTGGCACTTGTTCAGTTCTTACCTTTAGAACCTGCTCATCTAGATGAGATAAACAATATGTTTGAAGCACCAGAGATGCTGTGCAGCTTAGCAGAGAAATGATGTTTTATGAAGTGTCATCCTGTGCAGCCATCTGCAGAGAAACACATTTGACCATCTTTGAGAACTCATCTATTTATCCCAAGGGTTTTGGTTCCATCTACTGAAAACAATTACTTTCTTCTTGGTTTAAAGAGACCATACTGCCCTGCCCCTTTTCTTAGATGGAGAAAGGGTTTTCTATCATGCAAGATCATGGGTAAATGTCACGGTTATTGAAGGTGTGTTATTTAATGGGCATACAATAGAGAAGATAATAAGGCCTCATATTTTAACAAGAGTCAGTTATAAACCTATTTCCTGTCTCCTATAAACTGACTATTCAGAATGATGAACTCTCAAGGTCGGCTAGCAACTGAGTCAGTACAAACAAATAAGTCATAAATTATGACTCATCATATTTTAAATTATACGTTAATCACTAACACATAATTTAAAATATTTTAAAATTTTCATTTATTCAAAATGAGGCAATGAGGCAAAGGCCTTATTCAACACTGACAATAAATACACTCTGTCATTTATATCCACTTCCGTATGTATGTCTTTTTAAAACATATATTCTCACATATCCACAAAGTCATCATTATACCTAACAAAGTGAACAGTAACTTCTTAGCAATTTAGAATACCCAGTGCATGTTAAAATATCATTTTATATCAATAACATCTTTTCAGAGTTTCTCTATGGTCTCCTCTTATACAGCATCATTATGTTTCTTAAGTATCTTTTTTCAGCTTGGCTGGGGTATAATTAACAAAATGCTATATGTTTGAGGTGTCCACTGTGCTGTTTGACATACATATATACATTGTGAAATGATTACAACAATCAAGGTAATTAACATATCCATCATCTCACTTTTTATGGCGAGAATACTTAAGATCTACTCACTTTACAAAGTTGAAGTATTGAATATATTGTCATTATTAACTATAGTCACCATGCTAAACTTAGGCCTCCAGAACTTACTAATCTTACAGTGGCAGGTTTCTACCCTTTGAACACCATCTGTCATTTTCTCCGTTCCCCCACTGCTGGCTACCACCCTTCTGCTCTGTTTCTGTGAGTTCGATGTTTTTAGATTCCACTTACATGAGATCATGTAGTATTTGGCTTTTTGTGTACGGCTTGTTTAATACAGTGTTCTCCTTTTCATCTATGTTTTTGCAAATGGAAAGATTTCCTTCTTCTGAATAATGGTTGTGTGTGTGTGTGTGTGTGTGTGTGTGTTTTCTTTACTCATTCATCTGCCAATGGACTTAGGCTATTTCCATACCTTGGATTTTATGGATAATGCTGTAATGAGGATGAAAGTAAAGATTTCTCTTTGAGATAATTCTGTTATTTCTTTAAATATAAACCCAGTTGTGGGATTGCTGATCTTATGGTAATTCTATTTTTAATTTTTTGAGGAATCTTTGTACTGTTTTTCATAGCCTAAAGTGGCAGTACCAATTTACATTCCCAGCAATAGCATCGGGTCTCCCTTTTCTCCACATCCTCATCAACCCTTATCTTTTGACATTTTGAGGACCACTGGCCTACCAGGATTTATGGCCTGTGATTTTGATTTGTGTTTCTCCGATGACTAGGGATGTTGAACACCTTTTCATATTACCAATTGATCATTTGTATGTCTCTCTTGGAAAAATGTCTATTCTGATACTTCACTCATTTTTCAATCAGGTTGTTTACTTTTTTTACTATTGAATTATATAGGTTCTTTATGAATTTTAGATATTAACATTAACCCTTTATCAGATACATGGTTTGCAAATATTTGCTCCCATTCTGTGGATTGTCTTTTCATTTTGTGGGTTATTTCTATATTGAGGCAGAAACCTCTTAGTTTATTTATTTTTGCTTTTTTTGCCTGTGCTTTTGGTGTAACATCCCCAAAATACAACGCCACGGAGCTTTCCTTCATGTGTTTTTCTAGGAGATTGCTTTTAGGTCTTATATTTAAATCTTAATTCAGTTTGCATTGATTTTTGTGCATGATGTAATTTAAGGATCCAATTTATTATTTTTTTTCTTTTTTAACACATGGATATCCAGTTTAACCCACATTATCTATTAAAGAGACTGTCTTTTCCCCATTGTGTATTCCTGATGACTTTGACTATGCATGGGTTTATTTCTGCATCTTATCTATGTTTGTTCTTATGTTACTATCATACTTTTTGGATTTTGATTACTATAGATTTAAAATATAATTTTAAATCAGGAACTGTGATGCCTTCAACTTTAAGCTTCGGAGTCAAGATTGCTTCAGGTATTCAGGGTCTTTTGTGGTTCCCTATGAATTTTAGGATTGCTTGTCCTGTTTTTGTGAAGTATGCCATTGACATTTCGGTAGGGATTGCATTGAATCTGTAGATCACTTTGGGTGGTATGGGCATGTCAACAATATTTAGTCTTCGGATCCATGAGCATGAGATATCTTTCATTTTTTGTCTTCAATTTCTTTCATCAAGTTTTATCACGTTCAGTGTACAGATGTTTCACCTCTTAGGATAAATTTATTTCTAAATATTTCATTCATCTAATGCAACTGTAAATGGGATTACTTTCTTAATTTCTTGGTGTATACTGATATTTATTTGCTGATTTTGTATCCTTTAATGAATTTATTTATTAGTTCTAACAGGTTTTTTGGTGTATGAAATATCTAGGTTTCTTTTTCTATGCTTTCTCTTCATACCTCTTACCAATTTTTGTGTTGCATACTTGATAATTTTCCATTCAATTACTAGGAGTGCTTTAAGTATTAGGAATATCAAAATTCTACAATGTAGATTGTCAACATTTTTCTAAGTTTATCTTTTTTTCTTACTTTTGACAATGTTTTATAATGTAAATATATTTAACGACATTTTTACATAGTCAAATTTATCGAGCTGTTTTGTGGTGCTTCTAACTTTTGAGTCAGAGGAAGAATTTTTCTACCCGGTGTTTATAAAGGAACTCATCCATGTGTTTTCCTACTACTTAACTGGTTTCTTATTTTGATCCACTTGATATTCACATAGGTGTATAGTGTGAAGAACAGATTCAATTTTAACTTTTTCCATATGGCTTCTCAGTTGGCAAAACACTTTTAAAAATCTATTTTAGATCTCTACTTTTGGATGGGATGGACTAGCTTGTATCTTGATAAGACATAATAGAAACAGTAAAATAAAATGATAATTATAATAGAAAACAATTTGTTTGAAGGTATTGCTGAGCTACTGTATCCTCTAGGACTTGAGGGCCTCATATATTGAATAAAAGGGAAATACAATGTGGTAAGTCGAATAACCTATGCTGTCCTCAACCTCAAGGAATTTGCTGATGCAATGAGCCCAGGACTGAGAGGCTGAGAAGCCAAAGGTAACAGAGATGAAGAGATTGAGAATGTCTTCGGAGTACAATTTAATACATTTTGACAAATGTATGCTCTTTCATAACCAACACTCAAAAAAGATATAGGATATTTCATCACCCGAGAAAATTCCTTAGCACTTCTTTCCAGTCTATACTCTGCAGCAGTGATCACTGTTATGATTTCTTTCACCGTGGATTAGTTTTGCCTGTTCTTTAATGTCTTACGATGGAGTCATGTAATATGTATTCATTTATATCTTTCTTATTTTGTTAAACATAATGTTTTTGATACTTATCCATGTTTGCATCAGTATTGGTTTTGGATTTACATTGGCCAGTGTATATTTGGAGAATGAGGCTCTTTCCTAAACTATCACCCAGCTGTTCGTTGAATACATTGTATATCTATCTTATTTACCTGCCTGCTGGGGCTAGACTTTTCTGTTTTGTGCCTTAACTTGACCTTGTGTATACTTCTCTTGTGGTGTCTGTACTCTTTATAGGCAGAAACTATGGCTTAACCATCTTTCATCTTCAGGTTTAATATAGTTTCTATTACACAGTAGGGGGTCAATGTGTCAAGGACTTTACTAAGAATCTGCTTTTAATGGACGTATCATCTATAACTATAACACTACCATTCTGCCATTGTTTTCTTTGGACCAACCCTCCTCCTTTACCTTGAAAAAAATTTTTGAATTTTTTGTTTTGATCGGATCTGCTGGATCAGTTCCCAATACTGTAAATAGCAACTGAAGCACTGAATTAGTTAAATAAAAGTGTAAAGTGCCTAGCATACTAATTGGCACAAATTAGTTGCTCAATGAAATGTGGGTAAGAAAGGGGAGCTCAAGCCCAGTCCTTCTTGTGATATTTATAAAGCCAAAGGTCCTACTATGGCCTGTAGCCAAGCCTAGTTAAGTTATAAAACTATTTCTGTTGTTTCAAAATTGTATATTTGTTTTCCTTTGCTTTTGTTTTTCTATTAAAAAAACTTATGCTACATAGTATTTTATTCATGATATTCCTCTCTTCATCAGATAGTAAGTGCCTTGCACCAAGGGGCTATGTCTTCCAGCACCTCTATCATTTGCTATAGGACCAAACTACAATTTAAATACACTGGGCACTCAAACATGTAGAGAAAAGGGTAGTGGTGGTGATGAGTACGGGGCAGAGTAATGAGTGGATATAATCCCAGAAGTGCTTGACAACACATGATGTCACATAAAAGCTTGTTATAACTGTCATTCTTGATAGCAGAGCAAAAGGAACAAAGAGATAAAAATCAAAGAGAACATCTGTTTACAAAATGAGACAGTAATAGAAGAGAAATTTAGTCATAAGAATGTGCTACAACTATGAATTGCCAAACGCAAGGGAAAAGTTTAGAAAAATAAGACAAGCTCCACTTACAAGGAACTGAGTTTCCTAAGCAAATGGATTCTGTAATTGAAATTTTTGCTTTCTTCTCCTTTAGGAGTTGTGGATGAGGGTTAATTAATGTGGTAAAGTTGTGCAGGGTTGCAGATATTGTATCTTGTTAAAGACCCAGATTGCAGTACCTCTAAGTACTAGTAATTTGGGTGATGATATGGGAGTAAGTGAAGAAGACCCAAATCTACTCCTTTTGAAGTTTCAGGCTCCAGAGTTAAGATGACGTAACTGGAGAAGGAATAAAATGGAGGAAGACAAATGCTGCAGGTTGATAGCTGATGATTGTAAGCTTAATTGTACAGCTTTATGCATAAGCCCCACCTGTCATGTCATTGGGACAACTTTCAAATTTGCATACTCAGGATGAATTCTACAACTCCTAAGTCTCTATCCACTTCAGTTTTTTTCCTCTCATTTTTTTCCCACTAATTATTGTTGAGTTGCAAACCACCCCAAACTTAGTAGTTTAAAACAATCATTTTATAATGCTTGCCAATTTTCTAGATCTGGAATTCAGTCAACATACTTCAGGGATGGCTTGATTGTGCACCATGAGGTCTTCTGCTACATAGGGCTGGGGTGAGTGGAACAGTGGGGACAAACATCTTTCCAGAAACTTCATTACTCACATGGCTGATGCGTGGGCTGGGATGACTCAAAGCTGGGCTCAGCTGAGACTGTCACTGAGAGCTTCTTTCCGTGTTGTGGCTGGGTTCTGAGAGGAAGAATCTGGAGACCAAGTGATCCAAGAAAGCCAAGCAGAAGCTCCATAGGCTTCGTGGCCCAACTGCACAAGTCACATGTCTTCACTTTTGCCACAGTCTATTTTCAGAGCACCTATAAGAACTCTCAGATTCTAGGGGATGGAGAAAACATAGACCCCCACCTCTCAATGGGAGAGGTATCATAGAATTTGTAATCATTTTTAAAAAACCTACCACATCCCTGTATTAAAAATCAAAGATATTTTATTAGGCAATGCTCTCCAGACGTGGTCAGAAGAAAGGCCACATATTGGTTTCTGATCCTTTGACTATTAATGGTAACAATCCCTGGCTAGTAGGGTTCTCTATGTTTGATTCTGCCAATTAAAGGCACTCACATGATGTTTGAAATTTGGAAAAGATGCCATTTTATTACCAGGTAGTGGTGGGCAGACAGCAAATTTCTGCTTTACTGCTATAGTTAGGACTAATGTTAGTTCATTGGTGACAATTTCCCAAGTTATTTAATCTTCTAAAAACTAGCAATCTTTCCCCCAAACCTTTGTCCCCTGCTCCTTCTGTCAGTTTTGCAAGCACCAATTCCTGGTATTAATTCCTTTTTCTTTGAAATGTTTAAATTCTTCTGTTTTTATAACTGACCTTTTAAACTGTATATTTCATGTACATATTTTTTTTTTTTTTTTTT
>NW_003852401.1:4991470-5004536 GCF_000181295.1 Otolemur garnettii
TTCCAGGTCAAGGGGCCCCTTCCTGAAGGGAAGGATTCAAACCCGCCACCTTAGGTGTATGTGGCTGGCGCCTTAGCCGCTTGAGCCACAGGCGCCGAGCCTCATGTACATATTTATATTTGCATTGGATCAGGAAATTCTTTGTCAAGTATCAGTTCCTAATGTTCAGACATAGTCCGGGAACTGGTAAAAATGTCCTTATTATATGGTAATTTTATTTACTATAATTTATTTATATTGAGGGTCCTCAAAATAATTTAAAATTATTAGAAATATACTTTTGGAAATTAAGTTATTAATTGGTGTCTGTGATAATTTTAATGAGGAAGAATGGAAAGAGAGAGAAAGAATGTTCTGACAATAACCTGTGTGGAGGAAAATGCCATGAATTCAAGGAAACTTAAATAATGTAAAAAAATTCCAAAGGGGAAGGATGTGATCTGATCTAAGCTGAATAAACCATACTAAATGCTCATGGAATTCTGATAATTAAAAAGACATTTAAAATAGAAAAGAAAAAATGTATTCTTATTTATCTTACTTTGTCCTTTTTGGGGGTTCTTTTTCATTTGAGAGGTTTTTTGTTTTTGTTTTTTTTTTTTTTTGCAGTTTTGGCCAGGGCTGGATTTTAACCCGCCACCTCTGGTATATGGGGCTGGCATCCTACTCTTTGAGCCACAGGTGCCACCCTCAGTTGAGAGTTTTTAATGGAGAATCTATCTGTATTACAATTAGGGGCATGAGTATCTATAAACTACTTACTTGTATTTATGGAATATAAACTGATAATTATTTTATATATTTAGTCTGCAAATATATATTGAATATAATACACATGTCTCACCCTGAGGCAGTAGATAGAAACAACACTGTCTTTGCTCCTAAAGATGACAATATTATTGCAGTAATTTCAAGGGAATTAAGTAAGGTTTTTTAAAAGATTATAGTCACATTTGAATTTAACTGATAGTAGGATCATGTAAAATATAATTTGGGGCAAAATTTTTATGACTTCTGACCATTTTAAGGAAGTTGCATAAAAGTAACATGTTATTTTTAATCTCCTTTCTAGCTAGATCTCCAGAGAGTGAGACTTGAAAATTTTTCACTTATAGTTTTCCAGGCAAGTATCTCTTTGCTAGTGAAGACAGTTTTAGCCAAATTTAAACATTATATAACTTAATTGATAAATATGGTGTCCTTTTTGCACTTTGATGTCAGCTTAAGAGCCACTCTGAATGGGGAGACTAGAGACACACTTGCCTGTGGGTGTGTGCACACCCAGGTGTGCTTGAGTGCTACCTGCTAGTAAAATGACTGCGTTGTGTTGCCCTTCTTGCTGGTGAGAACATAGAGTTATTAAGGGTTACTTATTGATCCTGAGTCACCTAGACCGGCTGGACAGACATTGCTGCTTGACTGCTGTCAAGATCTGCTTCTGACACCACTTGTCAGGGCCCGGGGCTGGCCAGGTCTTGGCCCAGCTTAGGTAGGTTCCGGACGCAGACCACTAAGCTACTGCTCAGGAACAGTTTCTCTTAGGTGTTGAGGGCTATCTACTTTGGCTAGAGAGAGAGAGAGAGTCTTAGAGTAAAGCAGTCTTCTTAGAATAGATAGCTCTTAGTCTTTAGCAGAGCTTGGTAATCTTCAGCAGAAAGGCGCCGTGCTGGCATTCTGCAGGCAGGAGAGGAGACAGAGTCAGAGTAAGTGAATCCGTGATAGAATGCGCATGCTTCTTGTCTTCCATCTCCTCCAGCCTAATATAAGGCTGAGCACGTGCCTCTCAACACCACAGGTGTAGAGACTACCAATTCACCAATGCTCTCATCTCGCAAGCTCTCATGCTTGTTAGAACTAAATCTCTCTCCATGCCCTTTTCACCAACGTGTTCCATTACAGGTATTTCTTATAACTCTCACTCCTCCTAGCCATAGCTATACGGGCTACTCCAGACTGCATTCATAATCCTTGCTGATATCCTTACTAAATGAATACTTTTAATCACTGAAGGGATTGAACGAAGATTGTTAAAAGATAGACAGATTCTACATAACACATTCCAATTTCATCCTTGTGGATTGGTGGAATATTTGCCTTTCAGTACAAAATTAATAAATATTTCTTGGAGCAGTATATGTCTATATCTAAAGATACTCTTATGCATTTTCAGTGAAATATAATGTGCATGCACATGTGGAACCTTCAAGGAGCTTAGAGACTTGCAAAGAGAGACATAATGTAAGCAAATGAATAAAAGAAAGAGTTATAGGGGTGCTGGTAAAAGTCTCTGTAAGTATCATAGAACACAGAATAAGGACTAGAGTCATTATAAATTCTAGAAAGTCTTAAGCAGAGGAAGTGACACAAAGTATGCTTTGAAAAACGAATAAAGTTTAGAATGAAGAAGGAGGAAAGGGAATTATATGTGAAAGGAACCACAAGTGCACAGGTATAAGGGCATTTGGGAAAACTAGGAGCCAGGAGCTTTTTGGAGGAAGCAGCCTCCAGGAGACCAAGCTGTGGGTAAAGGAAAGGGGCCCAGAGAAAGGAAAACAGTGGATGGAAAGTGTGCCTGTCTCAGAGTTTCCCTTTGTGTGTAAAGGGAAGCCGGGAAGGACCTGAATTGCCATTGTATCACAAGAACAAAGGTTTATTCTAGAAAAGTTCATGCTGGAGCTTTGTCTTATGGAGATTGCATTAGAAATCTACTAAGAAATAACTTGAGAGAAGTTGAACTTCATTTACCCAAATGTAGTAAAAACAATCTCCTTAAAAGCTTTATATGGATGGCGGTACCCTAGGGAACTTCTCCAGTATTTTTCTCTGTTGTGTGTGTGTTCCCTGAGAAAATTAATCAGGCCTGGGGTGATACCAGTAGCTATTTCTATCTACACCTAAGTTTATAATTCAGACTTGTATGCCTGCCTCTCTTAGCACAGAGGGTAGATCAGTAAGATAACAGGGAACAGGGAGAAAAGGAAGTATTTAAAAATAAAGCAAAATCTGAGATAGTCAAAGATGAATGATACTGGCACAAAAATCTATAATTTGGACAATTCCTAAATGATAACAAAAGACCAAAATGTTTTGGAGAAAGGGTTAGCAAGAGACTGTATAGCAAGAGACTATATGTGGCAAGAATTCAATAAATGCAGCAGGTTCAGAGAAAAGTCCACAGCTCAGAAAGTAAAGCCCAGTAAGAGGATCCCCAGTAAGAGGACGCCTGCTGAGGTAGAGCAAGCTAACTTAACTGATGATGCCTTGAAGAATGATAGTTTCAAAAGCAATAATCTGGAAGACAGGAGATTTAAGAAAAAAAAAAAGAAGAATTAAAGTATATTATGCTTGTTAGCAGGAAACATCACACTGATTTCTCCTTAACAAAATGTTAATGAGCTCCTCAAAGAATTCTTGGCTTAAAATTTAGGGTACATCTTAGATTAGACTTTCATAAATTTGCCAAACCACTGCAAATTAAAATGACTCAGGACTTAGCTTTAAGGATTGTAATGCTGGTCATAAAAAAGAGTTCAAAGGGATGAGCTGAAAGACAATGTAATTGGTACATTCCAATGAAATTAATAGAACAATTGTTGGTTTGTGTGTATATATGCAAGTGTGTGAGTATATACACAGAAATTAAAGTTGAAAATAAGACATAATGAACTTGGGTGCCCAGCTGTGATTAAGGAACTCCCAGAAAGATAGTTGAATAGAGCATTTAACCTTATCATTTTTTACCTTTATGAATCTATAAAAGTCTGAGGTAGGGGCCCAAAAAATTTCATGTCTAGAAATTTGAGTATTTGTGTTTCTCAGGCATGATCTCTTCTAGATGATGAGTGAGCCTAACTGAACTCATTAGTGACAAACTAGAACAGAGCATAAATTTATAACGAGATATTTAGTATCCAAGCAAGTTGATATATTTGTGTCAGCTGTTCTGCTCAATATAGGAAAAAGTATGTTCTCCCACTAGAGTAAGTGGTATGATCTAAATGGCTAGTATCTTTAAAGACACTCTAGCTTGGGCTTCTCAAGCAATTTAAGCAAACCACAAACACTAAACAAGACTTGCTGGCTCTCCAGGACATGCTCTTCCCTGGATGAGGCTTAGGATCTGTTTATATTTATATTCCCCTTTTGTGTTCTCTTCCTGAGGACCGTGTCAACCACTTCTTTTTCTAGTTCAGGCAACTGTTAAAAGGAAGGATACAAGACCTAAGATATTTTTAATGAGTTTAGTACAAATTAGAACGAGAACAGGTGAGAGTTACTTAGGGCTAGAGTTAAATTAAGGTTAGGGATCATAAAGAAGTTTCACATTTAGCCGTTGTGATCTGAGGCAAGAATGGTGAATTAAGTCTTAAGGTTGATAAATTGCAGACCTTACCTGTTTCGTGGGTTTGGGGTGTGGACTCAGGTGCCAATTTCAAAATCTTCAGTTTTTATGACGGAGCAGGGCTAAGAAGTCTTGGCTTGACAGCAGATGTGAGCATTCTGTTAAAAACTGCAAAATGATTGCCTCTGATGGAGTAGGGTGAGTGCCTGGGAGCTGATTTACTCATGCTATCAAGGGTTTAAAGCTTTGCTATTTATTATTCTCTGTACTCTATAAAAACCTTTTGTTTATAAATTATTTACACTGGTTTTTCCTTCCAACAGCTGCTGATTAACTAACAAACTAGGGAGGAAAGTACAACTGAAACAGGTTAAAAGACTGCCCAGGGTTATGTGGCAAGGCAGTCGGGGCAGAGCTGATATGAAAACAGAAATCTCTGGAGCCCCCTCTCAGCCTACTGAGTCACTGTGCTGTTGAGAGTCGCCACGCTGCTCCCTCCAGCTCAGTTTGTGATTCTTAAAGCAGCTCTCACCACAGGCAGTTTACAGATCATGTATTTGGAGTCTACGAATATAAATAATCTCTTGGCAAAATATATTTGGGCTGCAGAGTAAGTAATAGAGTTAAAATACCTTCACTGGACTCTTGAGTCTGGTAAAAACTGATTTTCTGAAGCTTCCTATATATTCAGTGTACTCTTTCTTTGGACGCCTGTCAGACACCTAGAAAATTCAAGGAAAGATGGTTGCGTGAGACAGTGAATTAAGGTAGTGGCCCACACTTGACCCCTGCACTACCAACCCACCTTCATAAATTAACACCTGTCTATTTACTTTTTCCATTTTTAATCAGTGAAGCTATTGAAAAACATCAGAAAAAGTTTTTATTCCCTTTGGGTTGTTATCAAAAAAGGAATATAAATATATGAAGGGTTTTTTTGTTACATAATTGGTGGGTTGTGAGATGATGTGTTCTATGGTATATGAAGAGAGTAAGACTGCCTTTGACTTGTATCTCTTGGTATAGATTGTTATGCTGTTATCTCCTTGTAATGGACCAAATGTTTCTGTCCTTTACCACATTCATGTGTTGAAATCATAATCCTCAATGTGATGGTTTAGGGCAGGGGTCCTCAAACTTTTTAAACAGCGGGCCAGTTCACTGTCCCTCAGACCGTCGGAGGGCCAGACTGCGGGCCCTGGGATGAGTCAGCTGCTAAGCAGGACAGGCAGTGGCAGCAAAAACACTTGGCGGGCGGGATAAATGTCCTAGGCGGGCTGCAGGTGGCCCACGGGCCATAGTTTGAGGATGCCTGGTTTAGGGGGTGGGCATTGGGGAGGTAATTAGGTCATTGGAGAGGAGCTCTCGTGAATCGAATTGCTGCCTTTATTAAAGGGACCCCAGAGATCTTTTGCTCTTTCTTCCATGAGAGAGTACAGTGGGTGAGAAGTTGCTTATCTACAATCTGGAAAAGGGCCCTCACCAACTGACCATGGCAGCAGGCTGATCTCAGGCTTCCAGCCTGCTAAACTGCAAGAAATTTCTGTGGTTTATAAGCCTCTCAGTTTATGGTATTTTTTATAGTTGTCCCAAACTAAGATACTACGCCCATCTGAATAGTCAAGAGGCAATACTAAACTGAATATTGGGAGCAGGGCTAGTCCAGGACCAATTTTTGAAGTCTCTTTTGTTTTCAGGGCCATCATAATCCTCTTTCTCTACCTCTCTTCCCTCTTTACTTTCTTCATCCCTTCTGGCGGCTCTAACCACTCTTTCCCCCTTTTAACATCCCACACAAGCACATAGTTACCTAAAGCCTCTCTCTGTGTTTTCCAGAATTGCTCTTCTCTTTTCTAAGTCTCTGCTCTTAAAGCGCTCATCCCTCTGGGGCTATCTCTACTACAGTTTAGGAGAGAAGTAATCTAAGGCAGCCGGTGCACCCTCCATAAAGGACTTAATTGTTAAACTAATTCTTTTAGAGTTATTTACCTTTAGAAATGGGCTTGTTAACCCAAATGAATCTTTATTTGGTGGAATTTCACACCTGAAAAGAGAGAACGTGATATATTTAGACAATGTGGAGAAGAGGTTTTAAGGCTAGGGGATTCCTTTTCTCTTGCCTTTAGCCTACAGATTATCATGTGGACTTCTAACAGCAAATAGTGATCAAATTGTTTCCAGTCTTGGTAATACTTCCCTGTAGAACGTTGTTCAATTCAAATAGGTAAGTTTTAGCTGACATAGATGAAAATTTAACACATTGACTGCCACACTAGAAAAAAAATTTTTTTCCTTGGAACCATAGTATTTTATCAGATCAAGATAGGTTAAGACATGTGAGTTAGATATGCTTTATGAGGTCCCCGGACTCAAGATAGTGTGAGTTAAATACAGCTCACGTGGTAGCTAATAAGAGACATACGGCTGGTTGAATTTGTTTCCAACATAGAAACAGTCATATGAGCATCTCATAAGGTAGATTACTTGGACTCTAAAGGACTCTTAAGTATTCTGCCTTGCTTGATAGGGTACTCCTTTTACCTTGCTTGAATTTCACACTGTAGGTCACTAGTGGGTTAGAAAGAAAACTAGAAGTAATATGTGTTGCTTGGCAGTCAAATGACTGCTTTGGGGTATTTTGAGAGGCCAAAAGCAGCCTCCTTTTTCTATTGGTAGATGACTGACTACTGCTATTTGCTACTTGGTGATTTAGATTTTATAGGGATGAGATATAAAATAATTCTAGGCTATTTTTTCATAATTGGGATAGAATAATGGCATATTTTCAAGGAACTGGCTGGGAACAGTCAACTACAGGGAGATGAAACAAAGAGAAGTCTGTAACAATAAACTTTACTCCTTTCATGGACCCCCCCCCTCCAAAGACATGCAGGTTTGCTCAGGTAAAATGAAAAGCTTCGTGGCTCTAGCACTAGGATTTCAATTACTTGTTTACATTGTTTTTGGTTGCTAGAACAGCTTAAAGAACAAGACAAATTTGGTTTTCAGGAAATTTCAGTAAAACCAACAAGCCTCATGGGAGATAGGCAACTGGAAAAGTTTACATTGTTTCTGATTTACGTATATTGGATGTAAGACATATATCGGTTACAGAAATCGTAACTCTCACTCAAAATTAGCCTAACTTAAATGATTTGTCTTCCAGCCAGCATTGTTACTTGAGTGGGTGTGGTATGGAGGAAAATATTTGCAAGAGCTATAGAAGAAGTTAGTGACTCTGATCTTCACTGGACACCTTCATCTTAGCGAGTCCCATCATGTTCTCCTCATGAACTCTCAGCATCTTCAGTTCGATTCTTGCCCATAGAGAACAGATTTTTATCAACATCTTGGCAGCAGTTGTATAATTTGTATCCTACTCTACAGATAACAATCATCAGATGAACATTAAAACTGCTCAAACCTAGTTATTGACTCTAGGCAGGTAGAAATTGTTTGAGGTAATAAGGAGGTACAGTTATTACTCGTCAGTTCTGTTTAATAGATGATGAAAATTAAAGACCTGAAACGTAGGTGGCAGAGAAGTCTATAATTGTCTTACAGAGAAAATGAGGGGAATCATTTTAATTGGTGCAGAATTTGACTTCAAACCCCTGCTGCTTTCAGGTAGTAGCCTTAATAGGCCTCCCTAAATGGCTCTGCACTCTGCTACGGTATGGATGGTTCCTAGACTACCTTTGTCCTGCAAGAGAAACACTTGCACAACTTGAAGTCTCTGTAAAACACGCTTGTGCCTGGTATTCACTGGAAAAGTTTTGCAAGCTTGTCCAGCTAAAGCAGAAAGTGCAGACTACAAAACCACCACATACCTCTCCTCCTGGATCTCCAGGTTCTCCTCTGAACTAAATGACCTTCTTTTGAGCAGGGCCAGGAGCAGATGATTTAGGGGATGGGTGGGCAGAATGTAGAACAAATGACATTTTCTTTCTTGCATTGCCTGGCAGACTGGCTTCTTGGAACACATAAATATAGACAGTTGTCACACATCTTAATTATATGAAGCACAACTGTAGATAACACAGAAAATATATTTGCTTCTCTAGAAAATATTTGATAGAAAACATGTTAACATCCATCTGAAAAAGCCCACAGTCTTGTGACATGGTGTAAAATATCCTATGGAGTTAGCGGTATCCAGGGAGCTCAGCGAGGTGCTTTAAACTAACTCCCACTAACTTGTCTTCCTCACAGCCAGAGCCAAAGCTGGGATATGGAGGGTTGGGTTACTTCCCACCTAACTGCTACACATTCTGGGTTAAAGGCCCACTTAATTATAATTTTGACTATAATGTACAGAAGCAAATTATGTAACCAAAATGTGTGCACACCTGTAATATTCTGAAAAAAAAAATTTTTTTAAAGAGCATTGCTCTTTACTGCCTGTTGATGAAATGGTCATTTCACACTGTGCCACCTCACCTTGAAGCTGGTATAACAGCAGTCACAGAGAATCTTCTAAGACCTGCAATTGCTGAGGTGAGAGGAGGGAACTACCAACTAATAAATATTGCCTGTCCGACTGGTCTAGGAATCTTTTCTTTCTTTCTTTCTTTCTTTTTTTTTTTGAGACAGAGCCCCTGTCAAAGCTCACAGCACCCTTAAACTCCTAGGCTTAAATGATCCTCTTGCCTCAGCCTCTAGGTGTACCCTACTATGCCCAGCTAATTTTTTTTTCTATTTTTAGTAGAGACAGGGTCTCACTCTTGCTAAGGCTTGTCTCAAATTCCTGAGCTTAAGCAACCCACTCACCGCAGCCTCGCAGAGTGCCAGAATTACAGGCATGAGCCACTGTGCCCAGCCTAGTCTGGTAATCTTCATGGAATGGTACACTGGAGAAGACAGCCACCTTTCCAGGTTTTGTAAATGTTCTTTGGTGCTGGTAGACTTTTACTTCTAGGGAATGGAATGTAAATGAAGGCCTCTCCAGAGGAGTTATACAGAGCACTAGACCTAAAACATTGTTCTGCAACTATCTGGTCCTTGTCGTTGTTTCCTGATCTAGGGAAGACTTATAATGAGCACCAAAGCTTAAATTTGCCCCAGAACAGTATTGCTGCCCTTCCATAGTTTCCAAATCTAGGGAAAATATAAAGTGGGCACCAAAACTTAATCTCCACTTTTTAGTTGTTTCTGGGCCAGGGAAAGGTGAGACAAGTGCACCTCATTTTATGGAGATTGCAGTTAAGAATTTAAGCCTTCCTATAGATTGTGTCCCCTGGCATTATGGCACCAGTCAGTTTCTTTCACGTGGCATCTTCACTGACTGAAGCACTGAGTAGCCACCTAGTGCCCTGTGCCAATGGCTGCCATGGGGAACCCTTTCTTTGTTCTCAGTTCACTACAGCTGGTTCAGCCTTCCTAGCACACTCAGTGGTTTCCATGGGATGGGCCTGGGGTGGACTTTCTACAAAGATTCCCATCTTACTGACATACTTTTCCTCTTTTCTTTGTTAGATTACTCATGTGTGATATCATCTATTTTCTCAACGTTAACATGTAAGGATAACTCCCAAACATATGCAACCAGCCAGGAAGTCTATTATGGATTCCAGTTTTGCATATGCGACTTCCTGCTTGATCTGCACTTGAATGTCTCACAACTTTCTTAAAGTAACAATTCAATCAAACTTAAATTTTCATTCAGCCACCCAACCAAAAACTGAGCCTGCACCATTACATTCTACACAGTGACCGTAGATGAGATGATGCAACTCCCTAGCTAAAGCCCTCTTTGTGTCATGTTCTAATGGTGGCATAAGCAACACTAAAACATCTCATCCAAGCCCCTCATTCTAGCTCCCATTTCACCCTACATGCTTCAACCATGCTAAGCCCTTTTCAGTTTCTTATCATTATCTAACTACCTGAAGCATTAGAATTGTCATCCATGTTTATTTTGATAGGAATTATTTCTTTTGGTCGTGTTGGGCTACATTCTTCTTGCCTATGTAGGTGCCAACTTAGGAGACTCTTCAGACACCACCATGCAGAGAATTCCTCCCCTTCCTGCAGCTGTTGGTTGTATCTTTGGACCCTCTTCCCTTGAAACTTTGTGTTGTAATCATTAGAACCAATATCTGAGTATATTGGACTTTCTTCAATCTAAGCATATTCTGGAGCTATATTTCTTTGCCTTTTTTGAATTTAGATATAGCCGTGTGATTTTCTTTGTACAATGAAGCATAAGCAGAAGGGATATGAGCCACTTAGGAACAGAAACTTTTAAGACCCCTGTGGGATTTGCCACAGTCATTACTCATCGCTGTAGAGATTATGGGAAGCACATGCTGAGATACAGCCCTTGTCAATCTCAGTCTGTGAATGACAAAGATGTGCAGACCCTTCCTACAGAGGTGCACTGAGCAATTTGGATGAGTGGGATGAAAACTTTGCTGGTGTGAAGTCATTGAGACTTGGGGGTGCTCATTACATAGCATAATCTATTCCATCCTAAACAATGCATGTAACTTTTTGTTTTGTGTTTTAATTATGTTTATTAAATCTGTAAGGGCATAAACTGTGCTCCTTTGACTCCAAAATGTGTATTTAGTAGGTAACTAAATGTATAACATGATAGGCAATTAAAAAAAATAATTTTGAGTAAACAAAAGAACAAGCGAAGGAAATTTTTTATTTTTCCCATTGCATCTCCAAATCATTTTAATGGTGTTATTAGATATAGACAGAGTGCAAAGCGTGGGCAATATTTAATTCAAGGCAAATCCCCTGACATACATGCTATTACTGCTTCCTTCCTCCTCCATGCTGACCTTGCAGGGTAGGAATACTTCTGAGACTTCTGTGCCTGGTTTAAAAGGAATAGGACGCCTCCTCTCTAAAAGGAGAGTAACAGGGATAGCACTGGCAGTGATCGGAAGGTAGTGTGGAAAAAGAAAGGAAGCCTAATATTTCGGTTGAGCATAATGTTTCATCAGACACCTAGACTTTTAATCCTTACAAATGCAGTTTAAAATATTTATGATTAATAAAGTTCTTCTGACAGCATTTAACCAATTGCTCCTCAAAAGAAAAAATCAAATAACTTGATTATGTAGACATGAGTTGCTTCACTTTTCCATAAGAAAAATTAAGATTCTTAAACATCACAGTATGACAAATGAGTAACACAGCTTAAGCTTAAACCTAAATCTTTGCCTTCTAAACATTTCAATCAATACTTTTGGTGAGTTTATGTATTAACTATTTTAAATGAATTCTGTAGATAGTAACAGTGCTCCCATTTTACAGACTAGAAAATTGTGGCTTGCCAAAATACATAATTATTAGCAAAGCTGTTTATATACTACCGATACTGTTCTATGTTCCTCAGTATTTTCCTTGGACAGTATTTTTCTGTGGAATTTGTGTATCTGGAGGGTTTTTTTCTTTTAACCCAAAGAGATCATTCCATTACATTGTTTATGTCTATTAACATTTGTTGCTGCTTTTAAAACCATAATAATTACATTAATAGTACTCCAACGTAAGTACTAAAAACACCAATATAGCCCTATGTTATAATGCAGCAGCAATGCTCGAGTGCTCAGTGTAAAGGTCAGCCGCAGTGAAGAGAGAACTGACCCTTGCTGGTGGACTGGTTACTTGTGGCCAGGTCAACTCTAGCTCTTTGCTCCAGTGGCCTCCAGGAGCATCTGTTCATATTTGCCACTGGGAAGCACAGCACACATGGTAGTAGCTTTTAGAATTTTAAAATGGCAAATATAAAGACTTTCAGCTACCTACAGGAACATAGGGTTTTAGAATTTTTGAGAGCTTTAAACTTTGCTCCTAAGCCCTATGGTCAATGACTGCTTGAGACAATATTGACATTTTACTGCAACTCTGTTTTTCTACCCAAGAATGTTTCCTTAGTTCATTTACTGTTGCTATAAAGGAACAGATTGGGTGAGAAAAGTTTTATTTTGCTCACAGTTCTGATGGTTGGGAAGTCTAAGATTGGGCATCTGTATCTGGTAGAGGCATCAGGTCGCTTCCACTCACGGCAGAAGGCAAAGGCCTGTCCAGAGATCATGGGGGAGGGGCGGGGGAAGTGGCATGGAGGTGCCAGGCTCTTGTCTGGGAACTCACAGAATGACAACTCATTCACCCCAGAAGGAGGCCATTAATCTGTTCATAAGGAGTCTGCCAACATGACCTAGACATCTCTGACTAGGCCCCACCTCCAACATTGGGGATCAGATTTCAAGTTCATAAGGATCTTTCGTTTATATGTTCTCCTAGACGTTTGATAATTTCAGCTCTTATATTATTCATTTTGAGTTAATTTTATGTACAGTATGAGGTAAAGGTCTAAATTTATCTTTTTACAAGTGGGTACCCAATCATCTCTTCACTGTTTGTTGAAAAGACTGCTTCACCCCCCAACCCCCCCAACCCCCACGAATTGCCTTGGTACCTCCACTGAAGGTAAATCGACAAAAATGTAAAGGTTTAATTCTGGTATCCCAATTCTATTTCATTATGTATCTATTTTTTGCAAGTGCAACATTATTATGAATATTGTATAATTATAGCAAGTTTTGAAAAGGAAGTATAAGTCTTTCAACTTTGTTACTCTTTTCTAAAAATGATTTTAACAATTTTACATCTTTTACATTTCAACATAAGTTGTGGAAAAAAGCCTGTCAATTTCTGCAAAAAATATAAAAATCTCCCTCCAAACTCCAAAACATCTTTTTTTTT
>NW_003852401.1:5005292-5009591 GCF_000181295.1 Otolemur garnettii
ATATTTGGGGAATTTTTGCATCTATATCAGGGGAATACAGGCTGTGTTTCACACTGAAATTATAACACTATTTTGTCTAGTCAATGTACAAAGAGTATTTTCCATTTATTTAGATTTTCTTTGATTTCCTTTTTCAATGTTTTGTAATTTTCAATATACAGATGCTATACATATTTTGTTAGACTTATATGTAAGTGATTTATATTTTGGAAATGTAAATGTAGCTTACATATTAATTGCTGGTACATGGGGTGGACAGTTGACTTTTGTACATTAACCTTTTATCCTGTGACCTTGCTAAAATTATTGAAAAGAAAAAAAGAACCAGAAGTTTTAAAATCAGAAGTTTCTGGCAGCCACTGTCTCATGATCATGCATTCAACCTGCCCACCAAGGTATGTGGGAGCAATTCAAGGCTCTCTCTGCTTTTCTAATAAGCCATATCTATGTGGCTACATGCTTGACATTATGTATTCTACATTGTCCAGTAGTAAATTTTATGATATTCAATGTTAATCTTTCATTATGGCCAGCAGTTAATTTGCCATCATTTAAATGTGATTTTTTTTGAAGCTTGCTATTTATCCTCTTAAGGTACATGCACAGGGGAATTTGGTTCAGTGTGAGTTTACCCCTACTATTAAGTCTTCATGTACTGACTGGGAGGGATCATTTCATGTTGGCTGATGGAAGCTCTGGTCATGTGTGAATTTCCTAGACTTATTTGACTTACAGTTTCTTAGTTATTATTCTTTTTGTACCAGTTGTTCTTTCTGCCTCATGAAACTTTATCCTAAGCAATTGCAACTGAGCACTCAAGGTGATCTCTATACAAATCTAAAGAACCCTGTTTCCACATACATTTCACTTCGGTGGGACCCTGTACTGTAAAGTTTAGCCACATTGGCCTTCCTGACTGCTAATATTTGTCTGTGGGATTTCTTTGGTTTCAGACTTCGGGACTCTGTATGTGTTCCTGACTTTTAACCGTAGTCCAGAATTGCCTCCATCCTGAAAGCTGGGATTATCATTGCCTGTCCTCACTGACTTCTCTCCTTTCATAGTTCACACTCCTATGACTCTTCTCTAGTATATGTCAGGTGGAAAAATTTAGCAAATAGAAATACAAGACACCTAGTATATTTGAATTTTAGATAGATAACAAATATGTTTAAAATATTTCATGAGACAAACTGTCTGAAATTAAAATTTAATTCGTCATCCTTTATTTATAATAAAAACCATTATTTCAAACATTTTTTAAATGGTGTCCAGTGGGAGGAAATTTCTATGCGGTTATTTCTTCATGATGGTTGCAGAAGTCTGGGTGCAGTTTGTTTTACGAATGTTGTGCATTATGGCTCTCACCTTGTTGACTTGAGCTAATTTGTGGTCATCTTTTAAAGAATGTTGAAATCTGTTTCTCTGACATCTAAGTAACTTATGTCTCAGCTTGATGATTTTGAAGCTTATTTTTAAATCTTTCTTCAGATGCTTTAGAATAGCCTGAATTCTAGGAGGACATTCATTCAGTTTTAAGATGTAACCTGTCTGAGGCTTCTACTGAGTGTCATAGTTTTCAACAAGTTCTCTTTACTTGTCAAATCAGAGCAGGAATATCTTCCAGCCCTCCAAACTGTTGTCCAAGCTGGGGAACTAAGTTCTGGAAATTGGTCAGCTCAGATCCCTCTGGTATTTGTTCATTTCTTGCCTCATTGAACTTTATTAAAGTACAGAATAGTGTTTAATGAGGGACTTAAGATCCTTATACGATATCTGGAGCTCTTTCTCTGTGTAGCTCCCTGATCTCTAGTTCTTTGCCCTGAAAATCTTAGCCAACTGAGCGTCTCCAAACTCCATTTTGTCTCCTTAATGAAGCTGATATCCTATCAGGAAGCTGATATGACTCTAGGACTCACTTTGTTTCCTTTCTCTCAGTCATCACAGTCCTGAACTCCCTCTTGTGCAAAGTCTGCAAGCCTTTCAAATGTTTTTCCAGTCTTCTGGTTGTTTATCATGGGGCAGCATGTCTAATACCACTTACTTTATCATGGCAAGAAGTAGAAGTCTGACTTTTTCATATCCTTGACAGGTGAGATACTTTAGTTTATTTTTCAGCTTCTTTATAAATGCTCCATGGTGGGAGGTATCTGCCTGGTACTTATGTTGGTAAACTCATACCACTTGGTTTCTCAGTTGAAAGTAAAGTCAGGAAATCTTCATTCTAAAATACTTTCACTTATTGTCCTCTGGGCTCTATGCTATAGCAAGTCAAAATTACCACTCCCCAAGATCTAGCATAGTGCCAGGAACAGAGTAGACGTACAATAAATGTTTAATGGTTGTAAGAAGGCATTAATAAATGGCAATGCATGGGAATGAGAACTGGCAGTTGGTTCTCGATTTGCAGACTGAGTAGTTTGGACACTGCCTTGTGTTCAGTGGTGATAAGTGCCAATGGGGATGAAATGTGTCCTAAGTGCTGTACAGAGAATTATGAGCTGGCAGTGGCTGTACAGAGAGCTTTGCTGGTGTGATGTGTTAAATTTAGCAAAAACAGAATGCAGGCAAGTAAGAGGTTCCAGTGAAAAATAATCAATAATTACACATTTCAGTCAAAACCAGATGCAGATGGAGCTCGTTTCTGAAACCTGTTGAAGAGGATTATAAATTGTCTTTAAGTGTCCTGTCAGAAAATAATGAGAGCCAAAAAGGGTCTGGCTGACCATTTGTTGGTAATATTATGTGAAGTGCTTTAGAAGTCAGTGAAAACTAGGGCTACATGATCTCTATATCTCTAAGATTCTTTCCATTTTAAATATTCATTCATTCATGTATCAAGTATTCATGATTGAACATATTCTATGTTCCCTCATTTAGGGAAACAAAAAAGATTGAAACTTCTCCCTTCTCTTAAAAGAGAACATATTATTAGAGGAAAATAGATATGCAAATAACTAACTGTTATGTAGTGAGAAAGTTCTTGACCAAAGACTTCTGTTTTCCTTTTGAAGGTCACTGCTGGGAGAGGTGAGGGAGAGAGACAATAACCAGGTTCTATGTATTCTGAACTGATACTGCTTGGTAGTATGTGAATTAGACTTTCACCACTGCAGTACTTAAGAGACATCTTAAGTACCTCTAAGAAGTGAGCAAAAAAAGGGGCAAAACTGAGCTGGAGAGTGGTGAATATATATTTCTAATTATTGAGATTTGCACTGTTCTTTGCCAGGAAAAAAATGGCTAAGCCATATTAATTATCTTCCTATTTATCATTGATTTTATAGATGATTGGCTGATTAGATTAATGCTATTCTGATAATACCGTGTTTCCCCGAAAATAAGAACTGTCTTATATTTATTTTTTCTCAAGAAGACCCACTAGGGCTTATTTTCAGGGGATGTCTTATTTTTATTAAGTATAATACAACAATCTACATTTATTCAAATACAGTTAAGTCATCTTCTTCTGGAACCTGACAGGGGGAGCTGACCTTGTTGGTGGGGCTGGCACTAGTGATGCATGAACTCCTAGCCGTTCGCATGTGCACAATGGATGTCTGTGACCCGCAGTTACCACACACTCACCTGTGCAAGTGCAAATGGCTCGGAGAAAAAAGCTGTGGCAGATAAAAGGTCTTCCAGTCTTCCTTACTGCTCAGTGCCAAAATGCATGGTGTGGCTATCCAGATACACTGCATAGCCACGCCCATCACTAGATCTTACTACTGGGGTAGGGCTTATATTTAACAAATGCATAGAAATCCTGCTAGGGCTTATTTTTTGGGTAGATGTTATTTTCGGGGAAACATGGTAGCTACAGTCATTTTAAAGATAACTTATTTATTTACTTATTTTCTTAAAACTCAAAAGTTGCAGCTGTTAACAGAGTTTGAAGGCTATGGTACATGGGCACCATTGAGGTTTGGTCCACTCATAATGTAGTCAGCATAATAGTTCATGAAAGAATAATATTTTGTATGAGGATTATTTTTCTGAGCCATTAGTTAATTATAATAATTTTTGTATTCATTAATGAGAACAGTGGGATTTCCTGTGTATAGAAAGTTTATTTTCTGTGAAATTTTTTTTCATTAGGAAATTAAATATTAATTATATAAAAATTGGGAAACAAGAAACAGTGAAAGGGGTAAAAACCTATTTTTCTATCATTCAAAATAGTCATTGTTACTAAATATGTGTTCTTACATTTTTTCTAGTCCTTTTTTTATTGTATTTGACACTGTTCAGACTGTAGTACACAAATTATCCTGTACCTTATCTTACCCTTGTTGTTTT
>NW_003852401.1:5009611-5016390 GCF_000181295.1 Otolemur garnettii
ATATAGTGGCAAACACACAGCAGGTGTAGTGTGTCTTTTATGGATCCTATTACTAAGTTAATTAGCAGGAAGAAAAGGGAAGGAGAAAACCAACTAAAATGAACTCTGTACTTGTTATGTTATGATTTTTTTATTTTTTTTAAATTTTTAAAAAATTTTTACATATACATGTGTTTATTAGGGTTCTACTTTTTGCCTCCACAAAATTATAAAGGCTTAAAATTTAACAACAATAACAATGTTTAAGATAAGGACCAGAAACAAAAACTTCGTAGATAAATACATTCAGAAAAGAAATCAGACGATTGCTGCAATGAAGTATTTCCATAGCTCCTATTAACTAAATAATGTATCAGAAGGAAAAGGGAAGAAAACGGAAAAACAACTAAAACAGACTCTGCACTTGTCACGTTGCATGCGTCCTTATTTAACTTAATTAATATTTCCCATACATGGTTGTAATAATATCTTTCCTCTTAAAGAAATGAAGTCTTAGAGAAGTACTTTCCTAAGTTTATACAATAACCTTATAGGGGTGTTTCTGGGATCTGAATCCAGGACTTAGGACTTAAACAAAACCCCTCTATTTTTATAGACTTCAACAGAAGCGAAGGAGATAATGAAGGATTCAGTGTGGGAGCTGTGGGGTAGTTGACGGAGGCATGAGGGGATCATGAGGTAATGGATTCATGCCCATAGAACAAATTTTAACCTCCTTGATTTAAAATTGGAGAAAATGTAATTGAACAAGGGGAAAATAGAAGGAATAAGAAATAATTCCAATTGTCATCACTCCTAAAACTTTTTTTAGCTAAGTAATCCTATGGCCACTTGAATTATATTTTCACACTATCTTTGGAATCTGATTATTTTAACAAGTGCTGTCCAATTGCCCTACTATTTTAAATAAATTCTTCTCATATTTTTAATTAGTCTTTATTTTTAAAATAACTGTCATCTTAAGGACCTGTGAAGATTTGTCTCCTATCTGTAACAATGAAAGATTTTCTTTTTGTCTTCAGGCTGATTCTGATTATGTAAAATTATTAGAGAAGCAATTTAAATTTTGTGTTTTATAGTCTAGATGCTAGTTTAAGAATATGAGTTAGTTGTATGGTATTTTTCTTAAAACATAATGGAGGGATCAACTAATCCACTTGTATGTATCTTAAGAGCTTTAGAGGGAAATGAGGTGATGAACAAAGCATCTTTGTGGGAGAAGTCCTTATCCTGGATGCTATATATAGAATAGCCTTGAAATGCCTATCCTCAAGTTAAACTCACCAAATATAAATAACCAAAAACTGAGCGTGTGGTTGCTTTTGCGCTAATCATCTGCCTGTCAGTTTTCTTTTAATCTCAATAATTCTCTATTTACTAGTGACAGGACTTTTGTGATACATCTCCTCTTAGGGAAACAGAAGCTGAATAATTCTTTTTTTCCTCTTATTTCCATCTATCAGCCACTTAACAAAATTCTATCAGTTTTCTTTAAATTCTTTTCCAGTTTTATTCCTTTCTCTTTATCTTCAGGGGTTATATTCAGATCATTATTCCTTTAAAAAAAATTGTAACTGTTTCTTAATTTGTCTCTGTGGCTCTCCCAAATCCTTTTTCTTTTCATCACACAGAATTATGTCCAGATGGGAGTCAATCTCCACTTTTATCATATTGGTTATCTGCTGAAGTCTTTATCATGACTCAAGTATGTACTCAAGTAGTTCCCCAAGGGTAGGGTCTGTATAGTCACTGTTTGGGACAGTGTCTGTTACATAACAGAAAGTGACTATTTAGTAAATAAAGAGTGAATGTCACTAAATCAAGGGAGTTAAGGGGTGGGGAATAGCTATGAACTTTTTGTGTTGTTTTAAAATTTTATTTAAAACCCTAAAGTAAAGGACTACGAAGAATACCTTCAGAGCTAAAGAGAGCATTCAGCTATGGCCATTTTGCCACCCTTCAAGGGCAGAGATTCTCGGATGGGGAGATTTTGGCCCACACAGAATATCTGGCAATGTCGGGAGACATTTATAATTGTCAAGCCTCAGAGTGAGAAGATGCTACTGTCATTAATGGGTAAAAAACAGGGATGCAGGTAAACATCCTACCGTGGACAGGTCAGCCTCCCCAGACAGACAAACAAAATCTCATCCAAAGGGTGATTTAAAGTTTCCTTTTGCCTACTACTATTAAACCAATGTAGTCAGAAGACAGAAAATCAAGAAAAAAATCCATGAGTTAAAACTCATAGATTTAAGGGTAAAGTATTTTTTCTCCTCCCTTTTATCTTCAAGCCAAATGAGAGAGGCTCCAGGGGGATCCCTCAGAGATCCGAAGTGGTTGCAAGATGGAAATGACATTTTACGCCTTCTGGTTGTCTGCTCAGCTGCAGAAGCTTGTTCACTTGTTTTATTCTGAGACAGGAGCAACTCTTGGAAACGTTTGATGTGTGTTCTGAGGGTTTTGGAGTATATATGAATAAGACTGGTCTTTGGGTCCTACATGGAACATTCTAAAGTTGGGAATCTTAGTGGAGTGGTCTGGGACAGCAGGACAAGAGAGGAAGGCACTAGGAAAATGAGACTTTCTACTTTTGGTTTGACAAAAATGCATGAATTTTCTGTGGGCTAACTCTTCACTTTGGAAGGTAACTAGGTTTAAGATATTTCCATGGAGCCATGCCAAGGAGGATAGCTTGCCTAGACAAAGTGTCCCAGAAGTGGGAAGTTATAGGAGTGTCTGCTGGTAGAAGGAGAGGAACAGAGAGCTGTTGTGAAAGGGCAACTGGGTACTGTGTTGCCGGCCTGAGAAAATTGTGCAGCAGGGAAGTCCCTGTCGAAGCATGAGGGAGAGTGGGGAATGTGCTTCACAGAGAAGGCGCTACGTGTGGGCATCCCCCACACTGAGGGAACAGGTGGCCACATTGTCACAACATCTCTGTCCATGCCTCCCACTGGGTACCAATATGGTGGAGGGGGAAGAGGACCAGGAAGCAACAAGAAGGAAAAGAAGGAGCAAATAAGGAGTGTGAGAAGGAGAAATGAAAGCAAAGGAAGGATCAAAGCCCTTCTTCCCCCATGTAGGTTGCTAAGCCTGGCTCATGTATAAATTGACAGGAGGGTAGACTGCTTGAATTGGATAGGAAATTGCCCTTTTGGTCTAGACAAGACTGTCTAATATCCGAAAGTGAAGTTTCGTGAAAGTGAAATATTTTTTCATAACAATGTTATGCTATGAACATAACTAGAAAGCTGAAGGAATCACTCAAGGTGTTATCAGGATCAGAAAGAATATCCATCAGGGCATGTCTGACTGAAGGAACTGGCTGGGAAAAGTGTCTGTTTTGTTTCTCCTGGAGTCTAGACTGTTAAATCAATTGTGTTAGCTTCTCTTACATACCTAACATGGGTCAGTATTATGTATGTTAAATTGTTGGCATACATGAAATCATTTAATATTTTCAATGGTCCCAAAGATGATGATTATTTTCATTTAAAGATGATGACAAAAATATTTGTTAATGTTAAATAATTATGATGAAATAAGTGGTAAAGCCTTTCTACATTCTTGTGTGATGAACCTTTTCTCAAACAGCCAATGATTATGCAGGAGCTAAAAATCCTATTAATTTCTGGGAGGTCTGAACAACAGAATAGAAACCTAGAAATATTAATATTTAAAAATGTAATACTTATGTAGAAACTAACACAATAGTTCAAGTGTAAGAGAAATCATGTTTGTTCTGCTTTTGACTCACAGCTATATGTCCCACAGTAAGCTCCTAAGATTTTCCTTTTTTCTAGCAGGTTTGGGTTCTTACTTTACATCTTAATACTTCTATCAGCCAAGGCATTCTATCTTTCAACACTGGGACTCTCCATTCTGAATTGTAAAGTATGCTGACAATTGAAAGAAGCACCTTGTAAGGGTGGAAAAGCTTACTTATCTGATGATCTGACAATGTAGCATACCTGGGCCGATGCCCATTGTTCTTCTATTTTGGTATCCACTTTTTTCTACCTCCAGTTGCATGTGTGATATATGTATGGTCAGAGAGATGCTAAAGTGCAGCAAACTAAGAACTATGTTCTATTAGATCCTGATGTTTGTTTTATAGATTTTAGCTTACAATGCGCCTGGAGGTTAGATTCCAGGTATGAAATGAAACCGCTTGGCTCCTTTCTTTATCTTTTACCAACCAAACAATACTAACATGATCATTGAATAAGCAGGTATGCATTCAAGGATGTACCAAGACAGACGTCAGCACTCAATACACCAGAATCTCAATTCCTAACTGTGCTTCTTTTAAAGGATTAATGTGGATATCATTATTTACCTGTTTATCTCTGAAAAAGCAACATCTATAAAATATGCAAGCTTCTTCATTCTTTTTTTATTTTGCCTCTTATTTTTTGGTTTGTTTGTTTTAATTGACAAGCAACATCATATATATTTATGGTGTGTAACATGTTTTGATACATACATGCACTGAGGAATGGCTAAATATAACCATTTAATACCTGCATCACTTCACATATTATTCTTCGGTGGCAGTGATGCTTAAAATCGACTCTCTCAGCAATTTTCAAATATACAATACATTTTTGTTAACTGTACGTACCATTATGTATAATAGCTCTCTTGATCTTATTCTTCCTGTCTAACTAATATTTTGTGTTGTTTTGACCACCATCTCCCCAATCCCTCTACCTGCAGCCTCTGGTAGCCACTATTTTGCTCTCTATTTCCGTAAGTTCAACACTTTATGCCAATGTGAGATCACATCATATTTTCTTGTGTCTGGCTTATTTTCCTTAGTGTCATCAGGTTCATCTAAGCTGCTGAATGGCAGAATTTCCTTCTTTTTATGGCTGAATTTTGTTCCATTGTATATATACACCACATTTTTTGATCCACTCATCTGTTGATGGCATTTAGGTTGATTCCATATCTCCATATCTTGGCTACTGTGAATAAGCTACAGTGAACATAGGAGTCTTCCATATATTGATTTAAATTCCTTTGGATGTATACCAAGTAGTAGGATTGCTGGATCTTCTGGTATTTCTCTTTTTAATTGTTGGAGTAACATCTATACTGTCTTCCATAATGGCCTTGTTACTGTCACACCAACAGTACCTGGGTTTCCCTTTTTTTCACAACCTCACCGACACTTACCTTTTGTCTTTTTGATAATAGCCATTCTAACATGTGTAAGGTGATAGCTCCTTGTGACCTTAGTCTACATTTCCATGATGATTACTGATGTTGAGCCCTTTTTCATATCCCTGTTAGCCATTCGTATGTTTTTTGAGAATTGCCTATTCAGGTCTTTATCCATTTTTTAGTCACCTTATTTGTTACTATTGAGTTGTTTGAATTCCTCATGCGTTTTGGATATTAACCTTTATTTGCTGTATAGTTTGCAAATATATTCTTCCATCCGTAGGCTATCTCATCACTCTGTTGATTATTTTCTTGCTGGAAACCCTTCCAGTTTTATGCAATTCCATTTGTCTATTATTGCTGTTGTTACCTATACTTTTGGGGTCATATCCAAAAAGTTATTGCCCAGATCAACATCATGGAGCTTTCCCCCCATATTTTCTTCTAATAGCATTAAAGTTTTGAGAAGCCTGTACATTCTTAAATGAAGCTTTCTCAGGCCCCAGTGTTACTTTTTTCTGCATTTTTATTTTCAGGCTACATTTAGCACCTTAAGTACTAGATACCCCTAGTCCAGGAAGCTCTATTTTCAGTGTAAGATTTACCACCCTTGCTGATGAGGAAACCTTCCATATGTTCATTGTATCTCTCTTCCCTTGATTTTTTTTCTCTCATTCATTTACTCCTTCATTAGCTAACATAATTTATTCAGTTATAAATTCCCTCACACTCATTCTTGATTTTAATCATTCATTCAATAAACTTTTACTGAATTTGTTTAAAGAGTTTATGTAACAAGAAACTCAGAAGAAACAAGATTGTATATAGTTAAGTTAACCAACACTGTTGCTAAGAATTCATGGCTCTTAATGTCAAGGAATTTTAAATCTCCATAACTTCTTGACTTGCAATTCCCTTTTTGATGCCTTCCTTATAGGTTCGAGAAAAGCAATGTCATCGACCCAGCCACACGAACAGATTGTATTGCTTTCATATCTCCAAATCCAGTGCAAATCCATGGCATCCTCAAGTTACTATCTGGAGAATCCAGATTCTTTTCTGTTTCCTGACTGTCACTGCCTTGGCTCTGATAATCATCTTCTATTGTATCTTTTATTATAAAAGCTTTGTAACTGGACTTCTTGGCACCAGGCTATTTGAATTCTCATTTACCTTTCAAGGAGTCATATTCAGAAAATAACAATCTTGTAGTGTTAATTCCTCACTGAATACCTTTTCAATAGGTATTTATTGGCCCGATTATAAAGCCCTCAATCCATACCACATGCGTACCTCCCTGCATGAAGTAACTGCTTCCCCTGCAACATCCTGTCTACACTCTCATCATAGCTGTGCACACAGGCCTGGAAAATGCCTTAGTGAAATGCACAGACTGTTCTTTTGCTCTGTTATTCCTTCTACCTTGAACATCCTCCTTCTGTTTCCTTGCAACACTGTTCTCTCCCTTTCAGTCCTGGTTAGTTTTCTATCACCTTTGAGTTTTCAAGCAGACCTTACTTCCCTGTTGGCGTGAGTCAGGTCTTTGGCTCATGCTCTGTGCTTCCTCTGACATACCACATGCCCAAGGTGACCAGGCGTCCCACTTTTGG
>NW_003852401.1:5017173-5018033 GCF_000181295.1 Otolemur garnettii
TATACTTATGTTGAAATTAAAAAAAATATATTACAATACTATTTTTGTGTTCTATGAAAATTTTTGTTGCTCCACATAGACCAAATTTTTAATTAAGAATCCCCACCCCCCCATCCCCGTCACTGGTGTCCCACTTTACCAATGTTGAAATCTGGTCACCGCACACATGCCTCACACTCAGGACTCTTAGCTCCTGGAGGTGGGGTTTTGTCTTTCTTCTCTCTCCTGAATTTCCAATGTCTGACTCCTAGTAGATACTCAAGAATGTTTTCTAATTTAAAACATCTTTATGAGCCTAGTACTTCTGCAGATTTTAAGCCTACAAAATTAATAGATATTGATAATTGTGTACAGACTCACCTCACATTCACACATGCAATATTCCCTTGGTTTTTGCCCTTTGTGTTCCGTATGTTTGGGAGCTGGGGGAGAGTGCATCCAAGCCTAAGGATTGGATTGGGGAATCATTCTGTACCTCATCAGTCTGTTAATCCTACATGCCTGTGGTGATAAACCTCAGAAAATCCAGATAATCCTATATAGTATTCAGAACGAGCTGGAAAGAGCTGTAAATACATATCAAACTGTCAAATGCCATTATCATTTAGACAACTTTGCAGTTTCTTACAAATTATGTTAGGATATCCCAGCCTCACAAACTCTTTCCAAGCCTTTTCCCACTTTCCTCGTTATTCCCATTATTTTCTATGCTCTTGTTCTGTCTCCCGAGCTCTCTCCCATTTCTCCCTTTTCCTGCTGCTTTTTCCTTTTAATTAATTTATTTTTGGACATTTCCCTTCAGTTTTGCCTCTGTCATCCTGTCCGACATGTCCTTTCTCCCTTTTTCTTCTCTCATGTCC
>NW_003852401.1:5018940-5020714 GCF_000181295.1 Otolemur garnettii
TAAGTCATATACACATAGATCACGAATACATTTATGCATTTGTGGGGTACAATGTGTTGACATTTTATACAATTTGGAGTGCTTATATCAAACTAATCAACACAGCTTTCACCTCATTTACTTAATTATTATGTTAAGACATTTATGTTCTATTCTTGATAGATTTGACTTGTACCCTTGCAATATGCTCCATAGGTGTGCTTCCCCCATTTACCCTCCCTTTATCAAACCTCTCTCCTCCCCTCCCATCCCCCTCCACTTCTCTCCTTCATCCTGGGCTATAGTTGTGATCTATCTTTCATAAGAAAGTGTGAGTAATTATAAATTGGTTTCATAAAAGCACTGAGTAGATTGGATACTTTTCTTCCATTCTGGAGATACTTTACTAAGAAGAATATGTTCCAGCTCCATCCATGTAAACATAAAAGAGGTAAAGTCTCTATCTTTTTAAAGGCTGCATAGTATTCCATGGTATACATATACCACAATTTATTAATCCATTCATGGGTGGATAGGTACTTGGGCTTCTTTCATGACTTGGCAATTATGAATTGAGCTGCAATGAACAATCCGGTGCAAATATTTTTGTTGCAAAGTGATTTTTGGTCTTTTGGATATACACCTAGTAGAGGAATTGCAGGATCAAGCAAGTCTACTTTTAGATCCCTGAGTGTTCTCCAATCTTCTTTCCAAAAGGAACACATTAGCTTGCATTCCCGCCAGCAGTGCAGAAGTGTTCCCTTTTCTCCACATCCATGCCAATATCTATAGTTGTGAGATTTTGTTATGTTGGGCTACTTTTACTGGAGTTAGATGATATCTCAAAGTGATTTTGATTTGCATTTCTCTGATGATTAAAGATGATGAGCATTTTTTTCATGTGTCAGTGAAGCTTCTGTTCAAGTCCCTTGCCCATAATGAAATGGGACCACTTGTTCTTTTCTTATTAACAAGTTTGAGTTCTCTGTGGATTCTTGTTATCAGATCTTTGTCAGAAGCATAATCTGCAAATATCCTCTCCCATTCTGAGGGCTGTATATTTGCTTTACTTACCATGTTCTTAGCAGTGCACAAGGTTTTAGTTTGATCAGATCCTAGTCATGTATTTCTGGTATTGCTTCAATTGCCCAGGGAGTCCTCCTCATAAACTATTCTCCTAGGCCAATTTCTTCAAGTGTTTTCCCTGCACTCTCTCGAAGAATCTTTATAATTTCATGTCTTAAATATAAGTCTTTTATCCATTGAGAGTCAATTTTTGTTAGAAGTGAAACGTGTCGCGCCAGTTTCAGTCTTCTACAAGTCGCCAGCCAATTCACCAAGCACTATTACTTAAATAGGCAATCTTTTTCCCAATTTATATTTTTCATAGGCTTATCAAACATCAAGTGATGATAAGTGTCTGGATTCATCTCTTGGTTCTCAATTCTGTTTCATATATCTACCTTTCTATTTGTGCCAGTTTCATATATCTACCTTTCTATTTTTGTACCACTTGAAGTCTGGTAGCATGATTCCTCCTGATTTGTTTTTATTTCTGAGTAATGTCTTGGCTACTCAAGATTTTTTTTCTGTTTCCATATAAAATGAAGTACTGATATTTCCAGATCTTTAAAGTATGACAGAGGTGCTTTAATAGGGATTTCATTAAATCTGTAGATTGCTTTGGGTAGTATAGGCATGTTAACAATGTTGATTCTTCTCAGCCATGAGCATGGTATGTTTTTCCATTTGTTAACATCTTCAGCTATTTCTTTTCTCAGAATTTCATAGTTTT
>NW_003852401.1:5021661-5022606 GCF_000181295.1 Otolemur garnettii
GGTAGAATTTTGATGTGAAGCCATCTGGTCCCGAACTTTTCTTTCTGGGGAGAATTTCATATAGTTGATGCTACTTCAGAACTTGATATAGGCCTGTTCAACATTTCCACTTCTTTCTGGCTAAGTCTAGGAAGGTGGCATGCTTCCAAATATTGGTCTGTTTCCTTCAGATTTTCATATTTCTAAGAATAAAGGTTTTTGTAGTATTCATTAAGGATTTTTTTAATTTCAAAGGAGTCTGTTGTTATCTTGCTCTGTCATTTCTGATTGATGAAATTAGAGATTTTACCCTTTTTTTCCTGGTTAGGTTAGCCAAAGGTTTATCTTTTTTACTGATCTTTTAAAAAACCCAACTTTTTGATTTATTGATCTGTAATTCTTTTGTTTTCAATTTCATTTAATTCTGCTCTAATTTTGGTTATTTCTTTCTTCTGCTGGATTTGCAGTTAGAATGTTCTTCCTTTTCCAGTTGCTTGAGATGTCCCATTAGGTTGTTGACTTCCTCTCTTTCTGTTCTCCTGGGGAAGGCTTGCAATGCTATTAATTTCCCTCTTAGGACTGCCTTTGCAATATCCCAGAGGTTCTGATACTTCATGTCTTCATTATCATTTTGTTCTAAAAATTGGGTAAATTCCTTCTTAATTTCATTTATGACCCAGCTATCATTCAGCATAAGGTTATTTAGTTTCCATGTTTTTGTATGAGTATGTGGATTCTTGTTACTGAGTTCAACTTTTATTCCATGATGGTCCAATAAGATACAAGGAATGATTTCTATTCTTTAAAATTTGCTGAGGTTAGACTTGGAGTATGTTCCATGGGCTGATGAGAAGAATGTGTATTCGGTTTTGTTAGGATGAAGTGTCTTGTAGGTGTCTGTTAAATCCAATTGTTGAATAGTTAAGTTTGAGTCTACCATTCCTTTGCTTAATTTCTTTTTTTTTT
>NW_003852401.1:5023149-5031193 GCF_000181295.1 Otolemur garnettii
GGTCATTGTGAGGATGGGTCTGAGGATATCCTGGAGAACTGGTTTAGTTATGGCAAATTTCTTCAACATGTGAATGTCATCAAAGTATTTAATTTCTCCATCACAAATGAAACTCAGTTTAGCTGGATACAGGATCCTGGGATGAAAGTTGTTTTGTTTTAGGAGTTGAAGGTTGATGACCATCCTCTTCTGGCTTGAAAAGTTTCAGCAGAGAGATCTGCAGTCATTCGAATATTCTTCCCCTTGTAGGTTATGGTTTTCTTAAGACTGGATGCTTGCAGAATTTTCTCCTTCATATTAACTTTGGTGAAGTTAATTATAATGTTTCTGGGAGATTCTTTATTTGGATTGAGTCATGCTGGGGTTCTGAAACTGCTATCTGAATTTCAGAATCTCTTGCCATATTTGGGAAGTTCTCAATTATCTCTTAGAATAGAGCATCGGAACAAGCTTGTCACCTTGCAGAATTCCTATAAGGTGGATATTGGCTTTTTTGGAGTTGTCCCACAGCTCTCTGAGAGAATAATCTCTTTTTGCTCTCCACTTTGCTTCCTCTTTGAGCATTTGGGAGCATTCAGAATCTTTGTCTTCAACATCAGAAATCCTTTCTTCTGTCTGCTCCATTCTGATTACTGAGGGATTCTACTGTGTTTCTCATATCTTGGAGGGCTGCAACTTTTTTTCTCAATATGTCAAAACTGTTGGTGATTTTTGTCTTTGAATTCATTGAATTCTTGAGACAACTTTTGAATTATTCCTAGAATTTCTAATTCCAACTTTACTTCCATTCTGTTAATCTTATTTGCCATCCAAATTCTAAACTTGATTTCTGACATTTCAGTCATTTGTTTATGAATGGGATCTTCTGGTGTGTCTGCTTTGTTGTTCCTTGGGGGAGTTGGTCTACTCTGATTATTCATGTTGGAAGAGTTTTCCCTCAGATTCTGCCCCATGATTATTATTGACCATTTGGCTAGATAAGCAGTTAAAGTGAAATTGGATTGGTGGCTCCTGGAATTGTGATTAACCAGCCCTTTGCCACAGAGTTGGGACTAGTGACTGCAGCTTTTCCCCTACAGCTTTTCAGAGGACCCCCATACAGTACTGCAGCCTGAGACTCTGGGGATCTGCTTGGTGTGGTGGAGCTAGGTGGCTCTGTTTTGTAGTCAGCTGGTCTCTGTCCAATCCTAGTAGATCAGGGACTCTGGGTTGAAGTCTCAGCTGTTGGGAAATACAAGCAACTAAGACACCCCACTCCCCACAGACAACAACTGGAAGAGGAAAATCGAACCTTCCCACTACAGCACAACCAGGGTACCACCTTGGAGGGTCCTCGAGTGATTGGCCCAGGTCAGGAGTTCCAAACCAATTGTCCCAGTCAATACCAAATCTCAAGTGAGAAAATTCAAAAGGTTTGCAGCAACTCGATAGCAGGGGTCTCCTGGCAGTTTAAGTGTAGCTCGCTCTGGTGCTCCATGGAGTTAGAAAGGCCCACCTAGCAAATGAGTTAGTCTAGGGAGGTTGATGCCTCCTTCCCCTCCTTGCACCTCTGTCACACCCAGTCACTAGTACCCCCACAGGGCTGTGGCCCAGTTCCGTCCAATGTGCAAATGTGTCAGGGATTTGCATCTGCCAGTGACACAGGGAGATCAATGTCTCCTTGGCTATGCTGCTGCACTCTGCAACCAGCTGGCAGGTGAAGCTGAAGGCTGACTACCTCAGGTGCTCAATGGAAGCTGGGAATGTCATTCAGCTTCCCAGACTGATGCTGCTGCCACTTATATTCTTGCACAATTTGCATTTCTGTCCTGGCTGTGTTCCACCATGGGACAGGCTTTTTTGACTTTAATGAACCTGTGACTTAGCCCCACCCTGTGCCACTGTCACTGTGCCAATTCTCACATAGCTGGCATCTCTGTCTCCACTGCACTCTATGTTGAGGTGGGTGTGATTAGAGCTCACAAAGGGCTCTCAGTTCCTGCCCCACCCTGGGCTGATGCCACTGCCACTGCCAATCTCATCCTGGCTATGTTCCACTGGAGGCCGGGTGCCTCTTGGGCTCACAAAAGCAGCAATTTGGACTCAGCCGCACCCTGGGATTATGCCGCCTCTTTGTGTGGGCATATTCTAGTCTCAGTCACTGCTATGCCCCACCTGGGCAGGTACCACTTCAGGCATACCCTTTGTTCCTGGGGCCTGAGTTTTGATCACAGATCTGTTCCACCAGTGGCTGCCCTGGAGTAGAGGCCCAGCTTCCTCTGGTTGCTAAGAGAGATGGGAAGTGTTTTTTTCAAAATATCAGCAAGAGTATGAGCCCTTTTGTTTCTGTTGCCACCACTGTGCTCTGCCACAGGGTACCATTTCTCCCTCTCCCATTTGGATCCCTCACCCCACAGTCCCTGCTTTACACCCATGCCATTGATTTAGCACAGACTGTAGTAGCCCAGCCTTGACCGTACCTCTCAAGATAATTGACCAAGAATCTGGACTCCGTGGGGGACAGGCTTCCAGAACTCAGAGTGGGAGTGGAGGGGGAGTTCAGAATTGTGGGTAGAGTATATGTTCAGTTTTATACCAGGTGGGAGAATGCCGAGGCACTCAAGCAGGCCCTCTCTGGGGAAGGAGATCAGGTTTTTAGTGGCTCTGTCCTGTGGGATAAAATAAGAAGTGATCTGAACTCTGCTCACTTGTTTGTAGAAAGTACACTGCAAGCCATTCTCATGGGAGCTGTTCTCCTATCCACTTGAAGATGGGTTTTGTATCTATTGTTTGTTTCCTTAGGGTAGCTAGCTTGCCTCAGCAGGGGTGATGTGTGCTCTTCAATGTTTTCTCTTGGCTCAGCTCTAAACCATCAGCTTACTTGATAAACTTCTGTCCTTTAACTCTCCTTTTGGAGGGGAGCTTCTATGGAAAGCTGGTTCCAGTCAGCCATTTTGCCTCCTCCCCTAATTTATTTTTTGATATAGGCAAAACATTCTGTTTGCTCTGAAGACAGTGCTTATCTCTGTTTTTCACTCTACTTGTTTTTGGTACTGATATCCAAGATGGATAGGCTGGCTGATGTGTGGCAAATACCCAGAACCCTGGACATACACCAACTGGAGGTAAGGCAGCACATAGCTAAGTCAGAAGGCCTGGGCTCTTGTTCTGACTTGAACACACACTTCCATTTGGCCTTCAGCAAGTTCCTTGACTATTCTGTGTCTTTTTTGTTGTTGTTTGCCTTAGATAACTGGCATTCTTAATATGGACTCAAATAAGATGGTCTTCTTAAAATATTTGAAGGAAAATTTTAAGTACTATTTGAACATAAGTTTTATTCTGCTGTGGAGATAAAATTGTATGTATTATTTGATGCTCTGTCAATTTCAGAATACATGTTTCCACTGGAGTGAGCATCCATCATCTTTTTGAGAAATAAGTGACCTAAGAATGCATTGTGTGACTTCTCAACTCCAAACCCCTATTATTGATGTTTCTGTATTGTCTCCTCAGAGTAATAATTAAAGTGGGCTCTACTGTGCCTATTTTCCAGATGAGGAAACTGAAGATCAAATAATTTTTTGAATTGGTTATGAATTTATAACAAATGAGGATTGCATTCCAGGGTTGTTTGGCTCTAATGCTGATGCTTTTTTTTTTTTTTTAATACCTTAACATTTATATACTTCAATGTCTTAACCATTTTGTGCTGCTATGACAAAGTACTATAATATGGCTTATTTATAAAGAATCAAAGTTTATTTCTCATAGTTTGGAGGCTTAGACATCCAAGATCAAGGCAGCATCAGGTTTTATGTCTCATGAGGGCCTGTTCTTTGCTTCTAAGCTGGCATTTTGAACACTGAACTCTTCAGAGGGGAGGAAAGAAACTATATCTTCATGTGGCAGAAAAATGGAAGAGACAAAACCCATTCCTGTGAGCCCTTTTTATAGTGGTATTGATTTAATCATGATGGCAGACCCTCATGACTAAACACCTCACCTCAGACCCCCCTTCTAACACTGTTACACTGGGGGGGATAAAGTTTCCAACACATGAATTCCAGGGAGGACAATAACATTCAAACAATGGTATAAACCAAAAGTAAAATTCTAAATCCCCTAACTGACTGAACAGAACTCTCTCTTGGCCAAAAGGACCCAAGAGAAACCTTAAAATGTAAATTTCCAGTTATTGCAGGATGAGAGGTCAGACATACTGTAATGTACATCCCACCCCTTTTACATTTAAGATAAAACAACTGATCAGTATTATGTTAAAATGGAGATCATAAAACCAACCGAATACACTCTTTGTGCCAACAAGACACCAAATTATACATAAGACCTAAGAGCATGCCAGGCAATGATACTTAACAGGTTCCTCTGACCCCATTTGCTCTCTCAACCTCACTCTAGCATAGTATCATGGACGGATCTATTTTAACTGAGGTGTGTTAAACATTTCTTCCTGCTGGAAGCTGTTAGATAAAGGCTTACTCCTTTAACCAGTTACAAATTAAAGAATCTCTGAATTCACTTATGACCTATAAACCCCTGCTTCAAGAGATTCTGCCTTTTGGGGCCAAATCAATATATAATCTCTATGTATTGATTTACTACTTTGTCAGTAAATCCTGGTTTCCCGAAATGTATAAAATAGACTTTATTGGGACCACTTACTTGGGCCATGGGTGTGCTGGGTTTGTGTGCCATGGCCAGTCGTACCAGGTCAGAATAAATCTCTTTAAAAGATTTTATGGAGCTTGGGTTTCCATCAGCAGTAGCATCAGTTGTGTATTTCTTATTCCTACCACCTTGCTACTGTGCTTAATAAATTAGATTAATCTATCAAAATAAATTTATCCCATCTTAGGCCCCTCTTTGTTTTTCTGATACTTTTTGAAACTTGGTTTCTTTTCCATTAGTACACCAGCAAGCTGCCTTTCAATTAAGGGAAATAGTAAAGATAATACTAGATCATGTGTGTTAATTTTATATTGCCTAATTATAAGGTATGCTGTTTAGTTTTGAAAGCCTGAATATGTTTGGCAATATTTACCAGACAAAGTACAACAGCCATGGCAATTTACTTGTTTAAATAAATAATGATTTAAATAAAGAATTAAATCAAAATTAGATAATTTAAATCATTTTAATTGACTCACTTCATAAACATGTACTTATAATACTATGCCAAGTAGAGGCAGAAATGATTTTATGTTGTTTAGCTCATGCTAGGTAAGTCAAGAACAATGCCCAAATTAGAGGGTAGAACAGTGCTCTGAAAGCTGCTTGTTACCATTATGCATCTTTCTTGCAGGCTTAGGGGAAGGATACCTCAAAGTTATCCTTGCTCTGTGTGTATATTATGTCTTCTTTGAATTGGTAAAGTTAAATTCCTCTAAATCAATACCTTTTAATGTAATTGCTTTTCTCCTTCCTTGCGATATCCTATGGGGCAGTAGCGATAATTATTAAGACTATGGAGGACTGCTTTGTGGGGCAAGGAATATTTTTGTGTTTGCCATCTGGTGTGTCACTGATTTTAGATGAAGGGCTAACGTAGCTTGCTAACAATTGTAAAAGGAGACACAGTGGTACAAGCAGCGATAGTAGAAGTTTAAGAGTAGTAGTGGCTGCTGCTATAGTAGGGCTACTGGTGATAGAAGACAACACCGGGAGGGATGGCTGCCTAATCCTGCCTTTCTTCTTTTTCTTAAAAATTATTATTTTTAATTGAAAGATAAACTTTTATGTATTTGTCATATATGACATGATTTTTAAAGTATATACATGTGTATCTATGCAGAATGACAATATTTAGCTAATTAATATAAGCATTACTTTAGATAATTATCATTTTGGTAGTGAGAAAATTAACATCTAATCCAAGCATAGAAAGACAAACATTGTATGATCTCATTTATACGAGGTATTATTATACAGCAGGGTGGATCTCTGTTGGTGATATCCGTGGGCTTCTGTTCTTGGTCCATTGATCCAGAAGTAATAAATATCCTGAGTCAAGTTGGAGCAATTAAGTGTTCCTTGCTAGGAATCCGAAATCTGGAACGGAGAGCATGTTGAGGTTATGTGGCATCAACACTGATGATGCAGAGCCCTGTACTCATGGCCTGCAAAGTGACCTTCATTGCTGTGTCCAAATTGATTCTCTCATTTTTCTACCATATCATTCAAACTGCTGCTCTGTCCTCCCTTTTTTGGGGGGGGAGATTAACCTACTCAATTCATTTGTTTGCAAGCAAAAATATCTTAATCATGATGATGATAATTATAACAACATTATTGAGCTCTTAGCGTAAGTAAGCACTGGTTTATCTCATGTTTTTGTATCATCATTTTCACTAAAATCTTAAGGGGTGGACACTAATTGTTATTCCTATTTATCAGATTAGGATACTGAGGCTACAGAAATTAAGTAATTTAATCAAGGCTTGCTTGCACTAAAGGCCAGTCTGGATCTAGTTTTCTGATGCTGTGGTTATCTTAGCAAATATGCTGTGTTCACATGGAGCAGTTTACACATTACTTGCTAATATATGACAAAAGTTGGAATTAGAAATAAAAAGGAGAATGTAAAGAAACTGTGGTTTGTTAGAGTAGAGTGGGTGGGGTGGAATTAGCAAGTCTTTTAGAATACTAAGCAACACAGAACGGAAAATTTATATTTGCTGTTAGGAGGAATTTCTTGACCATAAGGTTTGTAAGCAGGGGAATAAGTTACTGAGGGGATAGTAAAATTAAAAGCTGTAATAAAATATTAAATAACTATTCATATGGAGCAGTTTATGTAGACTTTAATGTGAAGGCAGGGAATTGGAATTGAATTCAGCCTTGAAAAATGTTGTGGACTCGTACAAGCGTAAAAAATTTAGTAGCTAATAAAAAGATGTGTTTTGTTTCTTTTCATAAGGAGATGCACAGCTTGTAATATTATAAATATCAAAATTATTTATTTTTCTGTAAGCATCAATGATCAGATGTAGTAGCTGATTATAAAGGCTAGAATAAAATGAAAATTTAAATTCCTTTGTAAATATATAAAGTGATGTAGAATCATGCTGGTTATTACTATTTGAGAAATCACGAAACTATTCCCTTCTCTGGTTTGAATGTTTGTCTCCCCCCCGCCCCCTAAACGCATGTTGAAATGTAATCACTGCTGTGGACTTCCTCAGGAATTAATTGATTAATGGGTATCTAGATTAATGGCTTCTCCGGGGAGTGGGACTGGTGACTTTATATGAAAGGGAAGGACTAGATGTAGCACACTCAGATTCCTCACATGATGCCCTGTATTAGCTTGGGAATCTGTATAGAATCTGCACCAGATCTTAGCCTCCACAACTGTAAAGATGACTTTATTTTCTTTATAAATGACCCAGTTTCAGGTATTCTTTTATAAGCAAAAGAAAATGGATTAAGATAACACCTGAAATTGGAGATGAGTAAGTTTTTTAGTTTTTTAAAGCAGGTAACATAGATTCTTAAAACTATGGGCAAGTGAGCCTTGATATCATTTCTTCTCACTATTCTAAACTGTATTGAGAAAACCTAAAAAAAAATATGGTAATCCCCCAAACCAGCATAGATTCACTAAGAAAAATGAATATCTTACTTCCATTTTCTGTTTAGAGGCTTGCTAAATTTATAGCTGGACTATTCCAGTGATAAGGACTTGGCCAGTGACACTGAATATACTGATCATGGTGATAAAAGAATCAACTAGGAAATGAGAAAAATATTCTAATATTCTTGTGACTATTTGAAACTAATTATCAATTGTTCTTTAATTTGAAGGAAAGTTTTTAATGACTATTCACATAAAGTTGAATTCTTGGCACCTCTAGTCTAAGAATGTCCTCAAATGCTATGAAGGGACTTGAAATGTTAGTTTTAACATATTATAAATATTCTCTGCACAGCTAAGGACACAACAAGTAAAGCAAAAAAGACAAACTTCAGAGTGGGAAAAGATATTTGCAGGGTATCAATCTGACAAAGCATTAATAACTAGAATCTACAGAGAACTCAAATT
>NW_003852401.1:5047966-5048996 GCF_000181295.1 Otolemur garnettii
ACAATTGATTTGGACCTCTTGAACAGGGCCAATCACCTGAGGACTATCCAAAATGGTACCCTGGGTGTATGGTTGTGGGAAGGTTTGATTTTCCTTTTCCATTTGTTGCCCATGGAGGGCAGGGGGACTAAATTGCTGGCATTTCTCCACAGCTGAAACGTCAACCCAGAGTAACTGATTGACTAGGGTAGCACAGAGACCAGCTGAAAACAAGACAAAGCCACTTAGCCCCAATGCACCAAGCAGGTCCCCAGTGTCTCAGGCCATAGCACTGTACAGGTCCTTTGCAAAACTCTATGAGAAAAGTTACAGACACCAGTCCCAGCTCCTGGGCAAAGGGCTGGTTAATCACTACTCCATGAGCATTCTTTTCTTAAATTTTATTTGTTTATGTATTTAAGATTAATATGAGGGTAAAAACACTAGGTCACAATGTTTGTGTTTGCTAGGTAAAGTCTCTGCTGTAGTTATGCCATTCAGGCATTCTTTAGATATGTTCCACAAGCTTTGATATGTTCATATTTTCATCATCACTCACTTAAAAATACTTTAATTTCCACTGTCCTGTTCTTTTGCATAGAAGTCAGTTAATTGCTTTTAGGAATTTCTAGTTACCTTCTAGTTATCATTTTCTTAGCATTCTTCAACTATGATTAGAAAACAATCTTGCATGAAGTCAGTCCTTTGAAATATAGACAAGTACTTTAAGACACTTAATAGGATCAATTTTAGTAAATATTTTATAGTCACCTGACAAAGAATATGTTTTATTATTGTTGGGTGCAAGTTCTATAGGTTGTGTTTATTGTTAATTTTGATGTTCAATTTTTCTATTATCTTACTGATAATGCATCCTATCAGTGATTGAGAGAAATTTGCTAAAATCTCCTGTGGTTATTAATTGTGTATTTTTCTTTTTTGTTCTGTTTTAAATTAACCTGCATATATAATTTAAAGCTATATTGTTGGATACACATATAGTTAGAATTTTTATATCTTACTGGTCTACCATACTTCTTTGTCATCATTG
>NW_003852401.1:5049631-5101289 GCF_000181295.1 Otolemur garnettii
GTCTCACTTTGTCACCCTTGGTAGAGTGTTGTGGCATCTCAGCTCATAGCAACCTCCAGCTCTTGGACTTAGGCAATTCTCTTGCCTCGACCTCCCAAGTAGCTGGGACTATAGGCATCCGCCACAACACCCTGCTTTTTTTTGTTGCAGTTTGGCTGGGGCCGTGTTTGAACCCACCATCCTTGTATACAGGGCGGGAAGCCTACTCACTGAGCCACAGGCGCTGCCTTCAAGGTAGTTTTGTTATAGGCAGCAATGTAATGAGGTTTTGCTCTTGTAGCCAATGTAACAATAAGAATTTTGCTTGAGTATTTTGTCTTCTAATTTGTCATTATTGTTCCTACCATCTTACTATTTGTCTCTATTTATGTTTTATGTCCTCCTTCCCTTTTTTGTTCTTTCTTGCCTTCTTTATTTGGCATTTAAATACTTTTTAAAAGTCTACCTGACTAACTTATTAGAAATTCTTTGCTTTTGTTTTTTATTCCATTACACTACTGGTTAATATGGCAAGCAAAAATGTATATTGGCTTAGTGTAGTCTAAAGAAAATAATTATTTTGACCATTTCCTTTGGCACATTTTAACTTCATTTACCACATTCCCCACCATTCATGTTCTCATGTATTTTAACTTACTAAAAATATTGTAGACTTTTTTTGAGTCAATTTATTTTGATTTATTCCATGTTATTAATATTTCTGTTGTTTGTTTGTTATTAATTCCTGAATTTCTTTGCTTCTCTCTGGAGGTCATTTTTCTGCTGACTAAAGAACTCTTCTATAATTTCTCTTACTATATAATCTGAGGACATGTTTTCTTAATTTTTATTTATTTTGTCCTGTTTTGGAGGGCATGTTCATATTGTTCCATTTTGGAGAATGTGGCTCTGGTGTTAGGATCAAATGATACAAATAATCATCTCTTCATTCTCTTCCTTAGCTGAGAAACAGCCCATCTAAAGGATTTTTTTATTTTGCTGAGCAAATACATCATTTATCCAGTATCACTTTCTCTATGGTTACAGGCAGAAAGTAAAGACAAATTATTGACATTTGACTCTTACTAGATTTGATCCTATGAACTGAGAAGGGTGGACCAATTTCTGTCTTTCACCAACCAGGTACTTTATTATAAGAAAGAAGTTAAAAAGTGGTCAGGAGTTTCTGCAGTGTAATTCAATGTACAGACTCAAGGAGTGGGGACTAAATAGTTTTCCCCTGAGCTGATCCCACAATTTTTAGCTTTTGGTTGTTTTAATTAATGTGTCTAAAATATTAATCCCATCTAAGCCCTGTTCCATTTGCACAAGGTGTATCCTGTAATACTAACAATTATTCCCCTGTGAATTCCCCTTGGACTGCTGGTTGTTGGTGCAAATTTTGATGCCAAAAATCACAGAAATAGGTTAGAACAGCATATTGATTAAATCTTATCAAGGTCTCACTACATTCAGCAGTGAAAATTCACTTTCTCTTCAGCTATCAGTGCACAATTCCCGGACAAATTGTTTAGTGAATCTCAACATAGTTTTTATAATGAGTTTATGACTCTATTAAGTTATATCAATGATTTAAAGGCCACAATTTAAAGGTACTCAAAATTTTCATATAAATTCATTCTTACTATGAATTTTCCAGAGAGAAATTAAAGTTCACACAGTAAGTTGCAAGTTTAAGTCCTTAGAAATTGTAGGCTATGCCTTTAAAGTCCCAGATCAAATTTTCTTGAAATTTTGTATTAAAAGATAAAGAAATTAAACTGTAACATTCACTCTTGACAATTTCTTAATCTCCTTTGTCTTGGCAGGAAGGACATTGGGACAGTGGATGTAGTGTTCTGTATCTAGGTCTGAAAAAAAAAAAGTTTGAAGCTAGAGTCTTACCAGTGCACAAATCTTAACTGCCTGTGCAATCTTGGTCTTGTTTGCAAATCAAATGAAGAGACTAAAAAAGAATAAAAAAATGTTCTCCAAAGCTTAAAAAGCCTATCTGCACAAAAACTTTCCTTTCTCTGTAATTAAATCTTGGACTTAGCTGTGTTTAGATAAAAGCTGCACTGGTAAATTTCAAGGTCAGTTCCTGAAGAACACACACTAATACCTTAGTAACTAAAATTTTCCAACCACCCCATCTCATTAAAAATAAGTTCAGTTTACACATTCTAGCCATGATTAGCTGCTATAGACATTCAATGTCAAAGTCCCGAGTAGCCAAATTCACTGAAGACTGAGTCCTTAAGCACTCTCCAAATAAAAACATTGCCTTTTTTCTCCATGTACATATCAAATCTGAGGACCAAATATTGAGATTTGACGGCATACATTATGTCCATTCTTTCTTCATCACCAATTGAGACACTAAATAAATGTATCATTGTTACTGAAGATAAAACTATTTAGAGAATATGTCTTAGAAAATGACTCTGAATCTATTATTCCCACGCTCCACCTTCATCTCACTTACCATATTCCAACCTCTACCCCATTGCTGGTCACCTCTAGGGACAGGTTAGCCCAGGGAAAATGTTGGTCTGTTCAGTCGCTGTCTCTTCTTACCTTGGACAAGGAGGGGAGAGTTACTCTCTAATTTCTTATGACCTATTAATAGATTATTGTTATAAAAATTGGAACAATGGCTGTCATTTGTGGACTTGGCAATCACATCTTCTGGGGATGTGTAACTAAGGGATGGACAAGAGGCCAGGAGCATTCATTACTCTAGAAAGCCCCTCCACCCAGACCCATGAGAAAACAGAAAATAGCAGTGAACTTTCAAAATTAAGTCAAATATCTGATTATCAATCTTAACCTCTACCACTTTATCAAAAGGTTTATATTTGGAAAGGGCATCAATATCTTGTTCTGGAAAGTTTCATTACCATTCATAGTTGCAGAGTAAGTATTACTCATACTTCTCAGGGGAAAGTGGGATGCTCCCTAATGTGCACTTTGTTTGAGGAAATGGAGTAAAGAACTGAGCAGGAGCCGGAGAAACTGGAGTTGTTTGGTGTGGAGAATAGCAAGCTGGGAAAATAGTCTATAGCTCTTTTCAAGAACTCCAGGAGCTATCAGAGGAAAGAGGCATTTAATTTATTCTCTGTAACTAGAAAAAGCAGAAATAGGGCAACATGATAGAAGGTTTAGGGAAGTATATTCAAATTCATTACAGGGTTTTTTGTTTTTTTTTGAAATTGCAACTGATAAAAATGGAAAGGATACTTATGGCATGTTCATCTTGTATCATTTGATGTATATGGACAAAGGCTAGATAAATCAGGAAAGCTGAGTCAGAAGACAAGGCATAGAATGGTTGGATCACTTGAGAGGCCTTCAATTTCTGACCATGTTAGGCATCTGTAATAGTAACTGGGGCATCACAGAAGCACTATTCATGGGACATGATTCTAAAGCAATTATTTGGTCTACCATAGTTCCTTTATATCTGCTCACTGGGAGTAGGTTTGCCCCTGACCCCAAATGGAAATTTATGCAGCTTAAAAGAGCTTAAAAGGTACACAGTAACTTCAAGTTGCAGAACAAAGTCCGAATTCCTTAATTATAGTATTCTCTATCATTTTAAAATGTAAACTCCAAATGAAATATAAGATCAAGGTCTTTTCTTTTTTCCTCCTATCTTGGGCCTGTTATAAATAAAAAGCCTGCCTTTGGTGAAAAAAGCCATATTTGTTTTCTTGAGTTTGCCATTTTACACCTCCTTTCCCATCTTATGAATTAAGGTTTCTGACTTCTTTAGAGTGAAAGCTGAGAAAATGATGAGCTAAAGAGAGCTAGAACTTTGTAATTTGGCCATTACAGTTGTGACCATCTAGTTTGGGTAACTTTGGGACTGGGCATCTCCCACAGGCACACTCTTCATCTTGTGAGAATTTCCACTTGTAGAGCTCTTTTGAGGATGCCAGTATCATCTTTAGCGTCATGCTTACTCCTTCCTCAGCCCCTGGGAATCTGAAGATGCCTGTAACACTCCTCTCAGGATGCCTGTTTTCACCCTGTAAGTGCCCTGTGTAGGGGATATGACAAGCCCATTATCAGCTTTCTCTCTTCTCTGTATATAGATTATGCCGGACCCACAGGTTCAGTAATCTGTCATAAGATCATTAGGCCAGCTTCCTAATTAATAGTTAACTGGTTTCTAAAAACTGTAGAAGATATATATTAAACTTAATATGTAAGGTAACACCCCCCTCCTTCACTTCATCCAGCAGGGATCCATGGAGACTAGAGTTCCACCCTTTCCATGAAGGGCACCATGCATAATTCTTTTATAATATCTCCTCCCACCCCTTTTATACCTATAATGAAGGAGAGAAGTCTCTTCTAACAAGTCTCATACATGTTTCTTCATACACCTATTTTTGAAGTCTTACAGAGTAATACAGTTTACAAAGTAAGATGATATCACAAAAGCATCTGGTATCTCACATCGATTGTCATAGAGTCACAACAAAAACTTTAATATTATGATACATAATTGCTTGGAAAACATTTATTGAGCATTGGCTAAACCTAAAGAAGTTGCTAAAGTAGTCTCTACCAATAAAGGAAATAAAAGATTACCTAATATTACTAGAGATAATAACTTTCAAGTGCATGGTGAGAGCAACATAAACACTTAATAATTTCCACTCCTGATAATAGAAAAAATTTTAACTCCCCAATAGACTCCTTATTGGTAGCCCAAAGACATCTCAAACTCAACCTGTTCAAAGAAGGATCTTATTTGATCCTCAAAAAGTATGTTCTTTTTCTTGCTTTCTTTGTCTTAATAGCATCATCAAATCCTCTGATTCCTAAGGTAGAATATTTAGTGTGATGGGCTTAAATTCTTAGAGACGGAGGTCCGGGGGGGAAAAAAACCTCATGATCTTCTAGGATGTAGCCCTGCAGATACATTGGTGACAATTCGCCTGTGTTAATCCTAGACCGAGGACATAGAATTGATTGTTACATTGTCTAGTTTTTGGTTGCCAGGTAACACGTTACCTGATCATCAGCATGGTTTTTCTACAGACTGAAGTCATTGGCCAGTAGGGGGCAAAATGGTCTCCTTTCTGCATGTTATTGAAAACATTTTTTAATCTCAAAATTTCTTTCAAACGTATGACATGCAAATATATGTGTATACAATGTACTAAAGAAACTACATCAGGAAAATTCTCCCCAGCTACATAAACATATTTCATTCTATGGAGAATGAAGTAGGAGAATAGTATTATTTTCATTTTTATCAAGCCACGTGTAGGGTCAGTGGAGTAATAAATGAAATCTGAATTATTCAACAGTCTGTATGTCATTCAGATCTTTAAAATCAGTGCTGATGGAGTAGTAGAAATGCTTCAACTCTCACTAAACTAATACAATTTTCTCCTTCCTTCTTTCTCTTTCATTTTTAACCTTTTATTTGGGATTTTGGAATCTGGGTAAATTTCCATATATTGCCATAACAACCATAACACACATTAATAATTTATAGGCTGGAAGTGTAGAGGGCATTTGTGAAGGAGAATTTCATACAGAGTATAATCTCATGAAAGTAACCCCAGATTTCTGAGACACTTTAGTTAACTTAGAGACTAACTTATGCATTTTCTGAACGTACAAAGAATATCTGTGAATTCTTTGAAATATACTAGAAATGGATGAGTAAGTCTTCATGCACATATATATTTAGCAAATATGTATTTATTTACTTTTCTGTTTTTTAATACGAATCTACACGGAAAAATGGAATAACTCAAGAGGGCCATTTATTGTTGAACTTTTTCTCAATTCCTTTGAATTTTGCATCTGCATTCGCCCCATGGATACATTTCTCTTGTTTTCTTCATTGGATTTGTTTGAAATAGACTGTAATAAATACCTAGTATTTTCTGAGCATCTCTCTTTCTCTTCATGTTGCACTAAAACATGCCAAATTAAAAAGAATATTCATGACCTCGAGAAGATTTATTCCTGAGCTACTGAAATTTTATTTTCCTTATTAACTTTTTTTATTTGAAAGCTTCCTTTCAGGGGCAGCTGCAAAAGAATGACTACTCATTTAATGAATAACAAAAAATATATGTAGAATAGGAGGAGATACTTTACTACCCAAGCACTCTCTGAATATATGTCGTGGGCTTAGGTGAAATGAATACCATCTGATATTAACCATAAGCTTTTATGGTGTATAATGCTATGTGCTAGGTAGTGTCTCAATTATTTTACATCTATTAAACTTAATTTTCATAACAACCAGTGAGCTGACATCTGTAAGTATAAACCTCTCTTGCAGTATGCGGAGTCAGAGGCACAGAGAGGTGAAGTAACTTCCCCAATGTTATGCGGCTGCTGAGTGGGGCTGCCAGATTTCTACCCAGTATGTCTGGCTGTGCAACTTTTACTCAAAGCCTTTTTTGCTTCCTGGTGCTTGGGCCAGACAGTGCTTTGTGAATCATAGAATGATATAAAATCATTTCCCTTCCTTTAAATACTGTTAATGTCTGTTTTGGGTATTCTTTAGCATGGAAATTGGAATGATTTCTGTTATGCCGAATTCTCTGGGTCTGAGGATGAGTAATATGCACATGAATGGCATTTTAATGCAGTCTCCAAAGATCTAAGATCGAGATCTATATTCAGTGGGGATGGGACCTGGGAATTTATATTTTTCAGAAGTCTCCCTGGAGATTCTGGTACAGTTACTCTTCAGATAAGCTCCTAGGAACTTTAGAGCAAGTCTATGCACAAACATGCCCATATATACACAATAACACGTAAGATTTTGGCAAGGAACCAAATGGCACAGATGGGTGTGGGTGGTAATTAGTTCAACTCGTGCTACCCTTTAAAACATTTCATCACACTGTTGGTTCCAAAGCAGTGTGTCTTGTTCCCAGAGGGTAGCAGCCTTGGCTGCCAATTTCCTAGCTGAGCTCAGTCACCAGGATGGTGTTTTTGTTCACAATGGGCACACAATAAATAATATAATGGTAGTAATAAACACAAACGTAGCACTCATCACATGCCTGCCAGGTGGTGTTCTAAAAGCATTAGTTATAACTCTCTTAATCATCTCATCCTTCCTGTGAGTTAAATTCCTTTTCATGTCCATTTTTTTAATTAAAAAATGAAAACAGAAATGTCAAGAGCAAATAGTAAATGAAAGAAGTGGAAGAAGTTTGACTATGAGCTTTAAAAAAAAAAATGTCTCAAGTGAGAACTTGATGTACAATCGTTGTGCTTATCTTTCTTCTGCCAGTCCAAAGATGAAGATGGGAATTTATAGTATTGCAGTTTTATACCATGCTTATCTGGATTTAAAAACTTTCCCTTCCTGATACTGCATTATGCCCCTGTCTGTTTCTTACATCTTTTTCTTCTCCCTCTTTTTTTTTCCTTTTTTCCATTTCTCTTTTCTTTTTTTTTTCTTTCCTCTCTTTTCTTTCTTCCTTTCTTATAATTAAAAATACTTATCATGACACATATTATTTAGTAAAATGAAAAGGCAAAGGATTTTTGATAAATGTTTTTGGGAATATTATTTAATATATGCTGATATAAATTAAATATTAGCATACAAGGGTCTTCAAAAATTCATGGAAAACATAATACCTATATAAAATCTATGCAGGGATTTCAAATTTTCTTTGCAAAATATACTTGGGCTAACTTGTTATAACATGTATCTACAGGATCTTCTGTGAGGTGCTAAGAAGGATAAGACATAAGTTTGAAAAAAGCCCCATCAGAGTAACACAAATTCTGCTAACTTTGAAGCAAGAACAAATACAAAATTTATGATGAAGCTTATGATGAAAAATGGTAAAGTCACTGATGTCTTGGAAATCGTTTATGGGGACAATATCCCTTTCCCCAGAGTAGCAGTTTACAGATGGATAACTTGTTTTACAAAGGGGCACGAGGATGTTGACGAAGAGGGTAGCAGCTTAGACACAAACAATAGCCAAACTCCATAAACAATTCAACTGGTTTAGTTTAAACTATTCTGACCCCAAAGTTAAAATGGACCAAGTTTTCACTCAATACCTTCCCATACCATTATACTCAGATCAGCAGATTTCAATGGAAATTTTCAACAAGTGGGATCATAACTTATTTTCTTACATTAGCTTAATGAGATAAAAAATTATTTTGAAGTAGTTAGGTATTAAGATAAAACTGTGCTAAGTACATGCAGCAATTTTATTACAGATCAGAATGACGTTACTGGTTCATTTAAGCAGGGACTGCTAAGCCATAATCTATTTAGTAAAATTTAAACTCTGTGGCACCAGGTTGGTGAGGACGGGGATCAATGTGAATGCTCACACATTGTCGGTGCCAGTTTAAAATGCTACTGTCACTTTGGAAAAATTTCTGATTGCTGTTTTTTAAAAATAAAATCAAACATGCATTTACTTATGACCCAGCAATTTCACTCTTGGAAATTTACCTAGAAAAAATTAAAGCATATATCCACAAAAAATACTTGTATAAGAACATGAAAAGAATACTTTTAGGACATCCCAAATAACCCTAAACGAGCCATGAGAGGGAGACTAGACAAACTGTATTATACATATGGAATAATGCAATGGAACACTACTCAGCAATGTAAAAGAATGAACTTCTGATGCATAAAGCAACATTTTATTGAGTAAAAGAAGTGTTATATAAGAATGCATACTGTATGATTCCATTTATATGAAGTTCTGTTTGTACGAAGTTCTCTAGTAGGCAAAGCAAGTCTGTGCCAAGAGTCGGAACAGTGGTTGCCTTTGTACATACAGAGTAGAAATTGAGAAGCAGAGGAAACTTGCTGGGGCAAGTAGTTTGAGTTACTGGTTATAAGCATTTCTCATAGTTTTTTTTAATTTTTACGGTTAAGATTTGTGTATTTCACAGATGACAGCTTTTTAGTCTGAACAAAAAATTTCTCAAATAAAAATTGTATTGAAAGCTAAAAAAAAAAAAAAAAAAAAACCCAAATAAAAAAAACAAGTGGAATCAAAATCCTGAAGTGTTTCTTTGAAGAATTGTTATAGGAGACGTAACCTGGTTCTACCAGTACAATTCTAAAGACAAAGCATCATCAAAGAAATGGCTGCCCAAAGGTACAAATGGCCTAGTGAAAGCGAAAAATAACTGACCAGCCAAGAATAAAAGACATGGCAGCAGTCGTTTTGGAGATGTTCAAGGCATTTTCCTTTTTGACTTTTTGTAGCCAATAACATCTTATCATGAGAGTGTTTTGAGAAAGTTAGCCAAAGCTTTAGCAGAAAAACACCCGGAAAGCTTCACCAGAGAGACCTTTCCTACCACGACAGTGCTCCTGCTGGTTCCTCTCATTGAACAAAGGCAAGTTTATGAAATTCCAATGGGAAATCTGGGGCATTCATTCCTCAGTCCTCATTTGACTCCTTATTACTTCTTTTTGGTTCCTAATCTTAAAAATCTTTAACAAGCACCCATTTTTCTTCAGTTACTAATGTAAGAAAGACTACATTGACACAGTTGAATTCTGAGGACCCTCAGTTCTTTCAGGATAGAGTAAATGGCTGGTTTCTCTGCTTACTAGATTTTCTTGACTTTTATGGTGATTGTATTGAGAAATATAGTCATTATTTTTTATTTTTATATTTTAATTCTATTTTCCACAGTTTTTGAAGTCCCTTCATATACTTCTAAATCCATTTTTTAGACCAGGTGTCTATTTATCTGAGTAGAATTCTGATTTTTCATGGTGAATAAGAAAGAACTGTGATTTTCTGTACTTGGCTACATGGCCACCTCCTCAGGGGATTGGGGACTGGAGAAAGTTTTACGACTTGGTACATACTTCAACTTGCCTGTCGGCAATAGTGACTGACTGGTAAACTGATTCACTGATTTAGAGGGAAATGATGAAAATATTCTCTGGCGCTTTGGATAATTTGAGATGTCTAGAGCAACCTAGGAATATAAAACTGGAGAAATACTGGATGAACTCCACATTTCAGTTACTCCCAGTGTGGAATTTTCTTGTTCCTCCAGGATAGGACTCTGCCTTTTATCTTCATTTCCTCCTTCTTGGAGATAGTGGTTAATCTATGACCCATGGCCAATGACAGATGTATTTGCTGGAATAAATAAGTAAATGTACCCACCTAATTTCCCAAACAATAAAATAAGAGCACTCCGAATTCTTCTCTAAATGTCTTAATTTAAATTGTCAGCATTCCTGATGCAGGCCACAGTGTCTTAAACTTCAGTAATATAGATGTCTTCTTATATGAAAAAAAAAGATCTAAAAAAAATTCTCATGTGTTTGAAAATATTTTATAGTCTTATAACACTTGCCATAAACTTTTATGCTTATACTTTCTAACTAAACCTCAAGTCAAAACAAATTTAAGAATTAAACAAATTGCAAAATGATAGTATTCAACATCACAAAATGTTAGTGTTACAGAATTTTTTTCTACTGAATCCAAGGTACCAAAGTCAGATTTCCTATTAAAAATGTTCACTTAATTCTTTTCACATTACTCTAAATGTAATAGAGCATTATGTCTATCATAGGGTTTAAGATCATTATCATTTTAGGTACTTCAAATAATAATGTTATTTTAGCCATTACACCATTATTTCGATCAATCTATCAATTTGTGTGTTACAAAATTCATTACTATAATGATATAATGAATAGTTCTTTTATTGTTTATTTGCTGATAGCATTCTAATGGATATAAATGATAAGAAGAATTGTACATTTGGTGCTACCATGTTACCTCTTTGGGGTTTTTATACTTAACCCTCTGTATACTACATGATAATCAACTTTTCTTAGCACTTTTTCTCAATGAAAAACCTTTAAAGTATTTTTTATATTCACACTATTTCTGAATTGGTTTTTATTTGGCACAAATTCATCATTTGTAAATCTATTATTTTTTTAATCTGCTCTCAATAATTAGGATAGTACATACTTTATTACAACATCCTCATGATAGCAAATCTGTCTTAATTTATTAAATAACTTAAGAAACTAAAGCATTGTTTTGTGGAAAATGTTTCGTGATTGCAAATATAATAGCAAAGAGATCGTGTTAATTGGTAAAAGAACAACATGAATATGAGTTTGTACCTGGAACCATTGTTGTCATGTTGACATTACAAATATAAGCTGAACTTCAGACAGGGTACCAAGGCAAAAATTGGTTAGAAAATGGCCCTTTATATCCTCAAAAAAATAACATGAAGTTAAATAAAAGGCTTTTTTGAAAAAGATCTCTCAGATGTCTAAGTATTTATCCATTTTAAAAATCTAGTTTGGTTTGGAAACTGTGGTCACCTTGTCCTGCTGTCTGCAGCTTTAATCCCACCAAATCTACTTTTCGATGAAGACCCAAATAACCTATCTGTAATGCAAGTCTGTTCAATTTATTTCCCTGTGATAATCCTTTAATAGCTACACCTTGACTACAACCTAAATTTTAAGCTCTTTGCATGACACACCAGACCATCATTGGGTTTTATCTATTTTTTTAAATCTCATGGCCATTTATTCCCTTTTAAGGAAATTTATGTTCTGCTTTTTAAGCACCCTAATTTTTCACACTTGTATTTTTTTTTAACATGCTGTTCTTTCTGCCTTAAATGCCCTCCCTTCTCTCAAACCTCCTCTTCCCATTCTAGATTTCTGGAAAACTTCCCTTCAAAATTGTGTTGATTTTCCCAGGGAAGTCTTTCTGCACCCCCATCAGGCAGTCAGGCCATCTCTGTGTGGATAGTTGCTAGATAGAAAGTTTTCAATACCAGTTAAGTATAATTGATAATAAAATATTCATATATAAATTTATATGCTTCTTTCATTGCATGCATCACATTGTATTGTATTTTTTCACATTTGCATCTTTCTGCATACATTAAATGTCCTTATGGACGGTGCCTTTGTATTCACAGATTTTAAGAATATGTATTGCGGGTGGTGCCTGTGGCTCAAAGGAGTAGGGCGCTGGCCCCATATGCTGGAGGTGGCAGGTTCAAACCCATCCCAGGCCAAAAAAATTAATTAATTAGTTAATTTTTTAAAAAGGAATATGTATGAGGTCAATAAACAATGGCATGACATAAGCAGGCACCAAGAAACTCTTCCAATAAAGGGGATTCGATAAGTGTACCCTTCTGTGTTGATTAATTTCCTGACTTTGTCTGACTTAATCTTTTCATTTTGACTTGACAGAGCAAATAAAGTGGCAATTAAAGATCAGAGCCTTTGGATTTAACTGCACTTAGGTTCAAATCCACAGCCTTCTGTCATTCTCTACCTGACCGAACATGCTGACTGAACGTGAATTACCCACATCTACTTGCTATATAGGATTGCTCTAATGATTAAATGAGATTATATCAATAGTTAGTAGATAGTAAGTTTTCCATACGAATTAAGTATAATTGATAATAAAATATTCATGTATAAATTTAGAAACAGAAAGTAAGACCATCAATATCAGACGTTAGAGAAAAACTCCTTTTGCATCTTTGTCATTCTAATCCTGCCCAGTTGACAACTGGAAAAACAGGTCATGAGTTTATTTTGCGTGTGACTGAATTTATGAAGATTCTCAGCTCCCTGCCTCTCTTCTGTCTCCCATGCCAAGCTCACACCATTTTCTATTCTCCACATAGAACAATCTCTAGTGTTAAAATTTACAAGGATTTGATGATGAAATGTCTCATGTCCTCTACCCTTTGAAAGGGTTTAATGAATTTCTGAAGTTTTGTGCTACCAAATATATTTTGTGACTTTTTCTCTAGAACTGAATCTAAGGGACATGTAAAATATATCCTATAATTTTTTTTGTTTGTTTTTTCCCCCCTTATTTTAAGAAGGCATCATTTGGGATCTTAGATGAATCATCTGTCACTGCTGAATGGCAAGATAATGGTCTTATGTTGGCAAAGAGAGAGACATAAATGATGTGTTGCAAAGTAATAACAGAAGATTGCTTAACAGGTATGCGGAAATGGCACTAACGCTTCGAGATACAAACGCAATGTGACAGCAATCTGTTAGGACCTGGTGCTACTTGTGGAATGCACATATGCTCCCGTGATGGATATGTTTTAATTTTCTATGAATACTATACATCTATGGATTTATTTGTGATTTATAAACATGGTAAAATATAGTATAGAGCTCACATGAGTTTAATATACATTATCCTGTTTTTTCCAAATAAAAATTCTGTGACCTAGGCATCTGTGGACAAGGTGATTGAAGCTGAGAGATCAAGTGACCTGTGGGAGATCACACAGGTAAATAATGATTGGTAGATCTGCCTTATTCAACTCTGTGTCTTCTATACTGTGTAACAATGTTTTTACCACACAAGGATCTGTTCTCTATACAAACATGTTTGGAATATGTAAACTTATAACAGCACTGACTCATGTTGCTTCAAGTATTAATATAAAGCATTTTCATCCTTTTTATTTCCTGAAAGATTTGTGATTTGATTTTTTCCTGATGACCAGGTTGCTTTGTTCTTCTGCGAAAATATTACTGGAATGCAGGCCACAGCAATTTTCTATACTGTGTCTCTAGTTTTATAGCATAGTACTCAGACAAGCTTAATGCTCTATAAATGAATGCTTTTTGGTGACAGGCAGAAATAATGAAACCTTTGTATGGCTATATTAAGACGTAACAGTGGCTTTATATTTGTCAAAAAGGAACCAAGGAACCCACAAATTGATTCTTTTCATTTGTTTTCAGTATACTTGCTTTCTCTTTCAGTTTTTTATGTTAGGTTATGTTATAATTGAATTTGATGACTATATATTTATGTGTTTTATGTACAAGATATGGGGCTCCCCTTTGGGGCCTTTATAAGAAGGGCTAAGATCAAGAGGTTTACAGTCTAGTAAAAGATACTGATGCATAAACTATAAAATACTACAGATAAAACAAGATGATTTACATGGTTCTAGTCCAACTCTAAAAAATTAAAACCACTGTAATACAGTTTATAGAAGAGTTATGATATAGTTGGTCAATTTTGTGTAGTAGATGAAATTTTAATAGTGTACTATGTTTGGACACGTTAAGACAGCACAATTTCAAGGTCTGTGCAAAGAGGAAAGTTTATATAACACTGAAGCTACATTTAGTACATCATTCATGTTGTGTTTTATGCACATGTAAAATGAGTCAACATTTTCAAAAGCTTGGTAATTAATTAGGGTGTTAGAAATATACTAATATACGATCTTGCATATTCTGTCCATCCACCTGTCATTCTATCTGCGCATATTATTTTGAATGTTATTCCATGAATATAATTGTGATACCATTCCCTACTATGGCTTGGTTTTGATAGTAATGATAACATAAAAGTGAATAAAAGGTTAACCTTAGTTTTTCCTCACAAAATCATATGATTACATTTGGAGGTGGAAAATTTGAAGATTTGGTATAATTGGGCATCATCCTATTAGGAGTCTTAAGATCTATTGTTAATTTCTCTGTGCTGTTTGCACCTATCAAAATTTCACCTAGAGGGGTTTAAAAATATTTTTATCACAATATATACTGAGAGGCAATTAGTGGAAAACCAATTTGTGGGGAGTCTTCTTTCAAAAATTTTGGGAGTTGATTTTTTTTCTCCCCCACTTTATGCAGGATAGTTGAATATGTAACATTTGAGCAGATGTGCTGTACAACTCTGTGTTTCTGTGCATAACGCTTATAAATTTGGCTTTTATAAAAAAGAACAAAATCTGACAATTTATTCCATACAACTGTATTCAATGATCATGATCCTGCTCGCAAAAAACTTGTATGTATCTTGTATCATTCACATTAAAGACTGGATACAATCTTCTATTCCACAGCAGTGGACTTTAGGACTCACCATTTTTACTTGTCATGTGGATGATCATAAGACACGTGTGGCAGTTGAAAATGTGCTACTCAAGGTCTCCCGTTTTAAGGAGGATGACTGACTGATATTTCCATCTGCTACCCTCTGAAAACACCACCATGTTCACTCTGGGGCCCTGCTTCAAAGTGGGTTGATCTCAGCCTATGACTAAGCATGGAGTGGAGTGTGTGTGTGTGTGTGTGTGTGTGTAGGCAGGACCGTTCCCGGAAAGACAATGGACTTAGTCTTCTGATGAAGGCTTTTAAATTGAAGACATCTCTAATCTGGCAGAAACTTTCTTCTAATCCTGCTGTAGCCCAAGCGTCTTTCCTCTCTCTTCTTTCCTTCATTCTCTCTTTTCCTAAGTGTCACACTTGCCTTGTAGTCCAAGGCTTTTCTCCCCTCTTTTGCTGTCTTCTGCCAGTAAACCCCACAAAGTTCTAATCTCATCTTTCAGTCTGGTCTTGATGAAGAACTTGATCTCCTTTAGCTTCAGTTTCCTCATCCATAGTTTCTCACCTAATAGTATCTCACTTGCCTACCCGAATAGATTATTGTCAGGACCCAAATTTGAGTGTTTCACAAAAACACTTAAAATTATAAATCGCTGCAAATTATTATAAGTATTTTTATAACTTCTTTTCTCTAGAAGAGACTTTGTTCCCACAATTTCATTTTTGCTATCTTATAGTTTGGGGAAAAACTTTTTTGGTCCTAGTTATCATATGAAAGTTCAGTCTCAATGCAACTGTCTCTATATCTTGAAATAAGGCTATGTTAGACCCAACCTTGCCATGTTCTGAGATGCTTTTCATGACAGGGAAAAATTCATCATAAGGCAGGTATGTCTTAGAAAACGTCCGAGGGGATTAGCTACTGAAATTTCAAAATGACCTCCTAAACAAACCTGCAAGGTGTCCTCACCGTGTGAAGCCAAGCGATGGAGTGATTCTGAACATTATGATTAATTTAGGGGAATTGCATAATAAGTGCACTTATTTTAGAAAAAATATGTAAGGGGTAGGAGAAGAAGAAACACTTATTCTCCCTATAATTTGGTTACGTGTCATAAATTTTACAAATTAATCTATTTTAGAAAAGAGTCTGTTTTCCAGGCTTCTTACAGGGCTGAAATGGGCAAGGAGCAGAAAGTCTAAGATGACTTTGAGAAGATAAGGTTAATTTAGTTTCCAGAGTGCTCTGTCTCATTGCATAACCTGAGTTACATAGCTTTTACACATCTAAACAGCATAGAAAACAGGATTTGAGGCAAAGCACCTGTGTTTATTCTGAGTCTAGCCCTTAATTTTATGTACAATCCTGGGATATAATTGCTCTTCAGTGTAGATTTCTTTTCAGTTTAGGCCATACCTTACTTTCTCAGTAAGTGATAGCTATTTTCTGTCATTCCTAGAGAAATGGTGCTATCTAATTACAAATTTGTGATGGAATGGAGAAAAATATTTGAATTTTCATAGCCAACTGTTCGTAATTTTTAGATCCTTCCAGTGGAAGCATAACAAGACCCACTGTTATGTCATTGGTGCAGCAAGTTTATCTTGGTGGAGAGAATATGGCATGGTGGTCACAGAGATTCTGTAAGTCAATTCTAGGATGTCACATTTTCTAAGGAATTGGGCTGGCCATTCTATTCATTTGAAGCTTTAGATAATCTCTGTTTCAGATGTGGTGTGCAGTCTAAATGAGATAATTCTGCAAAAACACTTAGTAATGCCTCATTTTTTTTAAACCCTCCTAATTTCAGGAAATATCAATGAAAGCCATACTTAGAGGCCTGCTTGTCTTGAGCAGAGTTTTAGAGATGCTTCCTTAAATCACATTCAAGGATCCCAAATGGATATTTGTAGACTTACAATATTATATTTCAAGGGATCAAAATTACCTGGGGTCAGGTAACATTTTCACAGATCAGTGAGCTGCAGATCTGATATAAGATTATGTTTAAGACATGGGCTATTTCACTCCAGCCAACTTGCTGACTGTCTCGTTTTCAGTTTCTTCAGCAGCAAACATAGATCATAGTAATATCTTCTGGTAAGGGTTCTGGATAATTAAATCACTTGATACATAGGACTTGGCTAACACAATGCTAGACACGAAGTTGACACTTAATGCCTTTTGGTAAAAAATGGACTGAGAGAAGAAGGTAAAATTTCCCATTTAAGCTTAAAATTAAATGTGGTGAGGTGGATACTTCTCAAATTGTATTCAAAAAATTAGAAGAAAAATTGATAAAGCAATTGCTGCAATCAAAAGATTGAGAAATACGGGATAAGGAGAATGGTCGAAATGGAAATGGCTGCTGCTATCGCATTGCAAAATATACGACACAGGCAAGTCAATCCTAAGCGAAATTGGAGTCAACAGGTGCCTCCAGAATTCATATTTCCTGGGTAAATATCTCCTCTCAACTCTTAAAAGCTATATCTAACTGCTTACTTGTAACAGAACTATAAAAAATTTCTCAAGACTGTACAGCTTGTCCACACCCAAACTCCTAATTTTGTCTCCTAAAACTCGTATGTTTTATTGGCTTTCTCTTCGCAGTGAAAAGAAACAATGTATCTATGTATTTTTTCTTTTCATACTTTGTTGCTTATCTACTAATACTCACTAGATTGACTATACATTTCAAAAAGGCAGGGATTTTTAATCTGTTTTATTTACTGTTTTAATACCAGTTCCTGGAATGAGTCCAATTCATAGGAGCTTTCAGTGAATATTTGTTAAACAAATAGATGAACCGAGAATGTAGTTTATTTGCTTAGAAGAATGTATTTTCTCTAGTTCTTGGCATAGAGATAAAAGGGCATAGAGCAGCAATGTTGATTAAAATGACGATACATGTGGCTGTGAGGAAAATTAAAAAGGAATGGGGTTGTTTGACCTAATGTCAGTGAAATAGCATGTTTATCAGAGATTTGTTAGCAAATGTGTTCCAACTTCGTGGTGAACAAAATGTAAAGAGAGTTTTGAATTACAAGATGGGAGGAATCCCTTTTAGGCACACACACAGGCAGCATGGGGTGTCTAAACATTGGAATTACTGAAAATTTCTTTCCTCCAGCTCTAGAAGACGAGTTACACTTTCCATTCTCTTGATAGGTTTTTGGCAGGGTTCTGCCTGGAGGAAGGGTTATGTACTTGAATATGCCACGTGAGCTCTCAAGCCTAAGGCTCCTTGCCCCATAAGTCTGTGAATTAACACATCTCTTTGAACAGACTTGTTTGATAGTTTGTAAAAGAAAACAGACTTAAATAGCAGTTTGGTAAAAAGTGAAGGTATGGGAAAGAACTGTTTTTAATAGAGAACTCAGAAAAATCTCCAGAGTAGAAGAACCGTTCTATCCATAGACAAAATTGTTTCCCAGATACGATGTAAAGAGCGACCTGATTGTTTGTCTGCTAGTTTAACCACTGGGGCATCTAAGTCTAAACAGGTGTGATTCATTTAAAGGAGCAATGACTGAAAGTGAAATATGGCTTCCAAAGGAAATGGATATTTTTGCCATAATTGTGACATTTATGGTGACACAGATTTAGACATATATTCAATCTAGGCTGAATATGGATGTTGCCAAGATTTGAATCAGCTAAGCTCCTAGAGAGACAAATTTGCAAGCTGGAAAGCTTCAAAGGACAGAATTGCTTCATAACCTCAGAAGGCATTATGCTGTCTTCTAGATTAGCTTTCTTGCTTAACCTGCTTGCCCTATGTGGATTTTATCTCTGTGTTCCAGTAAAATTCCCCTCCTGAATAATATAGGGAAGATGATGATAGTTGTCTGCTCTATGCTCTGGTTTAAAGATTGTTTTTAAGAGCACTTGAATCAGTCTGGACCATGGGCCCCCAGGGGCCACATTGTATCTCTAAACTGAAATGTCCTTGAGTAATCAGACTGAAGAATATTCTAAAAAAGGTCTCCCATCTAAGCTCTAATTCAGTGTGTTGCTGTAGACACCAGCTTTGGGGGAGCCAGCTCAGCATGTGTCCCTACTATTTAATGTCAGCCTATGACTATTCTTAGCCTTGACACCTCCAGACAGTTTTACCAGAATGAACAGATTTCTCCAACCCATCACATTTTCTACCCATTCAGTTGCAGATGGAAGAGGATAAAAAGGATACATACATGAAAGGGAACTGGTACACGTTTCCCCCACCCTCAGAGCTAATCTCAGCAACCAAGCTAGTGTCAGTTGCATGTGAAAATAGGTTTTTAGTCTTTATTTTTTTCCTATGCTGGGTCCTGGGAAAGTGAAATATAGGGATGACAATGATGTGTCTCTGCCAGCTTTGGGTCTTTAGCTATCCAAGTTGGCAGATACTTAACATCAAGGGAAGACTTTCTAGCTAAAGAGGAAGGACAGTTTTAAAGAGATCAAAGTAAATGGGCATTGACTTTTTTTTTTTTTCTTGGTGGGCAAGAAAATCTATTTTGAAATAGGAGCTAATTGATGGTTTAAATTTTGAGAAAATTATCTTCATATTTTCTGAAGTATATTCCAAGACACACTGCTGCCCGCAGAGTCTCTGTGAATGAAAAACAGAAAATTGGGTAGTTGGTTTTTTCATTTCTGTCACAAATAATTCTGCAAGCTCTGAGCAGGTGACTGCTTCACACAGTGAGTTGTTGTGATTTGTTTTTGTTGTTGTTTTGAGGTGAGGGTTGCTTGCCAAGAAGAGTTACTCTGTGAAATGTCAGGAAAATATTGAGACTGCTTGAGGTGGGGGCCATCACGGGAGGATTCCTTCCCTCCACTGCACTCGCTCCCCACTCTCCTTGTCATCCCAGAGAGGCCAGAACTGGAACACCAACCCCTCATAACACAGGGAAAGTTGGGGGTGAGGGGTGCAATGTCTGACTTGACAGCTGAGATGCAATTTAGTAGATCCTTTATTTCTTCAAGGGAAGAGTTGGAGAAAGGGATACAATGTTGAAGAAAAAATGATTTTTAAAGAAGAAAGGAGAAAAGGAAAAGTGAAAAACCGAAACTGGGTAAATCTGAGAAGTTCTGTGGGAGGAATTTCTGGGAAGGTTTTCACCTAGTAGGATTTGATAGACAATTAACCACCACAGCCCCTCGGAAAATATTGGCAATTTCAGTTCAAGCGCTCCTCATAAATCAGAATATTGCAGCTCTATCTACTACTTGAGAAAGGTTATCCAGAAAGGCATTTGAAGTCATAGATCTTTCCCTTTTCAGAGCCTTGATGTACTGAATAGTTGCTGATTTTTTTTTTCTTTTACTTTAATGGTTCCTGAATCTATATTGCTTTAGTAATTTTTTTTGTAGAACCACAGCTTACAAGTGGAAAGGACTAGTTCAAGGTCATTTGTATAGTCAGTTGGAACTGGGACTGTTAACCCCTGTGAAGCCACTGACACACTCTACCTTGTGTTTTTCCCAGCAACCCTTGTGAAGTGTAGGTAAAGCTTTTACCAGGACTCCTGCTCTGTACCCTGGATTCCAGTGATTATGAATAAAGAATTTTGAGGAGATGTTAGTGAGGACATCTCTGACTTGCCTATTTATACCATGGGTTTTTTTTTGTTTTTTTTTTTTTTGGTTGTTTGTTTGTTTTTGAGACAGAGCCTCAAGCTATCCCCTTGGGTAGAGTGCCATGGCATCACAGCTCACAGCAACTCCAACTCCTGGGCTCAAGCAAGTCTCCTGCCTCGGCCTCCCAAGTAGCTGGGACCACAGGCACCTGCCACAATGCCTGGCTATTTTTTGGTTGCAACCATCATTGTTGTTTTTGGCGGGCCCAGGCTGGATTCAAACCTGCCACCTTAGGTGTATGTGGCTGGTGCCTTAGCTGCTTGAGCCACAGGCGCCAAGCCTATACCAGGTTTTGTGTTCTAGTTTAGTCTTTGGGTGTTCAGTTGGTTGAATTTTCACCTCAATCAGGGTTGATGTTTCTAAGCTATGACAGCAAATTTTATAATAAGCTGTTTGGTAGCAGTAGGATATTACTGATGTAAAATTTGAGGGAGTCTAACTTCTAGAAAACATGATACAAATTAATTTATACACTCCCCACTGTATATCCACATGAAATCATGATAGAAAGGTAGAAGACAGTAGCAATTTTATAAGAAATATTCATTTTCTCAAAGTCAAATCGCATATATAGTTCCTCATGTGTTGGAGAATAGAACTAATTTTTTACGTGGGAGGAAAACATGTTATTTCACTCACACCAAGTTGAATCTTTTACTAACACATCCTTACAATCAGGTTTTATAACATTTGGACCATGTTGCATTTGTAAAATGTCACTACTAGTTCTGTGCAGTTCTCACATGCAGATGACTGAAATCTGTTTAAGTGCCCAAACATTTCAGAAGACTTGTAAATAAGTACCTTTGCTTTTTTAGCCCATATAAATTTTTAAAAGGTCTATTTTCTTCATATAGCGCATCACCCAAGAAACTAGAGAAGCAGAAAAAAAGAAACTGAATGTAAAACAATTATTTTTTGGATTGGCCCTGGATAAATTACTAGTCTGTAAAGCTGCCTGATAAGAATTAAGTTCTTTAAAAAAAATAGTCACAAATAGCACTAAGATGCAAAAGAAAAGAGCCATGGGGCGGTGCCTGTGGCTCAGTGGGTAGGGCACCAGCTCCATATACTGAGGGTGGCCGGGAGTTGTGGTGGGCACCTGTAGTCCCAGCTACTGGGGAGGCTGAGGTGAGAGACTCGCCTAAGCCCAGGAATAGGAGGTTGCAGCACTCTACCAAGGGCAATATAGATCTGTCTATTTTAAATTTTAATATAGATCTGTCTATATTAAAAAAAGAAAAAAAAAGAGCCATGTAGCAGAGACCTTACTTATGTTTTTGTTAACTATTTTAACCCTCATATCAGGAGTTAAGCATATTTTAAGAGGCATTTCCTATCAAAAGTATTATACTTTGGGAGCATGAGATTTTCTTTATGATAGGGTAAAAACCTTATTACCTTGGACTGTTTCTGATTTAGACTTGGTGATCACTCTGATAAAGCTAGTACTAGATTAGAAAATCCTTTTTCTCATGGAGGAGACTATAAACAAGATTATAGCGTGGATACTAAAATTCTTAAAGCAGATACTAAGGAGAAGAATCTTATATGAAAATAAATGAAATGTTTGACCTTGGTTTGTTCATGTTGTGGAATTTTCTAAATAATTTCTCCTCAATTTTTTCCCTTTTTACACAAGGTATTTATGTTGTTTTACAATGAAAATATATATTTAGGAAAAAAAATCCAGAACTTTGGGGGAACTTTGCAGTATTTGAGAACTGCCCAGTTATTTGCAAACAACTGAGGTATGCCCTGAGAACTATTCTGGCCTAGCACCTCAATTTTTCTTACTCTACACTTTTCACTTTCCTCTTTCCTCCAGTGGATTTTACTTTAGAAAGGATCCATATAGTTCTAAATCCAGATGAAACGTGTTGTAAAAGAGTGCTACCTTATTAACCAAAATTGAATTCATCGTAAGGACGCAGACATGTATTTTAGGTATGTGTCATCTTGTACCTTTTATAAGTATTAGTTCTACAAAATCACAGGAGAGATTTGGGACCATTTAAAATATAAACTCCAATACTGATATGGATGTTCAGGTAGAAGAGAGCTTAGGACAGAGGAAGGCACCTCATTCATATGGAATCAGGACCTTTTGGTATAGTTTTGTGACTTTATTTAAATCACCACACATTCAAATCTTATTTTTTATTTCCATAATTTTCTTTTTATTTTTTGTAGTTTTTGACCAGAGCTGGGTTTGAACCTGCCACCTCCAGTATATGCGGCTGGCACCCTACTCCTTTGAGCCACAGTTGCCGCCCCCTATAATTTTCTTATGTATATGTTTTTTTAAAAAATAGTTAAATAGGTATATATGCCTTTTAAAATAATCTCAAATATTATTTGATACAAAGATATTTCTAGCAAAATCTGTAATTAGGTAACTTACTAAGTAACTAAGTAGATTTACGATGGAGATTTTGTCCAACAGAATGATTTTTTTTTTTTTTTTTTTTTTTTTTGCAGTTTTTGGCCAGGGCCAGGTTTGAACCAGCTACCTCCAGGATATGGGGCTAGCGCCCCACTCCTTGAGCCACAGGTGGCACCCAGGAATGATTTTTTATGAGTCAAACTCATCAATTTTTTCTTTATATTAAATATTTAGTGTGATGCTTAGATGTGCCTTCTCTACTTCATATTTCTAAAACTAATGATCTATACCAGGTGTCCTCAAACTATGGCCTCCGGGCCACATGCGACCCACCTAGGACATTTATCCGGCCTGCCGGATGTTTTTGCAGCCGCTGCCTGTCCTGCTTAGCAGCCGACTCATCCTGGGGCCCGCAGTCCAGCTCTCCAACGGTCTGAGGAACAGTGAACTGGCCCTCTGTTTAAAAAGTTTGAGGACCCCTGATCTATACTGTCCTTTAATGCTTTATGTATTTTATAATTTGATATTTTAACCATCGTAGGAGTGCAAGTTTATTCTTCTCACATAGTTATTTGCTAGCTCCCAGGGTTTGAGTAATATAGCCTTTCTAAACTTATACCCACCTGAATTTTATATATTTCCATGTTTTCACGGAAATATATGATATGCTTATTTATTCTGAAAAAGTGGATCATTTTCAAATTAGGTTTTAAATCTAGCCCTATTGCTACTCCAGGAGAGCAAATGGAATGTCCAGCTATAAAATCTAGGCTAAAGAAAATACAAGCTCAAATTGACTAAATTATCCCCAAATGATTTTTTGCTGAGCTTATTTTGCTTATTGCCTCTTGTCTTGCTTTTCTTTGATTTTAAACAGACCATTTTTGTCTTAAAATTACTATGTGAGAAATATATTTGTCTAGAGATTGGCATGCCCAATTATAGGGTCAAAATGATACTTGTCTTGGCTCTGTGGGGGTGAGGGAGGCTTATCATGGAGGATCCCAGGTACATCTATCATATCTACTTAACATAGCACAGGTTCTGTGAATTTGGAAGCTGAAGATCTGTGAAGCTATTGTACAATCTGTGCGAGAACTAAAGTTCATGTTGTCAATTTTGAATTATAGAGAGATTTCTAAAATTTATTAGAGAAATGTGTAAAAGTAACAATGTATAACCCTTTAGATTTAGCTTTAGATTTCCAAGAGTAAGAATGTGTACCTGGACATAGCTTGAATGATTATGTGGAATTAATTGTTTGGTTAATTTACATTTTAGGCATTATAAACCAAAGTAATTAATTTATTTCTTAACTGGTGTTCTGATACTTCTGTAGAATACAAATGTTGATACTTTCTTTTGTATGGTTTTTTTCTTTCTTTCTTTTTTTTTTTTAATTAAATCATAGCCGTGTACATTAATACTGTCATGGGGTACAGTGTGCTGTTTTTATATACAATTTGAAGTATTTTCATCAAACTGTGAACATAGCCTTCATGTCATTTTCTTAGTTATTGTGTTAAGACATTTATATTCTACATTTAGAAAAATTCACATGTACACTTATAAGATGAACCATAGACATGAATCTTTACATGCGTAAAGTTTTCTAATGGGTTCAGAATGCAATGAAATCTCTTGTGTAAATTTCAGATCTGCCTGCTGGTCCAGGGCTGCTGAATGAACTCTGTTACATGAGGTATCATTCTTAGTACCACTAAGGAAGAAGGCCTGGCAGCTAATGCCCAATTTCTTTTAGAGAGATTTTCAGGGAGAAGAAATGCTTTAGTTTTTTGAAAAGAAATTGGGCTGGGCTGTAACGAGTATGCAAAGAGGTTTCTGTGGAAGTTCTAACTGTTTGTGAGATTGAATTGGGGCTATTCTCCACACACTTAACCTTGTGAATTTGAGGGTGAAAAGGGCAAAGTTTAAATCTACAGTTTTGCTAATTTAGAAATATTTGGTAAATTTAGGCCTATTTATTGCCTGGAAATAAATCCTGGCTCCATACTGAGTAAGGTACATATATATGTAAACATATATATGCACACACATACACTATTACATTGTAACAATATGTATATATTACATATTATGTAAAGTTAGCAATATGTTTATATATGATTACTAATAATATTAGTAATATGTTAATTTACAACTATATTATATATGTAATATATTGGTTTAATATTCCCCTAGTGAAAAATACAGAAAAGTTTGAAGAAGAATATATACATTTTACAGACATAATAATTATGGACATTTTTTGTTTTTGTGTTTAATCTTCATTTTATTATAAAAATGTATATAAGTGTATGTGTATGTATATGTATTTTTTTTTTTTTTTGCAGTTTTTGGCCAGGGCTGTGTTTGAACCTGCCACCTCCCTCCAGCATATGGGCCGGCGCCCTACTCCTTTGAGCCAGCTGTATGTGTATTCTTTATGTTTATTTCCTGTTATAAAATGTTTCCTATGTTAATTAGGACCCATAATATTAACATCCATGTAACATTCCATCCTATAGTCATAAATTTTTAAAAATTCTAATAATTTTCCAAACATATTTTTAAACATTTGAATATAAATCTTCTAGCTCTGAATCATGTTACTTCTCTTGTATTATATAGGCCTATTAAGTCTATTTTTTATATTTTTTAATCATGGGAAATGTATTATTTTTTCAAATAATTTCTCCTCTCTACTTTTATATTCTTTCTTTCTGAAACTCCTAGCTTCTGGATACTTGCACTGTTGGTTTATTTTTCTTATCTTTTAACTTTATTTTATATCCTCTATTTCTTTTTCCTCTATTTTTCCTCTTGCAGAGTCCAATAATTTTTATCTTCAAACTGTCTGTTTGTTCTTTATTTGTAACATTTTACTATTTATCCTACCTATCATATTACTTGTTTCAATGATTTTTTAATAGTAAGCCCTTCTACATGCTTCTTTTAAAAATATATTTTATTGTTCTTTCATAATTCTAATGACATCTTAAATTATTTTTAGTATGCTTATAAAGACTTATAAACTTTTGTGGACATATTCTAATTTTAGACTCTGATGGAATCGCTAACACAGTTCATGGCTTTTATTTCGTCTATGAGCTCATTTTCTCCTGTGCTCATTGTCCACTGAGGCAGACAATGTGTGGGTAGAAATCTAGGGGCTTAGTTTTCAGCCAGATGAACTTGGGTGGGGAGAAGGTCCTTGCAAGGGACCCGGCTTAGAAAACCATCTTCAGCACCCCTTACCCTAAAGAACTATTCCTTGGGTAAAGGCTCTATTGCTAGCCCAACACGTAGAAGCAGGATTTGAAGGAAATAATTTTGGAATGGGAATTGTCAGCCCTGAACTTTGAAGTGGAAATTCTGGGGAAGCTACTGTCCTAGGCTAGTCTGTCATTTCCCCCCCTCAACTTCTCACTAATATAGGGCTTCTGTTCTCCCTGATGTTTCTGCTAGTGACATCTGGACTATAGGGTGAATAGCTCTTGTAGAAACAAGTACTATTCATCCCAAGGCGATGATAGAGTAGGAATGAGAAAGAATGCCAACAACTCCTCCTTTTTCTTCTCATAGGCATATTGGACTGCCTTTGCCCCAGCTCTGAGTCATGACTTCAGATAAACCTATCAAAACAATGAGCCCATTCCCTAACTCATCCCTTCCCCACCAGCATAGCTTTTTGTTGTTTTCTTCTTAAATTGGGTTTCCCTCTACATTTATCTGTAGTACCTTGGGGATTGATGCCAGTAATCTTCCCAGTTTAACATCTTGGTAGGAGGTTTTTGTTTCAAAATGCTTCATGCCCAAACAGTATCCCTTTTTCTTTAACTTTTCCTTTACTTCACACCCTTTCCCCCTTATTTCTTCTACCTTATTTACCATACTTCTTTTATTCCTTTATTAAATCTACTAAACTTACCCTCTGTTTTTTGTCTTATTCTTTTTTCTCTTTATTTGTCTTCTAGGAATGTCTACTGTTGTGTTCCTGTTTTTGTTTCTGATACCCGATTCTTTTATTAATCAATTCCATCTGTCCTCGACGCCTTATGTCTTCCTCTAGAGAGTTCTATTTCTCATTTCTGATTCTTTCCTCTCCTTTCCTCTTGTTCCTAAGATTGCTTCTTCCCATTTTATGTTTTACTACTTTTTGAATTTAGTAGCTATTGACCTCAATTTCTTAGATACATATTTGTCTTACAAGATCAACATTTTGCATCAAAATTTTACTTGACTCCATGAGTTAGGTAAAATCTTAGTTCACCATTGCATCTTTGATGTTTATCAAAATGTTTAATAGATAATAAATGATTGAAACAGATTTGTTGGATAAACAACAAAAAAAGAATGAATGCAAAGAAGGTATGTGTAACAGAGAAGAAATAATAATGTTTTTTTCTTATAAGTGACCATTTTTTAAGTGTTATCTAATTTCTAAGCTCTTCCCTCTTTCATGATACCCACTGTTGAATTATTTTGCTAAGTATGCAGAAATGGACAAAAGTGAATTGTACTTTTAGCTTTTCTGGATTTCTTAAAATTTTATCCAGATTCTTCTATGAGACCTGCTATATCTGTGGCTTCTATTCTAAGAGAGATATACAAAATATGTACTATGGTAGATACCCACCTAAAATAAGACCTTTGGATATGGGTAAGAAATTCCCATATGCAGAGATATCACAATATATCAGTCTTCCGAGAGAAATGATTCTTTTGCCTCCTAACTGATACGCGCTGACTGTCAGGTTTGTTTTTCCTGTTTTGTTTTGGTTTTGGTGCGTATGCTGGTTAATGTATGATCCTCTGCAGAATGCCAGCTTGTTCTGTACTCTGTGGAACAGTCGATCTTGAAAGATGTCACTTTTTTTCTCATTTTCTGACTTGTTTTGTTACATCAACATTGATTTATTTTCCACTTTTGACAACCTGAATTTAAAAAAATCAAAACCGATCACGTCTCAGAAACTTTAAATTAATGAATTGGATGCTGTAAGCAAAAGGAAGCAGTAATATATGGGTCTGCCTGTTTCCTTTTCTCGCTCCTGTCTCATCTTATTTTTTTTTTCTGTCTCTTCAAAGTAGAAACAGGCATAAACATATTTCACGCATCTTAAATGCAAATATTCACAAAAATACACAAATTAAATAGCTAATTATAGTGCCTTCATCTAGTATCCTTTTGTGGCATGTATTACATTTCTAAGACAGGACTTTCATACTTACTTTGAATCTAGTTATGATGCATTAGCACGAGCAAAATTAGTCAGTCATTAAAGTCATCAAACTTATTGGTAGTTTTAGGCCAATTTGTAATTTAAGTGTACATCCTATCTTCTGTGAAAATTAATCTTTACATTAAGGAAGACTCATTGATTAAACGTAAAAGGAAACTTTAGAGAAAGAAAGAGTGACTGAAAAGGGCGATGTTTTCAAAAAGCTAGCTGGAAGTAAAATATAAAATCAGCGATTAATGCACAGACTTTGTTAGATAAACCTGCAGTTGATTCAACCCAGCATTTCTGCTGGGTACTGGCTGACGTTGGGCATTTTGGGCTAAGTCTCAACTTCATCTTTTTATTTTTCGAAATCATTACTGTGGGATAACAATAGCTCATAATCATGAAGATTACACATGTGCATATACACATGTGTACATATGTATTTAAGTATACATACATGCTGGTAAAGAAGTGCGAGTAAAGGCTCAGTATTCGGCAGCTTCAGTCATTCTTGCTACTTTTGATGGTTTATCATTGCTAAGTAGTTTGCTTTTAGTGCCCACTGAATGCCAAATAAGCATGAGCAGGAACTCAAATCCCGACTTGAGTTTATTGAAGGAAAAAAAAAAATAGAAAAGTTGGTGTTAGATAATGTTCCCCTCAAGTTGTATGAATCATTTCTAGTTTTCCCAAGTAGACGATGGTATTTATGGAAAAACATAATAGATGAGAATTCAACCTGCGTATGGGAGAAGATGAAAATAGAAAAATTAAGGACCATAAATAATTTACTTTTACATATTGCATTTCAGGTAACCTTAAAATTAGTTTCAAAAGAATAAAATTAGTTTCATTAAAAAATATTCACAGAGAAGCAGAAACATGAAAAATAGGTCATAGAGGAGTGAATTTTTTACTGGTTTTCATTTGCCTCATATTTTCCTGTTTCCCATTGCCCCAAATTTTAAGAAGTTCTGCATTTTGAGTTATTGAATTTAACTATTGTATTGCCAATGATTAATAGGACTTTGGCTAGGTTATGTTTTATCATTTTACCATTGAAGGCAAATATGATTAGTAAGAAATTTCTATTAAAACATAGCTAAACTTGAAAAATATCTAATAACAGCTTATTTGTTGCAAGGATATTTTTCAAAAACCTTTAAACTCACTGACTTTGGAAAAACACAGCCCCTCAGAATTTACTATATTATCAATTTTTTTTTTTTTTGCAGTTTTTGGCTGGGGCTGGATTTGGACCCACCACCTCCAGTATATGGGGCCAGCACCCTACTCCTTGAGTCACAGGTGCTGCCACAATCTACTAACTTACTCAGTTTACTAGATAAACTAAATTTATTAATAGAAAATTCTACTACCAAAAGAAAAACCATTCAACATTTTTGTAGATATTTTTCCTTTTTTTAGAAATACATACTTTCTAGGACTTCAGGTTAGACTATTTTTCCTTTGCTATTAGATACAGATAAGACCAGTAGTAAAACAATCATATTTTATAGTTTCAATTTGGAAATAATAAACTATAGATGTTTTGTAGTCTTCTTTTTTGTTCTTCCAACAATATATCATGAACATCTTTGGAAATCATTGTACATTCTTCCAAGACATCATTATTAATGGCCTTAATAGTAGCCCGTTGCATGACTGTGCCATAATTCATTTAACCAATACAGTCGGTGCATTCTTGATGTAATAATATTGGAAATATTGTTAATGGAGTCATTTGGAATAATTTAGTCATATCTGTATTTCTTCTGCTTCTCAACTTGATTTATTTGCAGCCTTGAGAAATGGAGCACATTATGCTTTGCTGGAAGTGCATTCAGCATAAGCTTATACTCAAGCCTGAAATAATGTGTGTGTGCATGTGTGCGTGTTCTCCAATACCTGTACACATGTTCAGCAGGGGTACATACAGGTTGTGGATAACTTGTGGCCATAATCAGAGCATGTAAAGACAGGGCAAGAATATATCTCTCTCTGTTAATCCTTTCTAAGATTTTAATTGCATCACAGGCTTAGGTTGAAATCTTGCATTCACAACTACTTGCCTGTGGCTTTTTGTTATGAAAACTTTTTAGAAAGAAAAGAAAAAAAAATAAAGGAACTCTGATTTGGGGAGTAACTTCTTGTAAAGTTTTCTTTACATGGAAAAGGAAGTTATATTCGGCCCCCAAATCATTTTGCTGTACTAAGAAACGGGAACCGTGCCTGCTGTCCTCTATTTTACATGCACAGATATAGCACTTGCTTACCTTCTGGAGGCCGTTAACAACCAGAAGCATAATCTCTGTATGAACACAATGAATGCTAGAGATTCCACAGTTCTTTTCTTTGGCATTTTCATCACATTTATCTTTGGCATTGAAACATCATCACAAATGAAAGAAAAAAAAAGTACAGGTTTTTCCTTTTTCTTCTTCCTTTTAGATCAGCTTCAAAAATCAGAGAGAAAAAGTGAGTTTGTTCTTAGGTACAATGGCCTCCAAGAGGGCACTACTGTTCTCTAATCACCCTTTTCTTTGTCTGAATGTTCATGGCTAACATTACCAGCAAAGAGCCTCCACTTGCTCCTCATCCTCTCAGCCCTGAGCAACAATCAGTGTGTACTCACGTGGCAAAGCCCTGGCCTTTCCTATCAATTCCCTTGACAAGAATGTTGTCAAGTCTCGTTTGTTCTTTTCTAAGCTGATGAACTTATTTCAGCAGGCTGGTAGTTATATTTCACATCTGTCTGTGATGTGATGGTGAGCCTCGAGGCTCAGTATCTTCCTTGGTTTTCCAAGAACCTTTGCAGAGGTTATGTGAGATAGTCTGATGACGACAGGTGCAGCGTACTCATTCTCTATCGTTCCAGTAGTGCAGAAAGCCCCTGTGGTGTGTGATGCACGGGGCCTAGGTATGCATGACAACTTCTGTTCCCTAACTTCCCCTGCCTCTTCTTTTTCCTTTTTGGTGAGAGACAAACCATGGAAGAGGGATTGGGAGCTGAATTTTTTTTTTTTTTTTTTTTTTTTGGAAAGTGTCACTGGAGAGATAACTGCTGCCACAACTGCTGCCCATGGATATTTGGCTATTGCAGTGCCAGACGCCTGATAGGTCACATCCTCTTTAGCTGCTCATGGATTAGAATATTGAAAATTCCTAAAAGGCTGACAAAATTGTAGACCTCAGGGGTGGTAATTCAACCAGTTCAATCAAGAGGCACTAATAGAATGATGCCCATATAGTGGAAACCATCCTCGGTGAATAATATCCTAAATTCATTGGTCTTTAGCTTCTTAAAGTGTGGTAAAATGAGGAAGTCAAGATACCAGATAATCCTTAGTATAAAGAGGTAAATTCTGTGATGAGAGAATAAATGGAGAAGAGGCATTTAATCCAATTTGGAAATTAAAGAAAGGCATTCCCAGAGGATATGTTAAGATTGACATCCATTGTGCTTAGGTGATTTTTGATTTGAGTGCAAAAATCAATTTTCCCATTCCGTTGTGGCTATACTGAATTTAAAGTTTTGTATCTGAATACATCATTCAGTATGTGTTTAAAAGACACCTGTAATGGTGCATCATAAGTGGTCCATTGAGAGGCAATTTGTCCTGTGGAGAGCAGAGGCTTTGCTTTCAGGAACCCTCGCTCTCTGTCTTACTAGTTTTGTGGCATGGGTCAACTTCACTAACCTCTGTGATCCCTTATTTTCCTCATCTGTGAACTGCGGATAATATTGGTTTCTATACAGAGTTGTGAGGCGTAAATAAATATCTCAGAATAATGTTAATCATGCCTTGGGGAATTCCTAAATCCTTGCCATAGCATTCTTTTCTACTTGCGAAGGAAAAAGTTATCCTTTGAATGAGGTACGTTGATACCTACGTAGCCCACATTCTGCCTGGCACCTCCTACAGTAGCCATCCTTTGCTGCGTTTCAGCTTTCCCTCCATTTCCTGATCTCATATTCAAGAATACTGCTGACTATGCTTCTCTTTAATACTCAGCATAAGGGCAGCAATTACGGAAAACACATTGGGCAACCGAGAGCAATGGCATGGCGAGCAATGATGCTACATAATCGGGTGAGAAATTTGTTGTATGCAATATCTGCAATAGGATCTTGGATAAAGGAAGCAAGACCTCAATGATCAGTTTTTTAAAAACAGTTTGAAGTGCTCCTTTATTTCCAAGCAGTAACACAGGAATGCCTTCTCCAGGCAAGAACCCAAACCTCAGCCTAAGTCTTCCAGGTCCATTCTGAAAGTTTATGCTTTGTTGCACAATCTCCTACGTTCAATTCTGTTCCAAATCTTGCCCCTCGGTATCAATTTTACATGTAAGTCAAGCCTGTAGTAGTGTATTTTTTACCGTTCTCATTTGGTAATTGGTAAGGGGTTTATAATGATTATTTACCAGAAATTATTATGGGTACTATCCAGAAAACATAGATAAGCTGTATGGTGGAGAGACAACTGTTTTTTCTGCACCATTGCCCTATTAGAAAAGGCCAGTTTTTATCTTTTTGTAAATTCATCTCAGTATTGAATAATTGTGGTGTCTGTTTTTCCATTCTTGCAATACTTTACTTAGGAGAATGGTGTCCAAATCCATCAAGGTTTTTACAAAAGACTAGATCAACATCTTTTTATGGCTGAATAATATTCCATGGTACACATATACCACATTTCATTGATCCTTTCACAAATTGTTGGGCATTTGGGTTGTTTCTACATCTTTGTGATTGTGAATTTTGCTTCTATAAACATTTGAGTAAAGTGTCATTTTTATAAAATGTCATTCTTCCCCCCTTTGGGTAAATACCTAATGGTGGGATTGCAGGATAAATACCATGTTGTCTAAAAATAAGACACTGTCTTATATTTATTTTTTCTCAAGAAGACATACCAGGGTTTATTTTCAGGGGATGTCTTATTTTTATTAAGTATAATACAACAATCTACATTTATTCAAATACCGTTAAGTCATCTTCTTCTGGAACCTGACATGGGGAGCCGACCTTGTTGGTGGGGCTGGTGCTAGTGATGTGTGAACTCCTTTCTGCTAGCCATTTACAAGTGCACTATAGGATGCCTGCGACTGCGGATACCACCTGTGCACCAGCGGAAGTGCAAACAGCTCAGAGAAAGGAACTGTGGCAGATAAAAGGTATTCCAGTCTTCCTTACCACTTCACACCGAAATGCATGGCATATCTGCATAGCCATGCCCATCACTAGGTCTTATTATCGGGGTAGGGCTTATATTTAACAAATCCATAGAAATCCTGCTAGGGCTTATTTTTTGGGTAGGTCTTATTTTCAGGGAAACATGGTAGTAGGTGTACTTTTAGTTCTTAGAGGACACTGTTGGTGGGACTGCGAAATAATCCAACTTCTTTGGAAAGTAGTATGGAGATTCATCAGTCATCAAATTTGAGGAAGATGACTACTTAGGAGAGCTGGCTAATACAATGGAAGATGAGAATCAAATTTCAAAAGAGTGATAATGTTGAATAGGTATAGCAGCCTGAAGTTGGACAGATGTGGTCAGAATCCTATCTCTGCTGTGCACTTCGTCTTTTGGGGAGAATTATAAATTCTTTTTTCCTTAATAGTATGTCTCACTGAGAGTTGTTTTTAGGATTGAAGTGACATGGATCAGGAAGTGTGTGCTTATCTGCTGCTTCTCAGATTTCTTCTTTGCCTTAATGGCTTCTCCTGAGAAGCTCTCACTATGTAGCAAAGTGACCTTTGTCAGGTCACTGACTGTTCCACCACTCAGACTGCCCATCTGATTCCTTTTTAACTTGAATTTTATGTCTGAGTTCCTGAATATTGGGCTAAGGCCTTTGTAATACCATTGATTACATGGTAATTAATCCTATTTTGAATCCAATGTGTATATTTACACAAATTAAAGGCTTACCAGGGCAGCCCTGATTCAAGTAAAACAAACAAAAGCATAGTTAGTGCCAATCTTTCTCTTTATTCCAGTTTAATGCTATTCCCTGCTCTAGGTTTTGGATCTCACCATTTACAATTCTGAAGCAATAGTGGCTGAAGATAACAGTTTACTTTTAAATGCCTTTTTAATGTGTGGATGTATTCATTGACTTGTACTGTCCTTTCTGTGCATTTTAAAATTTCATTATAGAGATAATTATTTGGGGGTCTACCTGTGTTATCTTATTTTCTCCTCATCTTTAATAGAGTTGAGAGAGAAAACAAAAGAGATCGCTTGTGTGATTATTTTCAGCATTTATTTAAAATGTCATAAATGATATTAAAATATTGTGTGCCTGATAAATGAACTTCAAAAAAGTCAAGCAATTATTCTTATAGTATTTACTGCCCCAAAGGAAAAAGAGAAGGAAAGAAGGAAGGAAGAGAACTGATCGTGGAAGAGAATGAAAGAGGAATATTTTGAACCTGGAAATATTGGGAATTGGCCATGAATAAGCACCATGAACCATTTGATTTCTTGCTCTGTAATTTAAAATAAAATCATATTCTCTAGATAGGCTTAATTCTATTATGTTTCCTCTTATTTTTCTGGTAAACATAACTAGAACATTAAAAATAAACGCATAAAAGCAAGTGAGATTCTGAGGTACCATCTGAAGTACAGGTACTCTAATCAGTAGATTTCAGAGTAATTTTGTATTTTTAGTGCATTTGACTTTCTATTATATCTTATTTCAAATTCTGGACATTGCAGAAATTTTTATTTGGTTGAATGTCAATAATTACACGTGCACTTAACATCCACAGGTTGTCAGGAAGCAAGTCGGAAACTTGGGCATTGCCTGAAAGTTCAACAGGTTGAAAAAAGGCATATTATTTTTTAAAGAAGTAATAATACTTCAAAATGCAGAATTTAATTAGATATTATAAAAAAAAGTCTGGAAACGCTATTTTATTTTTTGAAACTACTGAGGGGTGATTGGCATACAAAAAACTGTACATACCTAATGTGTACAACTTAATGAGGTTGGAGATAAGTGTGCAGCCCTGAAACTGTCACCACAATCGATTCTATATGCTATACATCTGTCACCTATCAACATTTCTCATGCTCTTTTTGTTGTTGTTGTTTTTGTTGCTGTTTTTGGCCAGGGCTGGGTTTGAACCTGCCACCTCCAGCATGTGGGGCCGGCGCCCTAGTCCTTTGAGTCACAGGTGCCGCCCCCTCATGCCCTCTTCATTATATTTTTTTCTGATAAGAACACAACATAAGGTCTATCCTCTTAGCACAGTTTTAATTCTATGATACCATGTTAACTATAGGCACTGTGCTAAAGAGAGGCTCTCTAGCACTTACACATCTTGTGTAACCAAAACTTTGTGCCCTGATACTAATACCTCCATGTTTCCAAGTCTCCCAGCTCCCAGCAACCAGCATGCAGTCGACCTCTGAGTCCATTTTAAATTGATTATATTAAGTGGCATCATCTCTTCTGTGTCCTGCTTATTTCACATATCATAATATCCTCAGATTTATCCATTTTGTCACAAATGGAAGGATTTCCTTCTTTTCTAAGTCTGAATAATATTCCATTGTAAGAATACATCACATTTTCTTTAATTATTCGTCAATGGACATTTCACCAGTGAAATCTTTTATGGAAATAGAAAAACAAATGTAAAATTCCTACAAATAGCAAAAGACCCCAAATAGCCGGAACAATTTTGAGCAAAAAGAACAAAGCTGAAGGCATCACATCTTCTGATTTCAAAACATATTAAAAAGTATCAAAATAGTATGGTATTGGCATAAAACAAAACATAGACCAATAGAACAGAATAGAGACCCCAAAATAAACTCATGTGAGTATGGTCAACTGATCTTTAGTAGGCAACCAAGAATACCTGGTGGAAAAAGGAAAGTCTCATCACTAAGTGGTACTGGGAAAAGTGAATATGCACAAAGTAATGAAATTGGACCCTATCTTATACCGTACACTAAAGTGAGAATTGAATAAATAAAAACTTAAACGTAAAACCCGAAATTATAAAAATCCTAGGAGACAACACAGGGAAATGGCTTTTCAACCATGGCTCGATGATTTCTTGGATAGGACACTAAGAAAGGTGGATAGGACACAGGAAGCAAAAGCAAAAATAGACAAGTGAGATTACATCAAACTGGAAAGCCCGGCTCAGTAAAGGGAACCATCAACAAAATGAAAAAGCAACCAACAGAATGAGAGAAAGTATTTGCAAGCTATATATTTGATAGAGGATTAATCTCTGATATATAAGGAACTCCAGCAACTCAGTAGAAAAAAAGTTAGCTAAATACAAAATGGACAAAATGAACAAAGGGCATGAATAAACGTTTCTACAAAGACAACACAGAAACCGGCAAGTATATGGAAAGGTGTCCCACATCACTAAGCATTACGGAAATGAAAAGCAAAACCACAATGCGATATTGCCTTACACCTGTTAGAATAACTACTGTCAAAAGTCAAGACAAGTTTTAACAAGGATGTGGCAAGAAAGACGTTTTTGCACACTCATAATGGGAAAGCAAGCTGGTGCAGCCTCCATGTCAATCAGTATGGAAGTTCCTCAAAAAATTAAAACTATCGTAAGATCCAGCAATCCCACTTCTGGGTACATATCCCAAAAAATTAAAGTCAGAATTTCAAAGACATATCCATGTTCCTTTGTTCATTGTAGCATTTTTTCCTCACTAGCTAAGATTTGGAGTTACAAAACTTTTAGAACCATATTGATTTGTTTAAATTCTGGCTCTGGCATTCTTTTTTGGTTTCAACATGTCACAAATTCTCTGAACTTCTGTTTCTTTTTATGTAGAGAAGGAAAAAAAATTTTTTTCCCCAATAGATTTTTAAGTATTAAAAATAATGTATGTAAATCCAGCAGAACTTTCCAGGTCCTGCAAGCATTCAAAACTTACATATTAATTATCTAGTGACTAATTATCTAGTGTGCTAATCTAGTGACTGCTACTGCTATTATGTAATTTGAACTCTTTGGGTTAAAATATATTCTACAAATACAAAGAACTGGCCATGATTAGTAATAAAATCCGTACATACAGAACCAACTGAAGCTTAGAGGAAACTTAAGGAGGTTTAGTTTTAAGATGCTTACCCAAACAGCCTGACCTGTGAAAAAATCGCATTTCTTGATCATAAACATCCTACTCTTTCAACAAATCCTGACTCTTGAATACACTAAACCTAGTCATAGTAATGACCTATGAAACATATAATTTCTTACTATCTTCCTAGTGATAAACTAATTCTCTTTGCCGTGCTACATGCCCGATAACATTGACAGTGATTATTGCTATTCCTTCAACTATGAGGAAACAATTTTTAGAGTGAGGGTGTATTTTAATTCAAGTTTTCATGGAGAAAATTATGGGGAATTTTTTAAGTGTATGTTTTGTTTATCTCTGATCAGTTCAAGTATTAAGAACTTGCTTTAATGTATTTTTGGAGAGTGGGGACATAGAGTGATACCATACCTAAAAAAACTTGGAAAATAGAATCATGTTACATCTTTAGGGTAGAAGCTTAATAGAAGTTACATCCTGAACTTGAGATGGTCTATCTTCCTTTCTTCCTGTCTCCTATTTTGCCTCCTTTTCTTCCATGAATCTATTATAAAGTGTGCGTGTCTCCACATTTGAGCTTCATTTGAGCTTCTGGAGATAACCATGATAGTAGATAATGGCAGGGTTCTTACTCTGGAGAAGGTCATCGTCTTTTGGAAGAAATAAACAAGTCATCAGACCACTATACTTTGTTAAAATAAATGTTAGATTAGCAATGAACACCAGATGTTAAAGGAGTATAGTGGTAAAATGCATAATTCCTGTGTGGGGTATATCTGTGCATTTTTCAAACTAATTTTCTACATCCTCTTACTAGAGCGGCAGTGTATACTGACTTGCCTCTTGGATGCAGATTTGGTCTTGTGATTTGCTATTGGTAATAGAATGTGCTAGAAGTACTAGTACAGTACGCTAGTTTCAAACCTTAGCCTGAAGAGGTTTAGCATATTTCAACTTGCTTCCAGGTACCTCTGCCATCCCACAAACAATAAATGCCCTAGTTAGCTGTCTGGTCTCAGGAGGAGATAAGAGATGCATGAGCAAATTTAACCAGGTCAGAACTACTTAGCTGAGCCAAGCCTAGAGCAGCTAACACCCATTTGACTCAGACACGTGAGCTAGAAAAATGCATATTGTATGCTACTAAGATTTTATGGCTATTTCTTACTTAGCTTTATTATACCAACAGGTGACTGAGAAAATTATTGAATTGAGATAATGTATAGGTCAGAAAAACACTGAACAATGGAAGACAAGGGGAGGACATGGAAGAATGTTTACATTCTTATTATGAAGGGAATTTGATCAAATAAGAATTTAAAATAAATGAGTTGTACAAATGTCTGGTTATAGGGACCCTTTATAGTTTACCTTTCTCTCTTCTCTCTCTCCCTCTGTGTGTGTGAATATATATATGTATATATATACATATATGTGTGTGTGTAGAGGGAGAGGGAGAGAGAAATCATATACAAACAGTAATCAGGAAGGAGAAGAACACATCTGACTAGCCACCTGGCTACACCTCAGGTGAGGTCTGGAAGGCTTTCAAGAGAAGATTCTGTATGCCACAAGGGATGAACACACAGGAGAATAATGATATGTGTCTGTAATATTGACTCTACTATGTGTGATCTTGTAGATTTTCTGTAGACTTCATATTTTCTTCCACTGATAGTAAAATTCTAGTTGTTGATATATCCATGTTGCTTCACCTTGTTTGTTTATTGCCAATTGGTACCTGGGGCGAGGCCTCAGGATTGGGCAATATAGTTGTAGAGCTTATTCCCTTGGTATGCAGATTTTTGTAATTGGTTTCAGGTATAAATATAACATCTTTCTGTTTGCTGTCCATTTTCTTCCACAAAAGAGGTTACAGCATAACCAGAAAGTTAGGAAGGATAGATTGGGTTGTCAAAACCCTACACTTGGACGTCTCTTTCTTTTTCCTAATTATTCCAAGAAAATGTCAAATGTCAACTTCATTTGAAGATTTTCACAATCTTTTTTTGTCCAAAGATAATCCTATTTCTTCTGCGATCTTCAACGTTTTGGGCTTTCCTTCTTTATAGCATTTCTCACTTTCTAAGTTGTGTCATGCCTTGCCTCCACTTACAGAATGTGGATGTTTAGAGAACTGACCATGCCTTGTCTACTGACTGAATGTGGTTTACGTCATCTGGCACAATATTTGGTATGTGCTCAGTTACTGTTGTAATTTCAGGTAGTGTACCTGCCCCTCCATCAAATCTTCAGTGGACCCATATGTCAACATACTAAAACTTGGTTATTTCCTGCTTGAGCAGGAAGCATTGTTTCCACCATTTATGGAACCCTTCTTCTGGAGAGTGATATATCTACATCAAAGTATAATTTCACTTCTGATTCAATTTGGGCTCCTTTTCTGCTTATAGACTCAGTTCAAATTCACTCTGTATACTGTTTCTTAAAAAAACTGAACTTGATTTAACACATTCTATAGTAAGAGAAGCAAAACTGAAATTTCTCATCACAGAGGAAAACACAAACCAGTGCATACTTGATAATTTGTTCTGTGCAAAGAGGATGCCTATTATGGAAACCCAAACTAAGTGTGAAACATCTAACATTTAATTTCTTAAAGGAAGGCTATACTTGTTATTGCTGGCAAAGTTATGAAGACATGAGGAGTTGTGACATGTTGCATCAAAATGTATATTAACGCCCTTTTATAGCCAAACAAAAGGCTTCTAACTGAAGTCATTCATTCACAAAAGAAGATTCCTGGCAAAAGTCATATTTATATATTTTTACATTAAAAATTAGGAAAAATTTGGCTTAATTTTTAACCATTTTTTTCCAATTCATTTTTATGCTTCTAGCAACATAATTCTACTATAAAATATGAATCAATGGCTCTAACATCGATGGCTCAAACATTTCAGGAACATAAGTTACAAGTAGAATGCTTATTAAAGTGCGAATTTCCATATCAAATTTGAGATACTCTGTGTCTGCCCAGGAAATGACTTTTTAAATCACCACTGTAGGTGATTCTGCTATAGATTGTTGTAGTTTGTCCGTGAACCACACTTTGACACAGACTGAATTTTCTATAATATATGCAAATAAATTGAAAATTACTGGGCATTGAGAGGAAATCACCCTTTGTTGACTATCTGATGTCTTCTAAGTTATAGTAGTGGCTATTATTAAAGTCATGTTCTGAAAATAAGAAATAGAGTCTTCCAGAAACCTCTTTGAGACCCATTAGAAATGGATTAAAAGGGTAGGTAAGTTCCACTCACCTATCTCCTCATCATTCATCTTTTGTATCTTTGATGAGTTCAGTTTTTCCTTAATTTATTATAAATAAATTCTCTTAGGTAAAATAGTATTCTAATTAAAATTTGTTTGGAAAGGGATATGATATAATCATATGCTCACCAACTAATATTTATATTTTTCAAAATTATAAAGTTTTGTGTTCCAAAATCTAGAAGCCATTTCTGCATTTTCCCTTAATATTTGACTCATTTCTAATTTTTACAAATTTTCTTTATTTCTTCTTTTAAAAAAAAATCTTGATAGAACATATAGACATTTAATTTCCTGCTTTCATTCTAATTTTTCTTTGCTAAAATGTATGTACCCCCCAAATTACCATGGTGCCATCTATTATCATTTACTGATGTTATTAACTTTCTTCCCATATAATTTTTTGCATAGTGCATTGGCTTTAAGGCTAAAACTGAAAACATGATATCCTGGATTTATTTATTATTTTTAATAGGAAATTTGTTCAAACAAAATCAGCAACTATTTGACATAAAGTGTAAAGGAAAATATTTCTCTTAAAACTTAAATTGATAACTAAGAATTAGAACAAAGCTGAAAGAAATAATAACTGAGCATTGAGTGTCTGACAGGTGCTGTGGTGATTGGAAATAAATCAAATTGTTCAATTAATAGACTAATGGTGACCATTTGTCCTTCACCATGATTGGTATTTTCTTAGCCCATTTCATTTAATCCTTAAGTCATAACAAAATACATATAACATCTTGCCTGTGTAACAAAAGTCATGTATGTTTAAACCTATCTTATGGATCTATTTCCTATGTGTGATTTGATATGTTGTGGTTATATAATGGCGTGGAAATGTCAGAGATTGGACTCATTCTACTTTGGTCTGTATCTTGGTTTCGCTAGTTATAAACTTCATGATCTTGAACAAGTTATTTAACTGCTCCAGTTCTCATTTTCTTTGCTGGCAAAGTGGAAATATTAATGGCTTGTATCTGATAGTGTTACTATGAGCATCACTGGGACAGTCTAGGTGAAACACTTAGTCATATCTTCTGTACAGAGCAAGCACTTCATAAGTGACATCACCATTGTTATTATTTTGTGACTGTATAGAAACCTACTGTGGGATAACTCACATAATCTATTAATGGTAGTTTGGCCTGCTGCGAGGAGTATAATGAAGAAATGAGGAATTTAAGGAAAACTTTTACTTATTAGTCTTGTAAACATGAGTGGGTTTTCTTTGGCAATTTAAATGATAAATGTATTTTAAAATTAAAAGCAACACATTACTTTCGATTTTAAGATTATTATGATTATGGAAATATCTAATAACTCAGGCTATTTAAGATTATATTTGAGAAGACACCAATGCTTTTTCAATAGGTTTCTAGACTCTAATCAGTGAACTTAATGCTGGATTTATCTTTTGATGTTTATTTTCTTTCTCAGGTTATAAATTCCTTTGGTATACAGATAATATCCTGTGTGGCTGTTCATTATAGATCTTTAGAAAAACATGTGGACTGACACAGTCTCTTGAGTTCCAAGCATTTACATTTTAACATATCTACTTGTTTACTCAAAATTCATCAAATGCTCATACATGGACATGTTAAAAATTATTTAATTTAAAATTTTGACTTGGTTCTAGAATTTGCTTCTTGCATTTTCTTTTCTTTCCCTTCCTCTCCCCACCCCCTGGTGGAGTGATATGATTGATAGAAAGAATGGGAAGAGTGAAGTATCAACATAATTTAAGCAATACAAATAGTAGAGCCATCATCTATGAATGAATATTTTTCAGTACATATAGCCCAAGAATCTGGCTAAGTTACAGTCTAGTGAAGCAAAAGAAACATGGGAAATATATTAGTAATGAAATACATCAAAACCATTTTAATGATAAGATACAAGTATATTAAAAGAGTGTGTAGTTACCATGAGTGGAAAGAAAAGGAAATGATAGAGGCATTTAGAGGAGAGAGATTTCAATGGAGGCAGGTAAAGGCTTTTAGTTGGGTTTTGATGAGTAAGATATGAATAAATATGAAGGAATAGGGAAGACCTTCTATAAAAAGAGAATGATGAAGATGAAAGTACTCATACCAGAGAGCACACACAATCTGCCTAAGGCTTTTCCCCCTTTTTTTCTCCTTTATTCATCATTTAGGTGGTACTTGTTCCAAATGCATATTCCTAGGTTCAAATGCCAACCTTCCAAATCTGATTTTTTGAAGTTTGGAACAACTTTTTTAAAGTCAGAGAACTTTTGATGTCCACCATTTTTTTTTATAAAAAAAAAAATTGGTAACCGTTAGTTTAACTTATGACATTCAGTGGATACTATCTCTTAATAAATAATTTATTCTCATTCCCCCCCCCCCCACTGCCTCCCAAGTGTTGTCATATTCCTCTGGACAAGAGTTCACTAGTTTCTGTGAGAAGTCACATGCCATCAGGCCAGCACTCAGCACTCTGTATGTGTGCAGGGCGATGGTGTGGGCAGGGATCTTCCAGCTGTTCTGTAGACAGCCTCGTTACTAATTATGCTGATTTCAGCTCAACAGCTCATGATTGCTCTACAGATCTGCTGACTCTGTGGTTGGCTTTTCTCCAGGGCACTAATGGAAATGGTCGCTTTTACCTTTGATGAAGCCTCCTCATGTGCAAATTCTGAAATTTTGCTTCCTCCTTTTGGATATATTTTTAAACATAACCCAATCTGCAATCTATCCTTTATAACATCTCTTACTAGCTTATGATATTCACATCCGTTATTATTACCATTATATATTCCTGTATGTATGTCTTGACTCTCTTTCAGTGGAACTCTGGGTAATGAGTGGACTTTGTCAAATATGGACTCCATTCACCTTAAATCTGCAAATGGTTCTTTTAAACCATTCAAACACTTACTAACTTGATAAATGTCATATGGAATCTCACTATGATTAAATTTACATGACTTTGATTACTAGGAAGCCTAATCATTTTTTTAATAATTTAGTCTGCACTTGGATATATTAGACTTTGTGAGAGGCAGATTAGCTTCATGGCTGACTCAGGCAAAGCAGCTGCTCATGGCTACACAAAAAATGTGTTGCAGGCTGAGGTTTCACAGAGCCTTTCTCCACAGATTTCTGCTTACTGTTTCCTTCTTCCCTTCCTAAAAATGTGTAGGTTATAGATGATGCAAAGGAAGCCAGTCTAACTCTGATGGGTCATCAAAAATTCTGAATTAGTTGAGACTGAATCAAAAGATTTTTAATGACCAGCCCCCAAATAGAATCTTTTCCCTAAGTATTAAATTAGCTTATGCCATGTAGTAACTGAAAGGAAATCTTCCTAAGGAGAGTTAATGGTAACACCTCTTTCCAAGTTATAAGGACAAAATCTTTGATATTATCCTTAAAACAATCCTTTCTCAATTGTTCAATTCTTCAGCAAGTTTTATCAAGATATATCCTCAAACACACTCACACCCTTATCACTCTTTCTCTGATTCTATCCTCTTTCAAACTCCTATCATATTTTTTTCAGATTAAAAGTTCTTGGCTTTTAATAAACTTCTTGTGTGGTTAATAAACCACAGAGTTCTGCAGCAGCAGCCAACTAACCCTTTTAAAATGTAAGTCAAATCCTGTCACTCCTCTTCCAAATCTCTGCAATGCTCCGCATTTTATTTAGAATACAATTTCCTATAAGACGCTAAAGGTATAGAACCTGTTACCTCATGCCCTCTCAGTCTACCTCTCCACGCTTTGAAACCTCACTTTCCATTCTGCTTGGGAAGTTTGCACTGGCTTTTTCCTCTACACACTTCATTGCCTTCAAGTCCTTGCTTAATAATAACTTTCTCAGGGGGACAGACCTGACCCCTCTCCTTAAAAATGGAACCACCCAAGCTGCTCCCCCATCATGTCCAATCCCTAACTCCTTTTTGTTCCCCACCTCTGCCTTGGCACTTTGTCAGCTCCAAATGTTGACAGAGAGTCTTGATTATTTTGCTCATACAGGTATTCCTTTTGCCTAGAAGAGTATCCAATTCAGGTGTCCTCAAAGTACGGCCTGTGGGCCACATGTGGTCCACCAAGGACATTTATCCGGCCTGCCAGGTATTTTTGCCACTGCTGCCTGTCCTGCTTAGCAGCCGACATGTCCCGGGGCCCGCAGTCTGGCCCTCCAACGGTCTGAGGGACTGTGAACTGGCTCCCTGTTTAAAAAGTTTGAGGACCCCTGCAAGGTTCAGTGAATACTTGTATGAATGTGGGACCAGACCACTTCATGCATATCCCATAATATCCCAAAGTATGTTTGCTAGATTGGTACATAATAAAGACTTTTTTATTTTGTGCAATCAAAAGAGATGTACTGTTGTCATAGGCTTCATCAAAAATTCTGCTTCCCAGGAAAGCAAAGTATTTATCTGACCAGTGTTGCTATATAATATTGAGATGTCTTTCAGGTGCAATGCTAACACATAGTGGGTAGGATTTTGGGTACTTCTTAAATTTAATAAATTCCATGTAATAATCATATTTTTGAGTAAATCCACATATTGAATTGACTTTATCATTACATATACAAGATATATTTTGTAAAGCATTGGAAAAATGGTTTTCATGAATCTGTATGCAATATTTCGTAAGGTAAATAATTTTTCAAAAGCAAGATTACTACTTTCAATTAAAAATAAAAACAATTTATCTCCATCTCTCTGCTCATAATATTTGATTCAAACAAAAAGGCTAGCATAAAAATATAAAGTGAGAGAATATATTTAACATTCAGGTAGACAGTTTCTTGAAGCTAGGGTTATATTCTGGTAATTGCATGGCCTCAATTTGTATTCAAGTAGGCTATATGGCAATTAAGCACTTGGGTTTTAAGATTCAACTTGTAGTTTTGTTCAAATACCCTGGTGTATGTGCATATATGTGCATGCATATGTGTTCATTTCCAATATTTATAAATACACTTTTGTAGCAGTTCATCAAAAGCTTTTCCAATTAGTAAACCGAATCAGTCTTCTACAATAACAGCCCGTCTCTTCCTCTGAACATATAAATGACAGTGATGACACTTATAAACTTGAGAAGGTCACATCTGTCAGAATAGAATGTTGCTTTCTGCCAGTTTTCACTTTGTTCTTTTCCTTTTCCTCTCTCATTTTCTTTCTCTCACTATTTATATTCCTAAAATAATCCTACATGACCATGTCATGCATTTTCCTTTAGTGCGAAGAAGATTAACACACAAAAATGAGCCACAATAAATGGTATAGTCATTTAAAAATGTTTTAGATAAAATGTAATGTTAAAATGTTTACCTAAACATTTAAAGATGTTTTAGATAAAATGTACTAATGTTATTAGTGAAAACTTCTTTTTAAGTTATAAAACTTTGAAAAGAATATTTAGAGCACCCAGCTGTTAGAAAATGATTAGAATTTATCCAGGACTATTCTTGTGACATGTGGTCTCAAGATGTCACAACTGTGGCTAAGCTGAGAAAACACATTTTTTTTGGTGTGAAAAGATCTTTTGTGACCATAATACAGTCTGAGTGTCATGCTCAAGAGATGCCATAGAGATTAGCTTTTATTTCATGCTTCCATTGAAAACTTTCATTTTCAGTTTAAAAATCATGCCAGAGGAAAATGAAGATGGTTGAATTGAGGGATTGGTTCTGCCAATCGTGCATTGTGCATATGCATTCAGAATGTAGGGAGTAAATAAAAAGGAAGAGGATGGTTGAGTACAAGTTCCTCTGAGGCAACTGGGAAGAACCTTTATCTGCAGGCAACCACTTAACTCTATTTATGGTTTGTGGTTTCTTAGCAAGAGGTAAAAAAAAACATGGTAGTTGATTATGAAGAGCTTTTATTTTTTCATTTTTCTGTTGATACTATCCCCATCATATATTGTTTTTTCCATCATATGTTGTATTGTGCTGGCTTTCCTTTCCTACTTTTCTTTGTCTCCAATCTGTCCTGACTCTTTCATCCTATGCACATTTATCTCGTCTGAGTTACTTTTCCACACTTCATGTTCTTCTAGTGTTCACTTTCCACATTCCTCTCCCTCTGTCCCATCTCTATTTTATATTATTCACTGCAATAACTTGTGAAGATCGTTGGTTTCTCATTCTTCCATTGCCCATATCCAATTCTTTGCCGAGTCTATGTATCTCTTTAATGTCTCCCACCTCTAAAATTTCCTTGACTTTTTTTCTTGCTGTTCTCCCTTATGTTTTTATTATCATTAAAATAAATAATGTCATAGCTTCCCAGGCTGCTGTCTTTTGGGTCTTGTTTTTGCCCCAGACAAAACAAACTAAAACTGACCAATAAAAACCAAAACCAAAACCCTTTTACTTTATTCCTGAATACCTAGTATTTTTTTTTCTTTTTTTGCAGTTTTTGGCCAGGGTCAGGTTTGAACCTGCCACCTCTGGTATATGGGACGGGTACCCTACTCCTTTGAGCCACAGGTGCCTCCCCCTGAATACCTAGTAAACTGGGCATGTGACCTTCACCCTTTGTTCAGCCTCTTTAGAAGGGGGTAAATAACATTTTCGGTTTCTCAACTCCTCGTCTTTCTTATTAAGTTGAAATTCTCCTTGTTTCTCCTAATTCCAGGGTACTTGAACTTCCATCCCATGGTCTTTTATCTTCCTTTTTTCCTGAGTCAAGCAGTAATACACTTTTATGACAGTCTTTGTGATAATTGTAGGGCCTCTCTTAAGACTTATGTAAAATTTTGCTTTATTTAGAACTCTTTCATCTCTTGCTCAAGTCACCTACTAGAATGAACATTTTGAAGTCAAAGATTATATATTGCCAAACATTCTTTTTACTTCCTTTAATGTAGTATTGTGCCTTGCATTAGGAGAGAGCGCAATCAATTTTATTTGAATTAAACTGCCCTGATGCAGTTCTATATCCATGATTTGGGGATCATATCCTTAATGTTTTTGGCTTCAGAAAACCTTCTGATGGCTACCTTCTAACCATAGAAAAGTACCTAAACATATTGCAAAACTTGGTTTTCTTAAACGAAAGTCCTAAGGCTGTTTTGATCTCATCTCAGTTTACCGAACTTGTCCAAAAATTATACAGTTCCAAAGACTGATCACTAGTGGGTCAAAAACACATACTTGCTAAACTTGTATGAGTACTAAGATGATCCTTTTGCTAGGTATTAATGCTGGGAAGCTTTAAGCCACAGCAGTACACTAAATTCCATTGCAGATTGGATACATCATGCCAGGACCAGAAATGTCTTAGATCCTGGGAGAGGAGGAGAGTAAGTGGAAGAGTTTTGTGGCATTGGTATTGAGTGCTATAGATTTTAGTGGTAAATGTAAAAAAAAAAAAAAAAAAAAAAATTGTGTATTCCTCTAAGATTCAACTTATGTTTTCATTATTATTCAGGATAATCTATGAAGCACTACATTTCTATCATTTTTCTTTTTTCTTTTTTTTTTTTTTGAGACAGACTCTCACTTTGTCACCATTGGCAGACTGCTCTGGTGTCATAGCTCACAGCAACCTCAACCTCTTGGGCTCAAGCGATTCTTTTGCCTCATCCTCCTGAGTAGCTAGAACGACAGGCACCAGCCACAACGCCCCACTATTTTTAGAGCATAGTCTCGCTCTTGTTCAGGCTGCTCTTGAACTCCTGAACTCAAGCTTGAACTACAGCTTGGACTGAACTCCTTGAACTCAAGCTAGAATTACAAGCTTGGACTACCTTTCAAATTTTTAAAATTTTCTCAATATGGCTGCATAGTCACTGACCTTTAAATTAGTACCTATATATCATTTATACATTACACATATTAATTATTTATATGTGTATATATAAATGCATATATAAACAGATAAACATACACGAATATATGTATGCATATATACACACACACACATAGACATAGACATAGACAGTATGTAACATTCCTCTACATGTCAATAAAAGTAGAAAAATGGTATGAAAATATAAAAGGAATATGTCAAGGGCATTTCAAAAAGAGTGAAATGTTACAAATTAGACTAGTAATGAGTAAATGAAAAACAAAGAACTGTCTCATTTAAAAAAGAAAAGGAAAACAAAGGGCAATTTAGTTTTCTCACATTTGACTAATTAGTTGTCAATCTTAAATCTTATTATACTTAAATCTGATGTTAGACCTGTGTATAACAAGACATTTGATTGACAAGTAAGTTTTTTCTACAAATGGATGTGATGTTATACTCATGTGTAACTAGGTATTTGATTGACATATGAAAAATATCAGTATATCTTTATATTTCCATGTGAGAGTTGATACTATCCAAAGCAAAATGAAATGATAGGCAAGAATTTGATTATGCATTAGAATCTTATTTCTTTTTCTTTTGGTTAATATAGAATTGCCAAGAAATTAATTTTACTTTAAGATTGATTTTAGAGCATCTTATAGCATCTTATATGAGAAATATACTTAATCACTGAATTGTATGTATATTCTATAAATCTTGACCCTCAATCTCATTCTTAAACCAGACAATAGGATCTCATTATAATACAACTTGCTATTATATGAATTCAGATGTAGGAAAAATAAAATGCTGTTCTGGAGCATAGCAATTAATTAAATGTGAATTCAGGAGTATCAGACTGAGACATCCCAATATTAATGTTACTCAAGGTTACCATTAGATTTCTTTATGCTTCTCTTTATGGATTTATATTGCATTGTGCTTCACATGCTAATCACAAAGTAATTCATATAAGTTATACTTTTGGGGGTAAAAAATTGAGTGTTTCTTCATTTTATTTAAACTTGGACACTTTAAAATTATTTTTTAAAGCAGAAAAGAGTATTTTAAAGTATGTCAATAAGGATTATACCAAAATAGTGTACCATGGTTAATAAAGGTTGACTTAAAATTGAACATATTTCTTTAGTACTGGACTTTTCAGAGTCTTTGTAATGCTGATACTTATGGGGAATGTCCAAGTATGTAAAATAGTATCACGTTCCCCAAACTTCTTTGAGCCAAATCCTTTTCTTAGAAAGTATCAAGTAGGTAAATACAAGATTTGTTTAACATTTTTCAGGAAATAATACTCTGAGCACTTTTTTTTGTCCTTTCTTATAAGAAGTATATTAGGATTGGATAATTCTATAAATATTATTAGAGAAATAATGCAGTTTGGCAAAATATATTAATAATCTTGAAAAATTACAACTTTTTGGCCTGATTTCATTTTTTAAAAATATTCTGATCAATGAAGGATGATAGATTATGACAGAAAATTATTAATAATAGATACCCAAAAATATCTATAGAAAAATGGAAAAGATATACATCAAAATGACCATGGTGGCTTCTCTGGGCAGTAATCTTTTAAATAATTTTAAATTTCTTTTCTATGTTTCTATTTTATAATATATCTGAAATATCTTATGTGGTATCAAATAAAAAAGAAACGTAAAAAGACAGCATCACTAAGTTCCATGAGGACAGGGAACTTAGACCTAGGAATCAGGATCTCTCCTGAGGACAAGACAGAGAAGTCTCAGTCTCTGTTCCTTATGATCTTTATCAGGAACTGTCTCAGGATCAGAGAGCGCTCAAAACATTCATGTTGAACTGCAATAAACAGAATTGACCTGGAACATATCCTTCCTGATGTAAAATTAATCAAAAATGTTTCTAAGTATTATGAAATGTTTCCAAAAATTTAAACTAGATCACTAAATATTGATCACGTCTAGCAGACCACAGTTCCTAGCTTCCTTCATCACTGGTAGTCAGTTTGTGGCATTGAAAATTCATGAATACATGAAAAATTTTTAGGTTAGTAGTTTGTTAACCTACATGCTTTGTATTGACCTTTTCAGATATTAATTTTATCTAAAAAAATCTAATTTTTAGATATTCATAACTCTTACTAATATTATATTTTTAAACACTTGTTCATTTGAAATAGGTTGGTAAAATTTTATATCGATACAAATGTAAAGTTTTTCAAGTCATACACAGAAATCTTTTTCAAAGTTTTCCTTTCCTTTTAGATCTTAGAATCAAAGAACTAGAAACGATTCATAGCGTTCCTGCCTTTAGGTCTGATCATGTTAAATCATTCCCGACAGAAGCCAACCTAATTATAATTCCCAATTGGTTTTGCTCCTCGAAGTGAAATACTCTGTTCTATTGCTCATAACTGATGAATTTTCCTCTGTGCACTTATGATTACCTTCTCCTTATAACTTTCTTATCGGGCAATTTAAAATCCAGGTCCAAAACCTCATCATCAAATTATGATACCAAAATCATTTATAACAATATTATGCATCTTAAACTTAAGACTGACCTTGCAAAGCACTATTCAGGGTGTCCCTAAAGTTTATGTGCAATTTAAAATTGTGTGCAGTTTAAAGAACTTTATGGCCATTCTGTATATGCAATTCTCTCCTTTATCCTGTGACCAAGATTGGCTTTGGTCTAATCATAAACACTGTTGAATCTGACTGAGAATAGGTGATTGTAAAAATAAGATGAACAAATTCTCATTGCTTCAGTAAGCAACACATCATTGACTTTTTCTAATTGTGATTCTCCATACTAGTATACAATACTAGAAGTGTTAATTAGTTCATAATTTCTCTGGCCAGTTACCCTTTAGGCTAGTATTCTACACCATGGAAAGATAGATGGATACATCCATGTAATCCAATGCCTGACAATTTTGCCAGTTAATTCAGACCACTAGTCCCTAGGTAACATCAAAATGATGTCTATGGAATTTTTTGGCCTTATGTTTGAATTATTGTTTCAAACATAGAGATTTGTGGGTGGGGCTTTCTTATAATGCAGTGACTCCTCATGAATTTTATAGGATGCCTACAAAGTTTTTGAGAAAATTATATCAACATAAGTATTGCTGGCTTGGACTGGAATAATATAAAAATACAAAAATGATGCTATGGGACTTCAAAATTCTACTGGCAGGATTAAGGCAGGGTAAACTGCTTAACTGCAAACATGTCTTACTTCTCATGAAAAAGGAAAGATGACTCAGAGAGCAGAACTGAGAGTACAGAGGGAGGAGCTAAGAGTAACAGATAATTATTCCCAAATTATGAGACCTAATCAACAAATTG
>NW_003852401.1:5101597-5104407 GCF_000181295.1 Otolemur garnettii
CAATAGTGGCTGCCTGCCAATAGCCAGCAAGAAGTGAGTTCTAAGGTCATGTAGCTGCAAGAAAATGAATTCTGCCAATATCTGAGTGAGTTCGGTACAGGACAATTACCTAGTTGAGCCTTCAGATGAGATTTACAAAGGTCTCAGAATTGACTCATTTTAGAAAAAGTGCTACATACCTCATTGCTAAATGTCACGATGGTCACCTTTGAAGTACTCCCACTGGGAAGCTATTCATTGATGTCCAAGTCCATCCTTCAAAGGAATTTTGGACCTCTTTCTGGAATGGCCATCAGAGCTGTTGTTGTTTTGCCCTTGATGTCCTGAATGTCTTCAAAAATCCCATCTTTGCATATTTCCTTTATGGAAGAAAAAAATCATTGTGGGCTAGATGAGGTGAGTAAGGAGGGTGTTTCAATACAGTTATTTGTTTGCTGGCTAAAATCTCCCTCCCAGACTGTGCCACCTCCAGTGAGCAGGTGCATTGTACTGATGCAAAAGCCATGAGGTGTTGGCCAAGATTTTCAGTTAAGATTTTCCTGTTTCTTTATTGATGTGTACTTGGTCTGCTGTACTTCTCACAGTCAACTGAGAATTCCAATGCACAATTCAGTGAATTTTTGTAATGTTTTCATCAGGTCTTCTCCTTACTGGCTGCCCTGACTCTCTTTATCAGTGATGCTTTGTCATTTTCTTCATGGCATTATCTCCACAAACTTGGACTAACATGTCCCTGATTTCACTTCCACTCAAGTGTAACAAGAAATTTTAAAATGTTTGTTCATTATTCTAATTCAAGCTCTGGCATTCTTGTGATGGCACATAAAAACATGCAATAGCAATAAAGAACGCCAGTCAGCAAGACACCACTACATATTGACACAAACACAGCTGTGAGGCACTGACATACCAAGTTATGAAACCTTACCAGGTTGTTCGCACAGTGCTGCTGGCAAGTTCATGAACTCAATTGGCAGACCTTTGTTTTCCTGGTCAACTGAATTGCAGCCTTACAGAGTCCCCAGTTGCCATGCCTGGATTCCTAACCTATAGAAACTGAAATAATAAATTTATGCGTTATCATTCTGGGTTGAATATGTATCTCCTCTACTCCCCTCTTCACATGTCTGAGTCCTAACTACCAATGTGATTATACTGAGAGGTGATGTCTTTGGGAGATAATTAGATCACAAGTGTAGAACCCTCATGAACAGGATTAGTGACTTTATAAAAAGAGACCTGAGAGAGCTTTCCCTCTGCCTTCTACCCCATGGAAATACAATGAGAAGATGACCATGGGCAAGTCAGGAAGTAGGTCCTCTCTAGCTGCTTGATTTGCGAGAACCTTGATATTGTACTTCCTGGCTCCCAGAACTGGGATGAATAATATTCTGTTGTTTATAAGCTATTCTGTTTATATTATTCTATTATGGCAGCCCAGACTGACTAAGACAGTTATTTTAAGTAGCTATGTTGTGGTAATTTATTATACAGAAAAAGAAAAATGACACAGAAGTTAGCTTTCCACTGTGCCTGTCCTACCATTATATGTTGCACCTGCCTGAAAGGGCAAGTGACTTGTCCTTCTATTTTCAGAGCTACACACATGAAGAGAATGTACTTTGGCCACCACATTTGCACCAGAACCCAATTTAAGTGAAAAGATTCTGGGTTCCATAGCTGATGATGTAATGAAACAACTTTTGGCAGCCTTGGAAGGGGATAAGTGCATTTTCTAAGTGAGAGGAATGTGGATCATTTGAGGCCATCTTGATGGGTAGTTAGTACACAGCCTTTGAATTTTAATTAGCATTTATTCCATTTATACTTAATGTAATTTATTTAATTTGGGGTTAAATCTACCAACTTATTATTCATATCGTATGTATCATCTAGTCTGTGTTTTTATAATTCCATTTCCATTTTGATCTGTGCAACTTTAGTAGTATTTTAGTAGTTTCCTTGAAGGTTATGGCATGCATATTTTAGTTATAAACAAAGTAAAATTAAAACTCATCCTACTTCTTACAAAACACAACCACCTCAGAACACCTTAACTACTTTTATCTTCTCCTATCTTTTGTACTTGTTATAATCACATGTACTTACAAACACCAACACACAATTTTTATATTTAAATATATGTAAGTTAGATCTATTTATATCTATTAATGCCTCAAGAAAGTATTAATGTTTTATAAATCAATATTCTGCTATATTTACTCACAATTTTTCCAATTTAATTATTTTCTTTCTGCATTTCTGAACATCCAAGCAGGATTTTTTTTTTTAAGTCTTTAGAACTCTCTTTATATCTTCTTAAGATCAGATATGTTGGATTTGTATTCTTTCAGTGTATGTTTGCCTTGTAATGCCCTTATTTCACCTTTATTTTTTGAAGGATATTTTTACAGGGTATAGAATTCTAAGTTTTTGTTTTTTGTCCTTTCAGAGAAAATTTAATTTCTCTGGAAATCATTTGGATTAAAGCCAAATCACTCTAGATCAATCAGTGATAAGTCTGATTAAGATGTTGTCTGAAATATTTATGAGAACTGGCTTAATTTTATGATTACACATCTCTTGATCAATAGACTTTTAAAGTTCCTGACTGAAACTTTGGCTATTAATGAGGAACCTTTCTTCTTAATGAGCTCAGAACTCATATTTTTGTACTAAAATCTGCTGAACTTCTCAGCTTCTCAGAGGCTACTTTCTTAGTTCTTGGCTTCTCAGTTTTCCAGTTCCTTAAATTAGCAAGTATTTTGAGAGAAATTAGACATCAAATATCTGGATAATAATTTTTGGTC
>NW_003852401.1:5104596-5108686 GCF_000181295.1 Otolemur garnettii
TAACTAATGAAATATCATTTGTCAAACCTACCCCCCCTTTTTTGATTCAAAATATCACTTTATTACCCTTGGTAGAGTGATGTGCAACCTCAAACTACTGGGCTCAAGCAATCCTCTTGCCTCAGCCTCCCAAATAGATGGGACTATAGGCACCAGCCATAATGCCCAGCTAATTTTTCTATTTTTAGTTGAGATGGGATCTTGCTCTTTCTCAGGCTGGTCTCAAGCTTCTGAGCTCAAGCCATCCAACCACCTCAGCATTCCAGGATGCTCAAATTGCAGACATGAGCGACCATGTCTGGCCTATTAAGGCTTTCAATGACTTCCACGTTGCTAATTCAACTATCAATTTATAATCCTAATACTTACTACCTACCTACATATTTTAACACTATTGGTATTTCTCCTTTATCATCTTTATTTACTTGATCTCTAGGGGTTTACATTCTCTTTCTTTTTTTTCTCCTACCATTTTTTTCACTTCTCACTTCTTTTTGCTGATTTTTACTCTTCCTCTACACCAAGAGTCAATAATTACAAGTATTTTGTGCTTTGTGGTTCACGTATATGTTTTGTGTCTACTTTTCCTACTTTGCTGCATCTGCCACCACTGCTAACTCTTTTCTTCTTATTCTTTTTGTTTTGTTTATAAAACACATCAAAGTGTAGAAAATAAAAATTTTAAGACCATACACAAATATACCATGGATTGAATTTGGCCCTCATACTATAGTTTAGTGACTCCAATGCTAGACTTTTAATATTGGTGTGCCCATGGCATCATTCTTAAACTCTTTCCCCCTTTTCATATACACAAACACTACCTTGGAAATATCTTCTAGGGTCATAGCTTTAAATTACATCTATATACTGTTGACACCCAAATTTATATCTGAAGTCAAGACTACGATCTGAAGTACAGATCACTTATCTAATTGCTTAATCAATATCTCCACCTGTGTGTCTACCAGACACTTGTAACTTTACATCTTCAGAATTAATCTTCATATCTTCATGACTTCCCAAATCCTTTTATTGTAGTCTCTGTCATATCAGTTGACACCAGCTTCATTCTTCTAGGTTTTCATGTCAAAAATTTGGGTTCATCACCAAATCAAACTCTGTTCTCCTTTAAAATAAATATATGATCTCCCTTAGGAAGGATTTCCCGTAAATACAGACATTGAAACAATAATTTTAGTGCAAATCGTTTATTTGGGAGATGATTTCAGGAACTGCAACTAGAGAAATGGGGACAGGAGACAGGGAATGAAAGGCTCCTAGTAAATGGGGCATTATCAAGTAAATTACTTACCACAGGCATGTGGAACTTAATCTCACTGGGAATTCCAGAAGCCAGTAGAAAATATACTTTAGAGGTGCTATTATTCTACTCAGTGATGAAAGAAGTGTTATTTGTCCATGATTGTTTAAGGTCTATTCCTAAGGGATATTAATTTCTTGGGTGCTTTTGTTCTCTACATGTGTATGTACAGGGAGAGTAGATAGTCTTCAGTGAAAAGAAGGAGATGCCAGAAGTTGGAAATTGAGGTACCATGTGATAAATTGTCTGTAACAGAACACCACTAGTACTGTTCATTTCACCTTGTACCTCTTATTAAGTCCACTTCATGCTGTCACTGATTATTTAAAAAGATTGCCTGGCTATAATTTCTACAGAAAGATTTAAAATAATTAATGTCCATTATCTCCCTCCTCTTTAAATCATTCTATGTTCCTCTCTCTCTTAGCAGGCATAGTTGTTTGTGTGGTATAATATTGCAGTCCTTCCTCTGAAAGAGAAAGGACTTAGTTATTATGTTATTGGGGGACCATTTTTAAAATGTCCATTAAAGGTTATACCAGACATGGGATCACATAGAGCCATCATAGTAAATTTCCTGTATTTGAGACATATTTTTGTTACCCTACTATTTGACAGTACTCATATCTCCTCATGCTAATCGGAATTAATTTACTTATCCACTATAACAATTTTTTTCTTAGCTGTTGCTCTGCTGGCATGGAGCAATACAAATGTGGTAGTTACAACTTTAGGATTAGTGGAATGCTTTTTCCATTCTCTGGTATAACTTCCCTGAAATCTTCTTGCAACAAGAGCCTCTAATTTCGAAGAGCCTGAAATTGTGAGCATGGGAAGCCTATTCTCCCGAGTGGGTCTCTGAGATTTATGATGAGAGGCACACTCCTATTTATACCCCTTAGTTCTTTATGTTCAGAGATATGGCACATATTATGTATGATTAATGTTAAGTTCAAAATATATATTATGTATGATTAATGTTAAGTTCAAAATATATAACTCTTCTTGAAGAATAGTGCCTGAACCTTACAAGGTATATGCCCAATACCTAATCTAACCATGTCTGTAAGGGACCATTCAAATTTCTATCTGGTATCAATTTTTTAAATGGCACAGTATATGGAAGACCTGGTGGATTTTGTAGTCATCTCTTCATTGTTGTACCTCACCAAAAAAGCAAGTGGCTCATTAGAAGCAGTATTTTGAAGGATTTCACGAAAACCCCCAACTGCTGGTTGACCTGAGGCCTATTCTGTGTCCTTTTTACCCTGGAGCTCATACTCTAGGGTAGCAGTTTTCCTGCAGAAGCATCCTTTCAAGGTGATTGCAGATATACAAGAGAGCAATATCAACTGCACAAGCATATTTTCAGCCTCTGTTAAATGTTATGTTTGATAACATCCCATTGGCCAATCTAGTCACACAGCTGAGCCACAAGTCAAGAGGTAGGGACATATTCTCTTTGCACAAAGTTTGGATTGAGGTAGCAAGTTAATATTTTTGAATAATTAAATCTTCTCTAGTCTTCTCCTTTGTTCACAAATTTTGATCCTCCTCTCAAATAGAAATGTAGTCACTACCATCCACAATTCCCCAATCTCTTGGTGAATCTTGGCATCAGTTTACCAGGAACTCATGGTCTAGATGTGAATCTTTTTCACATGGAGAAACATGAACTGGCTCGGTGCCTATAGCTCAACCGGTAAGGCGCCAGCCACGTACACCTAAGGTGGTGGGTTCGAATCCCTAGCCCGGACCGCCAAACAACAATGACAGCTGCAACCAAAAAATAGCCGGGCTTTGTGGCGGGCACCTGTGGTCCCAGCTACATGGGAGGCGGAGACAGGATACTCGCTTGAGCCCAGGAGTTGGAGGTTGCTGTGAGCTGTAATGCTACGGCACTCTACCTAGGGGGACAGCTTGAGGCTCTGTCTCAAAAAAAAAAAAGAGAGAGAAACATGAACTAAAACAAACAAACAAAAAACAAAAAAAACAAATGACCTACCCCACACATATTCAGCCCAGAGTGGTGACATAGAGGCAGGAGAAAAAAAAAAAATCCCCTTTTAAAAAGGAGAAATAGGAAGACAAAGTAACTGCTTCATAGCATGTTTTATAACTCTCTGAGTGAAACTGGTCAGGACTCTTTTCCCAGGATGTAGGGAGTCTTGCCTTCTAGACATCTCTTTCTGCTACCTGGCAGTGGCTGCAAGCCTATTATTTTCTAAGGGTCTGAGCTCAGACTTCTTAAGCTGTTTCCTTTTCTATTGTCTTCCTTGATCATTTCTAAAGACAGAATTGTAGAATTAACCCTTTGGTGGTAGGAAGCTTTCTCAGCCTACTTTTTTTCCCAAGAGAAAGTTGTAGATTAAGAAGTATTTTTGCATTGCAAACAGTCTCAGTCATATTTAGTCCATGTTGGCAGTGCTTTTATAAATACAATCCTCAAGAATTGTGTAGCTTTTTAAATGTACTTGAGTCGCATTGACTTGCACAATTCTGTTTTGGGACATGAATATCTTTCTAGACTCAGTTATGTATATATTAAACAAATCAGGATTTTGAGGGAACATGCCCTAAATCCTTCTAGAAGTACTTTTATGTAGATGAGAGAATCAACAAGGCTTCAATCTAATTATGTCTTAAGTCTCAACTAAGGGTTCTCTAACCACACCTTACTTTGGTCTTTTTACTCTAAAAAATGACTATCTGGAAACCTCTGGATTTGGTCAGGTTAATTTATAAAATCTATATCTTTTTTTTTTT
>NW_003852401.1:5108716-5119257 GCF_000181295.1 Otolemur garnettii
AAATAGGCTTACACAGTAGCCAATTCTTTTCTAAATATATTTCTTTCTTATGGTACCTTATTAAATGTGTCAGTAGCAACCACCTCATTCTTTTAAAAATTGCCATTAATTTCATCTTGTAATTATACCAGTTTATCATGCACTTATTCTGCCTGCTACAGTTTTGCCAAATGTTGTTGCTACATAATAGGGGTCACCATTTTTCTAGTCTCATATGACAATTTCTCACCATTTTTCAGCCTCTTTTAACAGTTTATTCACTATCCAAGGTCTAATTACAAAACTAGTATTACATGTTTTAGGTATTTGTTATCTGTTACTATCTAACATACTGTCACAAAGCTCAGTGGTGTAAAGTAGCAATTATTCATTCTTACTAATTTGTTCATGAGTTGATGGGGGTCAGCTGATTTAAGGAGGATTGAACTCTGAATCTTTGCTTCCCATCGTGAGTCTGATTCATTGGCTGGACTTGATTTCACAGTACTGTTTGGGCTTGAGTCCAACATGTGTTCATTCTTGTTCTCAGCCTGAGGTAGCAACAGCTATGTAGAGAACTATTTTTTTCAGCTTGATGGACAGAGTATTAAAGAGCAGCCTAACTGTACAATCACATTTCAAGTCTCTTCTATTATGTTGGCTAATATCTCATTGGCCAATAAAAGTCACATGACAAAGGTAAATCTACTTAGCTATTGAAGTGAGAGGTGAACTGATGACTAATTTTAAAAAATAACATAATCTACTATAAAATATATGTCTTCTGCTGGTTTCTAAGTGTGTCCATCTTTGTTGTGTGCTTATAGACTGGGGAAATAACAAGGGAGTCCAAAGACCCAGTGGTCCCCTGGTGAGATAAATCTATAGCAGGATTTTATTTTCCATCTGGCCTTTGAATGCCCCATTCTAACAAGGATGGGTTATTTAAATTTGTTGCTGTCAGTGTCAGCTCACACACCATATCCCGCATGCCCTAGATGATTTCAGTATTCTTTTCTCTGTGATATAAAATTACTCTGATAAATGGCCACAGTTCTTTGGGAAAATATTGGAGAAATCATTACTATCTCCACTTGCAGTGACATTGCAAAATCTTTCTCCAGTGCTCCTACCTTTCCTTTTAATTGATGGGCTTGGATTTGAAAATAGGCTCAAGATTAAAAATAGAGCAAATGATAGTGATTATTGCTGTGACTGGTGTCATATTTTCTATTGATTGCTGATCCACTTCACTTTATCCTCATTCTCTGCCCGGTCATCCCACCCCTAGGAACACCATAGTGTCAGCTATTGCTACAGAATCCTGTGGGTCAGGACTTTCTAGTGGCCATTCTGGACTTTTTGGGGTTCATTACAGTAATTATATCTACCAGGCCTCTGAAAGTTATGCACTATCTCCTGACTTCTGTTATTTTGTAATCCTGTCATATCCACTAATTCTGCATCCCCTATTTTCAAATCTGTTCCATAGAGAACAGTCACCATTTAGCTTCTCAGTGATGCTGGTGGCCACTTCTCTAGCATAAGAGGTCAGAAAATTAAGTTCATGAGCTCATCCTAGAAAAGGTGCTACATACCTCAGTGCTGATTAACACGATGGTCACCAGATGGCCAGAGGGAGTACTTCAGAAGTGACCATCGCGATTCAGCAATGAGGTATGTAGCACTTTTTCTAGGATGAGTTCATAAACTCAATTGTCCAACCTCTTATACTCACTGTTGGAGCTAAGGAAATAAATATCTTCTGGCCTTTTCAAGGCAATATAGTCTGTTGATGTTTTCTGTAGTATTATATCATAAGTATATTCTACCAAGGCAGTTTTAGCCCCTCCACATTATTATGGGGGGAGCATTTTTTCCTGAAGCTTCAATGAACTATCCCACTTGTGTATTAGGACTGGATCCAAAGTGTTCTTGCCATGTCATTAGTTTCTGAGTCTCCTGAGAATGGAAAGTGCTTTCATAACAATACACTTTCGGTATCAAGTCTATCTTCATGTGTCTAAGATCCATTCCTGAGCATATTCCTCAAGTTCCAGCCAAATATACCATCCAGCTCTTGCAGCTTCTTTGATAATAGTCTTTTTTCCTCCTATAGTGGAGATAGCAGTCCTACAACTGTGTCATGATGCAACTTAACTATTAATATTACTATTGATCTGGATCAAAAGAGATAAAAGGAAGTAGGGAAAGATCTTGAAGAGTAAGCATCTTCTCATTTGTCATCAGGTGAACACTTGATGTGGTCCTCAGACAACTGAAGTTTGTTATCAAGATAACTGACGGTCCCAACCTCCATTGGTCCCAGGGATTCTTGGGGAGCTAGTGTTTCTGGTGTTTCTATGTTCTTATGTACATCCTCTCAGATAGCCTTTAGCCTCAGAGAACAACTTCTTCCCTATTGGGATTTTGCATCTGGTACACAGATTTGCTGATGTATTTCTAGCCTTCTTTGTAATTATACTGCACTTATAATCCAGGTTGCTTCTGATTTTCAGCACAGTATACCACTGGATGTGGAAGATAAAATCACATAACTCCTTCTACAGAGGTCTTCCGGATTTGTACTCTGCCTGAATTAATAGTTGGTTGTCATGAGTCCACTGTTGTTTTGTTCTGGTTTTTCCCCAGCACTTTGATTCAATTACCAATCAATCAACTCTGTGTACCTTATGATTACCATTGACCTAATGTTGACAATACTGCATAAGCAAGTGCATCCATTTCCCACTTCCCATCCCAGTTAGACAGGTGAGAGTTTCACTAATTGTTATAAAACTACAGGGTTTATTCCCACCCTACTTTCCACCAAAATCTGGGGCCCTATTACCAAGTGAAGAGTGACCAAATTCCAGGATCCCAGCCTGAAGTTCTGCTTCCTAGGACCACTTCTATTTTAGGTTGTATTACTCTCAGACTTAGATCCTGAGGCAAAGATTTGATTGCCAGCAACTTTTTGGATATGATTCTAGAAAACTTCAGTAGGGACTAGGGAAATGAGACAGGAAAAGGGCAAACAGCTAGGAAGAGGTGTGTCATCAAACAGGTTTCCCCTGTAAGCACCTTATACTAAATTTCCCTGGGGAACTGGAAACTTAAAAAACACAGGCCTCAGATTCATACCTCTATACAATTGATAAATCTGTGGCATTTACATACCAACTTCTGTCTGTTATTGGTGGCAGGTTTGTCGAAGGGGACAACCTAGCTATTTCTGGGCTTTTTCAGTCCTGGGAATAGTGAGATCCAGCATCAACCCTTGAGCAAAGAGATGTCAATGCTGGCAGGTAAAAGTTAAATGGCCTGTACTGAAATAAAAGATCCAGGGATTATGGGCAGGTAACTGGTGTTATTTGGTATAAATTCTGATGCCAACATGGCTTTCTAAGCTACTATCATCTCTTGCTGGACTCTCGCAATTACCTCCTATCTCATGTTCCAACTTCTACAATTGAGTGCAGGTGTGTTTTGGATAAAATGACTTATTTTACTTTGGGTAAATAGCTGGTACTGGAATTGCTGGATTGAATAGTAGGTCTACTTTTAGTTCTTTGATGAATCTCCATACAGATTTCTACAGAAGTACTAATTTACAGTCCCCTCAACAGTGTACAAGCATTCCTTTCTCTCTGCATGCTTACCAGCATCTATTATTTGTGGACTTTTTAATAAAAGCCATTCTAATAGGGTGAGATTATATCTCATTGTAGTTTTAATTTCCATTTCCCTGATGATTAGTGACATTGAGAATTTTTCATGTTTCTCAGTTGTTTGTGTCAAAGAATTCAGTAGCTATGTCTCTTTGGCATACAGTTCAAAGAATTTTTTAATTCCATTATACAATAATAATTCACCATCAGGTGGCTTAATTTCCATGACTTTGTATAGGTTTGAGTTTTTCTCTTATGACTTATTTATGGTTTTATTCTTCTGTGTTCTGAGTAGGTACTTGGTATGATTTCAATATTTTTGAATTTGTTTAGTGCTCTTTGTAGGCTCAGATGTTGGGTATTCTGTGTGTTTCTGAAAATGTGTATTCTGTAGTTGTAAATGTCTGATAAGTCCATTTGATTTTGAGTTTGCTCTAAGTTCCTTATTTCTTCTTTTTTTTTGGCAAAAATGTTTAATCAAGTTCTGACAGTAGGGTTTTGAGATCCCTTGCAATTTCAATGACACTATTTATTTCATAGCTTAGGTCTAATAAGATTTGTTTCATGTATCGTTGAACTGCTGTATTGGGTGCATATGCGTTTATGACTGTTATGTCTCTTCTTGTTGAATAGCTCCCTTTTTCATTATATAAATGACCATATTTCTTTATTTACTTTTGTTAGCGTAAAGTCATTTTATCTGATATAAGAATGGATATACCTGTTCTCATTTGATTTCTATTTTCATGAAAATGTTTTCCATCATTTCATAATGAGTTTGTAAACATCATTGGGATTGAGATGTGTTTCCTGAAGACAACAGATATTTTATTTGTGTTTTTCTAATCCATTCGGCCAGCCTGTGACTTAAAAGGATCATTCAGTTCATTCACACTCATTGATAGCATTGATATGTGGCTGTTGGTATGTTCATCTTATTAGATAGTCCTTTATTGCTTTGTTTTACTTTTTGTTCTATTGTTTCATAGGAGTTCTGTTGTTTACAGGTGGATTTACCCTGGTGGATTTCTGTTGAGCTTATTTGTTTATAGTCCTATTGTGAGTTTTCATGCAAATGAGGTCCGGTCATGACAATTTCCCTCATTGTTTGCTTGCCTAGAAAGAACTTAATTTCTTTATCTATTGTGAAATAAGTTTTGCAGGATACAAAATTCTAGGATGGCAGTTGTTCATTTAAGTTTATTGAAGATGAGGTCCTAATCCCTTCTGGCTTGTAAGGTTTCTTCTAAGAAGCCTGTAGTTACATTGATGAGTTGCCTTTTATAGGTTATGTAATGTTTTCTTCTTGCTGCTTGCAGAATTTTCTCCTTTGTTTGACTTTTGTCAGGTTGATTACTATGTAACTTGGAGGAGACTTATTTGCCAGGAATCTTCCCAGTGTCCAATGTCTATCTTGTATCTATCTGTAGATCTGAATATTTGATGATGTCTGGGAAGTTTTCCTTAATAATTTTCTCAAATAGGTTTTTCATGCTTTTAGCTATTTCTTCTTCACTCTCAGGGATACCTGACAACATCTTGATCATCCTACTGAACAGATCCATGTTAACTCAAGATCCAGTCCTGTAGTAATAACTTTAGCATTACCCACATGGGTAAGAAAGAACAGATGCTTTCCCTTGTTGAGCCCTGTGATTGGGGGGTTGTGCATACTTTTTCCCTGGTTTCTGCTGAATGGCTGGCACTTGAGTGGACCTGATCTGTTAACAAGAACAATAAAGAGGTTCTTAGTTGCAGAAATCTAGTACTAGTAGGCACCAGATCTCTGCTGTACCTCATCTTAGGTGGAATGCCTCTGTAGCTCCCTAGTGAACTCAGAGATCTGCAGAGGAATAAGAAGACCCCCTCAAAGATTGAGCTTATAACTTTGTTTCTTTCTTAGTAAACAGTGCCCCTTTGGGTTGCTTCTATCTTGCTGTCTTTACTTCTTCCCAGCAATGTGAATTGTATTGGGTCCCACAGACTAATCTCTGAGATGGTGGATTGTACTTGAATCAGTCACACCCTATTTGATTGAGTTAGGAGATTCAGATATGAGCTATAGAGTGTTTGGCCCTGTCAGTGGTTAATGCTTGCATGAAAGAGCCAACTACCAAGATATTCTTTTGTGTTCATGGTAAGTTCTTGTCCCTCAGGTGTAGCATTTGAGCTTCCAGGCTTTGGAAGGGGCCATGTAGCTCCCCAGGGATTGTTTTAGCTCCACCACAGCAGAGGTGGGTGGAGAATTGAGGCGGAGTGCGGTTAAGTTGCACGACACTGGAAGGTTTTACAAAGTCTTGGCGAGGTTCAGAGGAGGAGCTTCTGAAAGGAAAGTCAGAACAGACTGTGTAGACTCCTAGGTCTATTGATGGGGGAGGGGCTTAAATGCTTATTTGCTATGATGCCAGGTTGGAATCTTTCCTAACTTAATAGGGAAGATCCCAGATCACTGTCTCTCATATCCTTGCAATATTCTCCCATTAGTTCTGTACACATGGGCACACTTGCCACCCAAATCTAGTTTGAAACTTCTCCCCAGCTTGTGTATCTGAGTTGGTGGCCTGCATCACTACAAAATGCTGGTGGAGAGGCAGCTCCCAGTTGGGCACTGCACATCACAATAGGTCCTTAAAGGACGGGGCATGGTCCTTACTCTCTGTGGAGATCTAAGCCTGGAGTGCACACCCACGTGTTAGAAAGAGGTGGATTCTTGCCAAATTCTGGCTCAAACTGCTCTCCTGGTTGAAATAGGTGGGAAAGGGGCTGCAGCTCCTGCTCAGCCCAAGTGCCTGCATGCAGTGTGCTCAACTGCTGTCTCCCAGGGTTGGGCTCTTTCTCATTGGAGAACCTGCCCTAATCCAACAGAGTGGTTTTCTTGCAAGGGAAATGGATGCTTTTTCAAAAGGCTACATTGTGGAATTCTACTATATTCTCCCATCATTTCTATCCACATGGGCTCCCTCACTATCACAGTTCAGCTCCTAGACCTCCCCACTATGTCTGTCAGCAATGCTTCAGTCCTGGGAGCATGAGGTCCAACCAGCTTATCTGACCCACTGGAGTGTTACTTCATGAAATGTTGGTAGACAGGGAGTTCCCAGATTGGCCACCCCAGGCTCACTGCAGTTCCCAAGGAGAGAGATATGAGTCCTACTCTGTGTGGAAACCTCAGCCTGTAACATGTACCTGCTGGGGAGAGGTAGCCACTCACCAAATTCTTGGCTCAAACTGCTTTCCCAGTGGCAGTGAACGGGGGAAGGGTAGAGAAGCAGAATTTGAATGGAAGAAAGCCAGCTCTCCAGCTTCTTGGGTCACCGTTCTTAGAGGGAAGCCACTTACGAAATGTTCAATCTCCATAATCATGAAGGTTCTCCTACTGTTCTGTGCTTGGCACTGTGCCTATGCTCCTGGGGGTGGAAAGCCTTCAAGAAACTTGGTAGCCTGTTGGTCACTACAGGCACATGGGAGGGAGAGAGCCATCCCTGTACCCCTTCACTTGGCTCCGAGCCCCTCTGGGTTTGAACCTTGCCAATATGTTTGTTCATTTACCTTTTTCATTCTCTGCTTCATGATTTTCCTCTGTGAGCTCCCTGGCAGGCTCCAGCACTGCTCTACATGACCTACATTTAAGTTGTATCTCTTTTCCCTTCTTCTTTATCTGATATCCTACCTTTCCTCTAGTCTTGAAAACCATCTTTTCCAACTCTAGACTATTTTAAAAATTATGATTTTTTCCATAGATGCTTCCATACACTATAGGCTTAATAACTATTTTATAGATTAAATAGAAGAATTTGAGATTGAACTGTTTGGCATAGCTATTTCCCTAATTTTACAAAGATTGATTATACTAAATACATTTAATTTTTATACATCATTGACTTCTTGTTAACTTTCAGAATCAAATTCACATGTTTGTTTTTTATCTGATGTTATTATTTATTGTTTTTATTATATTCTAAATAGTTCTCAATATTTTTCTAATAATTTGCCTTTTTCAGATTATAGAATAATGTATCCTTGTAGTAAAAGATAAGCAATACAGAAATACATAAATAAAAAGTAAATATTGCTATTATTCCTACAGGAAATAATTTTTCACATTTTCTAGTGGAAAATGATCACATAGCATTAATGTTTATCTTTGTACTGTATATGATCTTTTTAGTTACATAGAAGCATATACTGTTAGGATTATTTTATGTTTTTACATATATATGTGTACTTTAATGATATTGTATGATTTTGTTTATTTATTTATTACTGTGTTGAAACACTTATTATGAGATGTACCAGGTTAACAACATTTTAAGTGCACAATACATTACTATTAACTATGTACACAGTTTTGGATATCTCTACAACTCATTCATTTTGTATACCTGGAACATTAGTACTACATTATTTAAAAGTAATAATAAGTATTACTTTAAAGATACTGAAGGTCTCATTTCTACTGGTACTTATTATCAGATCTGGATAGTATTTTGAATTTTACCAATATTTATTTTTATTTAGATATGATTTTGTATACATACATACCAAACTAAGGTAATATGACTTCTTGAAGATAAATCCTAAGTGGAAACATGTATGTTGGGGATATTGAAAACTGTAAAAAAATAAGTTGTCCTATAGTGTTTGAAACTTGACAACTATAAAAATCATAAGGATTGAAGGGAGATAGCTGGTATAAATATAAAGAAATCCTAACCTTTTATCTAAGAAGTGTCTTCACGTGTGAGAAGAAATACCTTATAAAAAAATATAGCCATGAGCAAGTCATCTCGTCTTCTGTTTCATAAAGATAAATGTCATAACAGATCACATCTCTGCCTCTATTTTATATATTCAACGTTTATTTTTTCCTCCTCTATTCTTTGGGACTAAAATTACTTTAGAGAGTAGTTAGGGAAAATTGAAGGTGTTTTGAAATATGTAGGACTATAAAGTTCAGACTGCAGTGAAACCTTTAATAATTTGTGAATTATGTCACTGGCAAAGTAACTATAGATGACAAACTCAGCTGGGAACAGAATAAAGACATATTTTTCTTACCACAAAAGAATAAAGCCAGTTTCCCTTTAGAGTTGTGATCAGGTTTAGATTTTCAATGTTCTTTTGCAAATTTTAATACACCATGAAGTATCTTACAATGAGGATATTGCCTTTTAAAAGTTTTTATAAAGGTAAAGGATATAAGAAAGATATTTCCTTTAATAGACTCTGGGGTTCAAATACCAGTTTATTAGGTTTTGAATCTACTTGGGTCATTTTACATTAGGAAAGAATTCTATTCTTTATATACGTAGACATTTTACTAAGAGATTGATTAGCTCTACTATGTGTAGACCAAATTTTCTGAGGAAGAATTTTTTATTCAAATATCTACCAGGTTTTATTGCTAATACTACTGACTTGGTAATGATTTATTTTCTCTTGGAGGACCAATATACATCTCATGCTAGAAATCCCCAAGATAAATCTTTTGTTTTCCCCCATTGTCTCCTCCCTATAAAAAGTTAAATATTTACATAGAGAAATTTATTTATTATTCCTTCTTAAAAGTCTTTTTTTTTTGTCTATAAGGAATTCAAATAACATACATGAAAATATTTACTACAGAAACATTAACAATAGAAGAATAGAGGAAAAGGGGGAGCATATGCCAAACCATTAACATGAATTAAGCATGAGCCTAATTCTTGACTCAGAACTTCCTGGATGTTAGGAGTAAGTGGTAAACATGACTAGTTATATTAGTAATATCATTATTATCTGAAATAAGGAATCATAATCACTTCTCATGAAAGATAATGCATGTTTTTCATGTGGAATTTCATATAGAGTTTGGATAATGTAACAGTACCACTTATGGAAGTGAATTATGTAGCCTCTCTCCTAGTAACTGCTGATTGAAAATGAGAACTTATATTTAAAGCATATCCAATCGAAGTTCTTTCTGTGAAAGACTAATAGGCACATTTCTGGTGGTCTAACTTAATCCAACGATAGACATTTTAGGGTTGAATGGATAATATATTCTTCAAACCATCTATCCTAGTAGAAATCCTCTTTTCTAAACTTTTAAACTTCTGATCCATAGAAATACTTTTTTCCGGTGTTCCCAACTGCATGATTCAGCTGAAAAATGAACCCAAAACAGATGAATGAGTTGCCTTCTGTAGAGTTTGAAGATACTGGCCAGTACTGCTTTTGTGTGGAAACAGAAAGACCTCTGGGGAACTTTCTTTTTAGAATTATATACTCCAGATTGGCATTTCAAAGATGCATTTGTTAATTATAAGAATAATAACACATTTTAACATATGTAGCTATTAAACCCAAAGTTCATGTGATCTAATAAAATGTTTATGTACACTGATTGTGGTATCAACCCATTTTAAAAATATACATTGCTGTTAGTTGCTTTTCTTGAATCAGTGGACAGCTCTGTGCACACCTTCTCCTAGATCTGATTCTATCTTAGTCTTCTTGCATTTAATGCCACAGAGGAAATAGGAGAGAAGATAAAAGTAGCCAAAGAAGAAATCTGTTTATTCATTATACTTCATAATTGTACAGCTACCCCCAAATTCTTGAGCCCATGGCAAGTTATAGGCATTGGTGAATTACTGATAGAATAAAGATGAAAACATTTAAGTATGATTGATTTTAATATAAGATTAAATCTTTATTTTCTGCCTCCTATTTTATGCATTCAAGATAAACTAGCCTAATCTAAGTGGAGGGCAGATTGATGGTGACACTGGGAAATATTATATATTTCCTTTTCTTTTTTTCCCTTTATTTAAGCTCCTCCTCCACCTCCTACTCCCCTCCTCTCCCCTTCTCTCCCCTCCCCTCCCCTCCCTTCCCCTCCCCTTTCGT
>NW_003852401.1:5119301-5150696 GCF_000181295.1 Otolemur garnettii
CCCCTCCCCTTCCTTCCCCTCCCTTCCCCTTCCCTTCCCTTCCCTTCCCTTCTCCTATTCATGGGAAAATAAGAACAAAACATCTGATATTAACCAACTTAATTTTGGATAATACATTCCATCATCATAGCATCCTTTAAAAAAATCATTATTAACATTATATTTGTTCTTTATGTTTCTAGATATTTTCCAAACCCAAATTATCACTTCTTTGTCATAAAAAGTTGTATCCCCAGCACACAGAGAAAAATACTTCTTCCCTATTTGGTTTAACAAAGTTGTCTCCACACAGGTTTGTAAACCTTATAGTGAAACATTCAGATAGGAATTAAGGAGAAAAGATGCTAAACTAAAGCACTCTTTATACCACCTGAAGTTATTTGATAAATTCAGACCCCTTATACCCCCAAAGACATAACAACAGAATTCCATTTTGTTTACAGAAATGTGTCCCTTTGTGTTGAATGTGTCATTCAAGTTTTAGAAGTCTTTGCTAAGACCATCTCGTATTTTCTGCTTTTAGATTTCATTTATCAGATATTCTAACGCTTTAAAAATACCAGTTTTATTGGCTTACAGGTCTGTGTTCAGTATGTCAGTTAGATTGCACCTACCCATTAGTAATAATCAGGTAATAAAGTGTCTGTGAAATTTCAGGTTAGAAGCAATCCTTTTGCATCAGGTAACACTGTGAAAAATTAAACTGAAAAGCAGCGGAATTTAACATTCTGTTTGTTACATATCATCATAAACCTGTGTGCGCTTTATTCTTTTGGCAACCTCTGTACAAATACTATGTTCTCTGTTTTGGATCCTACTTGTTTTTTATTGGGAAAAATTATCATTTTTCTTCTTTCTTCCATGAACCATGAGAGTTTACAGTATTTGGTTTAATTAATGGCTTCTGCTTTATAGTCTTGTGCTTAATTTCTCAAATTCATTATTTTCTCTTTGTTCATACTTACTTCCAAGTAACCATCCGTAAAATCTTAAAGCATAGATCATAAACTGTCAAATTTTTTAGAAAACACAGTTTATCCTTAATACCAATCAGCCCTATAAAACTACATTTATTTTACATGTTCTCTGCTTGTCTTTTTTCATATGAATTTATTTATAGTTGTTACCATTGTTATTCCGTGTTTCACTTTGCAGTATTTAATAAGCATCATAGTATAACATTTATAATAATCACTTTAATATTTTAATAGCTTTCTTTTGGATCAGTGTTATTTAATAAGCATCTTGCCCTAAAATTTACATCACTTTAAATCTTTAAATTTGTGTTCGATATTCAATATAGCAGATATGCTATAATTAAAGGAGCCATGTCCCCAATGCTTGCCATTCAGGTTTCTTCCAGTTTTCTTCATTATAAATTATGTTCCAATGAATGGTTGTTGATATCCATGAAGGCAGACACAGTCAGACAAAGAGAATGACAGCATTGTAAATTGGTAACTTTGGGATCACAGGTGAGGTGTACACAGGAGTCCTATGAAACATTTACGCAATTCTATAATTCTGAAATGATCTCAAAATAATTTAAAAGAGTACATCTGCATGATTGAATTATTGGGTCCAATATTATGCATGTTTTGAAAATCTCTTTTGATAGAGGTTTTCAAATAAATGGTATAATACTATGTGAATATCTGTTTCATTATTCAATTAACAAATGATCTATGAATAATCCATACATAGAAGAGATGTTTACTCTTTTCTGACTTCATCAACAAATTCTGAGCTGGAAATGGAAGGCCGTGAAAGTATAGTGAGAGATAAGGAAGAGAAAGAGATGACTGTATTGGAAGAACATCTATAAGATTTTTTTCCAGTTAAGGTTGGAAGTACTCACACAAGAGAACAAGAGTGAGAAAAACAATAAATTAATCTGTTTTCCTTTGGTGAGTTTCTATATAGCATACATCCTCTGTAGAGTAACTGTAATATTGTTAGTAATATTTGTAATGTTGACATGTAGAAACACATAGAATTAAAGATTTTCAAGCTGATCAAAAAGTCAGAGATTCCTCAATTCAAATCCCAAAACTTTATAAATAAAATTCTGGACCAAAGGCTGTGATTAATTTTACAAAACTATTCAGCAGTAGAGCCATTTCTATATCAAATTTCTTTTTATTAACATTCCAGAGATTTGTCCACAAACACCATTATCTTGGCATGTCGATAGAAGGATAATGTATCCTAGAATTTTTATGTGAAACTGACTTCCAGTTTCTTGGATATTTTTTCCATTTGCAATAGTTCTAGGACTACTTTAAATCAGAGAACTACCCAAATTATCCAAGGTTCTTAAAATAAATACACGAAAGCAAACACAGGCCAGCAGGCATTCTAGACCAAATTATTTCAAAGAGCATGGAGTTCACATCAGAAATATTTACAATAGAAGTTCTTCATTAGAGGTACCTTGCTGATCCAACTATTATGCATTCAACTTACTGGCTGAACCAGAACCTTGACACAAAATCTAGCTTTCCTGGAACTTTCATTCAAGTGAGTATCAGTCTAATGTGAACTAGCTAAGCTATTCTTAAATGTAATTACAATTAGTTGAAAAAATCATTTCCATGATCTTTGTTCTGAGGGGGAAATAACTTTAAGCCTACAGGTATCACAGTGTCTAGAATCATAATTTGTAAAACTATAAGCTTGAGAAGACAGAGTAATAGCCTCTCATAGTAGCCAGGTGGTGTACATTTTACAGCATGAAGTTCATTGTTTCAGCACTAAAAATGCTAATTTATTAATCACTTTATTTCATTTTAACATTTCGAACATTCATTTTCTCTTAGATGCTACGAAAGTAGTTCACTGCCTTCTAACCCAATTCAGGCAAGATTATTACTGAGATTCTTTTGGTGACTGAGTGTTTAAACCAATGTATACCTCTGCTTAATGCCACCAAATTTATGCCTGATGGAGAGCCCTCAGCGTTTTGGTGTCAGATGGCAACTGACACTTCTATGTGTGGTGAAAACATATGATCCTGGAATAAATTCTTACAGGAAAGATTCTGACTTGAAAGTGTTATAAATTATTATTAACTTGTTAGGGACCATCAAGATGTCCTGTGCTAAAGCTGTGATCTCTAGCTACTCAAAGAAGCTCAAAGAGGCGAGAGGATGGATTAAGGCAAAGAGTTGGTTTGGGACTAGGCTGGGAAAAATAATGAAACTTTGTCTTTAAAACACAATTTAAAAATTAGCCAGGCATGGTGGCGAGTCTCTGTAGTCCTGGCTACTTGAGAGGCTGGAGTGGGAGGACTGCTTAAACGCAATAGTTTCAGACTGCAGAGCTATGATTGAGCCGCTGCATTGAAGACTGGAACAGCAAGGAGACACACTGTCTCAAAACAAATGTCCTCCAAAGGAATTGCACCAAATTACACACTGGCCAAACATACACAAAAGTTTTTCTACACACTTGCCAATTTTGTGTGCTAAAATCTTTTCCATCTTATAATTGACGTGTTTTTCTAATATAGTTTTACTTTTAATATATTTAATTATAAGTAAGAATAAATGTCTCTTAATTGATCTCTGAAGACATCTAGAATCCCCACTTTCTGGCCTATAGTTGAGTAGGTTCTGAAAAGAAAAGTAGTGTTTTTAGCTTGAAGAAAGCATTTCTAGTCATTTTAGCAAAAGAAACATTGTCAAATTAGAAAAATATATAGCTGTTTGATGTTAGGAATATTTTGAGCATGTCTCTTTTCTTTTTCACAAAAATCCTTATTTTGGATATATGGATATTTCTATTGACTCTGGTTTCACAGAAGCGTGTGGGTGTTCTTCTTCTATGAATAAGAATGAGACAAGTTCATTTAAAAGTATTGAAAGAAAAGTCGTGTCTTCTGTACACAAAACCAATCTTTTAATTTTCTTGCTATCTTATGCTGAAGGCTATGGAACAATGTATTCAACTTAGCCCTTTGGGATTTCCTCAAGGTGATTGTTTTCTAAGAGAATTGAATTCCACTTGGCACATGCCTTATTTTGGAGAAGAGAGACTTAAAATTCTTTTGACTTTCTGTGAGTTAGATAGTTGTTTCACTTTTGCAAAATTTGAAGCCTCTTCTATAAGTAATGACATCTGTTTAATTCTACCATATGTTATTTTGGTGGCAGACAGCTAGGTACCTAGAGAATAAGCTAAAAGGCATAGGATATAAATATCATATAGGTTAAATTATAAACCTTTTAACCAAACAACAATTATAGTTTAACATAGTTCATCACATTATCCTTACAGAGAAGATTTATGTCTAAAGTGTACTAATTGACGTCATAGCTCCTTATTTATGAATTTTGTATATTAACATGAAAAATATGCTTCAGTATTTATTGCCTTTGGATGGCGACTACACTATAAAGAATAACATTTAATGGGGTTCATCTTAAAATTTGGTGAAATTAATAAAATTAAAGTTAGTGTTTGACTGACAGCTAGACATCAAACTTGAGACCCTCATTGTGACAAATAAAAAAGCCTACTCTGGTATTTTGAGGTCTTATAAGGATGACATAGCATTTTGTTGTTACTTCAGTGATAGGAGAGAAAAACACATGTCCTTTAACCTAGATGATTTTGAGTTCTTTGCTAATTCATTTTTACCTAATAAACAATATTCTCTTTTTCTATATAATAGGAATTTTCAATCTCCATGTGTTAGCTGAGATTTTTGTTTAAAAAGAAAAACAATATAGGATAAAACATAACATTTATTACTTACAACATACAAGGCTTTGTGGTAGGGACTTTACATAACTCATTTTGCAAAACTAGAAAACGAGGCCTTAGAGAGAATAGTTAACTTACAAATGAGTCACAGGTAAGTGGAGGAGTCATAATTTGAACTCATGAGTGCTGGACTTTAAAAGTCAATCTCTTAATATTATGTTATTCCAATTAGGCTCCCTGGTGAGTAAGGAGAAAATTACTAGCTATTTGGGTAGATAAGTGCAACAACTATCTGGACAGTACATTTCAGGAACCTGCTATTTGAATTGGGGCAGAGAATCACAGTTTGCTTTTTATCTATCTTCTGTATGGCTCATGGCCAATGTCATCTTTGGAATTTTTTTACAAATTGAAAGCATTTGTTGAGGATCTTTGATGTAATGGCCTGTTTTTTAGGATCACATTTTAAATTGGTGATAAAAAGGTGGAGAAATTGAGGCTTATGAGCTTTCCCAAAGGTGGCAATTGGTGTAAGAACAGCTCTAATATTCAAACATTGCCATCGTGCCCCTTGGTGCCGAAGGTGAGCCAAAGTATAACCATATTATCCGGTAGAGACAAACATCGTAAAAGAGTTAGACTGTTGTTCTTGACCCGAGTTTATAACAAATAAAGTTTTACAGTGTTTTCCTGCTCCAAATATAAAAAAAATAAAGTTTTCACCGATTTTATATTTTTAAGATATTTTAACTTGAGTTCTCAAATGGAAAAATATGGCATTTTTTTCTGTTACTTTAAGATCTTAGAAAATACAGAAGCAGTGATCTTGTGACTCTGCCTTTTCCCACCAGAGTGGACCTACTTTCAGAACCAAAATATCATTATTTTACCAGTAGGAGATTTGGGGAAATGTTTTAGGTAACAGAACAGAACATTTTAACACTTGTCACCATTATTCCATTTCAGGTATGCCTCGGTCAAACACATTCTTGAAACACTATCTTTCAAATAAAAGCCCTTTGTAGCCCAAAGAGGAATTTGATATCTTTTTTCCCCCCGAACCTGTACCAAGAACACATTACATAGTACTTAGAATATGTGTTCGTAGGTTGAGATGGGCTGAAGTAAATCTGAACTTGATCTTGTTATTTAAAAAATTACCAAGAACTCCAAGCAAATGAATTAAAAATTCTCAAGTTAGGCTTGAGCTTAGCTTAGTTATATGAAAGTAAAAATAAGAGATATTTGTGGATTTTAAAAATCTATACTATCTTCCACTAATGGTCAGCCATGAAGATGAGTGTCATGAACTTCTGTCACTTAGTATTTAAAAAATCCATAACAAATGCAACTTTCTCTGTATGGCCTACATTTATGTCCTGCAATAATAATTAATTTCTTTGTAATTATTTGGCTACACTAGATATTTGAGTTTGTTTTAGAAGTGTGCTTAACAACATTATTACATGTTGTGTCTGAATAGGGTGCTCATTCAGAAATAACACCCTACTCTAAACTTTATGAATTTTAAACACTCTACATTATTTTCTTAAAAAGAAGATATTGTATACAGAGACATCAAAATTAGGGGGTAATAAGTTAACGAGATATTTATTTAAGATATCACACATAGCTAAGAACTTTATTAAGCAAGGCACTTCATATTTCTTTTTCTTTTTTAAAGGCAGAGTCTCACTTTGTTGTTCTCAGTATAGTGCTGTGGCATTACAGCTCACAGCAACCTCCAACTCTTGGGCATAAGAGATTCGCCCTCAGTAGAGTACTGTGGTGTCACAGCTCACAACAACTTTTAGCTCTTGGGCTTAGGTCTCTTGCCTCAGCCTTCCAACTAGCTGGGACTACAGGCACCCTCCACAATACCCAGCTATTATTTTGTTCCAGTTTGGCCAGGGCCAGGTTTGAACTCACCACCCTAGGTAAATGGGGTTGGCGCCCTACCCACTGAGCTACAGGCACTGCTAGCAATTCTCTTGCCTCAGCCTCCCAAGTAGCTGGGACCACAGGTACAGCCATAATACCTGGCTATTTTTGTTGTTGTTGCAGTTTGTCTGGGGCTGGGTTCAAACCCACCACTCTTGGTATATGGGGCTGAAGCCCTACTCATTGAGCCACAGGTGCCACCCCAAGGCACTTAGTATTAAATAGCAGCATGAGGGAGGGAAAATGGGGATCATTTATGGGTACAAAAATATAGTTAGATAAAATGAACAGTGTTTTATCATATAACACAGTGATTATAATCAACATTAAATAGGGTTTACTTTAGAATAACAAAAACCCTGGAATTGGAATGTTCCTGACACAAAAATATGACAAGTATTTGAGGTGATGGATACCACAGTTACCCTAATTTGATTAATTCACATTGTATGCCTATATTAAAACATCATATGTACCTTATAAATATATGCATCTATTATGTATTCCTAATAAATAAAAATAAAATTAAAGAAAAAGTGGTAATCTTTCCCGTTCAGGTTAACCAATTTAGGGAATTCCTGTTCCCTCCTTCTTTCAACAGACTCTTTACATGATTTTATTTATTTATTTTTTCTGAGACAGAGTCTCAAGCTGTCCCCCTGAGTAGAATGCCACAGTGTCACAGCTCACAGCAACCTCCAACTCTTGAGGCTTAAGCTATTCTCTTGCCTCAGCCTCCCAAGTAGCTGGGAGTACAGGCACTCGCCATAACACTCAGCATTTTTTTTTGGTTGTAGTTGTCATTGTTGTTTGGCAGGCCCAGGCTTGATTTGAACCCACCAGCTTTGGTGTATGTGACTGGCACCCTAGCCACTTGAGCTACAGGTGCTGAGCCTACATGACTTTTTTTATTTCTTTGTCAATATCATGAGTTAGGAATTGTTATCTCTAGTTTACCAGTAAGCAAGCTGAGATTTAGTGAAGTTTAAAGCTTGCTCATAAATATAGTAAATAACAGAGTTAGAATTCCAAAATACTAATTAAATATTTGGTGAAATGAATGAATAAACATAAAAGTTAGTTTGTGCTTTTCCTGTACTGTATCCACATGCAAGGCACACTTTTATAAAACCTGTATTATTTGGGTCTTCATTCAGTAAGAATATGCGGAATAACAGAGGACAGACAAGTCTCAATGACTCTAGAAGCTCATTGGCCCATTCTGTTGCCAGAGCTTAGAAAAGAGTTTGTTTAGCTGGTTTAGTTAGTTTAGTAGAGGAATGAGCGGATGCCAGAGGCTTAGCTTAGAAGGCCCTTCCTGGGAGCTCCCCCAATCCTTACCATTTCTGTTCTTGAGAGAACTTCCATTGGTTTTAGTTGCATAAGTTCACCATAGGCCCTGGTCTTATGAATAAGTGAAGTTTTCAGAAGGCAGGAGCTCCCTCAGGGGGAGAGCATCCAACCTAGCTGTGCTAACTTTAGCACATATCTCTGTGGAAGATTAAGTCATTAAAGGGATCAAGTGTGCACTGGTATTTCTCTGCTTAGAAGTTTTCCCCCAATAAACATTATTTAATATTTACAACATGTGGCATGTGTGTCTGTGCTCCCTCTGCACAATATTATAATATCCTGCAGAGTTTAAAACAAAGCTCGTGGTGATTAAATCTTTGTTAATTTTGTGTGTGATCATGTTGGATGAGAATTCTTTGAAGCTGAGCTATTTAAGAGATATTCCATTATCCATTCTCATCTTCACATTTTCTTTTCTACTGATTTAGACCTGATAATCCCTCAAACAGGAACCCAGTCTACTCTGGGACCAGCTTCCTTAAAACTAAACCAAAATTCAGAAGCAGTGTTATACACTAGGATTACGGAGTGTGCATCTTCTATGTAAGAAAGAAACATCTTTCTTTAAGTGAAGGGAATTCCATAAGGAAATGAAAATAGGCCATATCACACCAGTGTATCTCTCTCTTTCTCTCTTTCCTCTCACTATCATAACCCTTCTCTCTCTTTCACTCTTCTTTCTCTAGTGAACGAATGAGCTGGAGAAAAACTACAAAAGCACAATAAAAATTATTTCCTAAAATCAATATAATACAAGCTTCATGTTAATGAAATACATCCTATGGTGTGATAAAATGTGTTTCTTATTTGTAAATTCATTCAACTTTCCTTAGTGACTATGCCAATTTTCTTTTCCAAGACAAATACTTGATTGTCTACAAAATTCAATACTGTATTTTAAAGTCTTAGGTAATTCAATGCTGATTTGTTAAAGGAGCTGTATAAAATGCACCATTTATAATTGGAGGTCTTCTTCATTTAATTTCAAAGGGATCCTAAGTGATTTTTTTCTTTCTCTCTTTTTTTTTTTTTTTTTTTGTTTTTTGAAAACCTCAACGTAGTATTGGGGACAAACATAATCCATAAAAACTGAAAACCTTATTTGAAATTAATAAACAAACCTGGTGTGCTCATCAGCTAGTATTATTTTTATGATGTTGAAAGCCTCAAATTTCTGTCACTTACTACCATAATTATTTTTTCCAGCGTAAAAATGTTTTAATCAGTTAAAAGTAAGTTTTATAGGGTAATATCAGTTCTGGGAGGAATAAAGGCCCCTCCTACACTGTTGGTGAAAGTGGAGATTGATGACACTTATTCTCAAATGAAATTTTGTAATATTTCCCATGTCAGAAATGTATACTTAGTATAATAAAGTACACCAGGACATACATATCCCAAATAACTTTAGCTACCTTTGTAAGAGCAAGCATAATTGAAATAAGTCACAGTAATTGAGGCACTTGTTAAGTACATTACATACATCTACATGATATGATGCTAAAATCATACACATATATGGGTTTGAATAAAAACGTTGAAATAAATGATTAAACGAAAGTATGGTATAAAGGGGTGACTGTGGTATAGCAATCTATATGTTTTAAACTGGATATATGGATGCAGCTATACATATGGAAACTGTTTCTGGACTTGCAGGCAAGTAACTATTAACAGCAATTCCTTTTGTGGGGAGGGACTTGGGTCACAGAGGATTTTACTTCTCATAATACACTTCTCTGAGTATGTATGGTATACAGTCACATGTATAAATAATGATAATAAACCATTTTGAGTATTAAAATACCCCAATAAATGTAATTTGGAAAATATTGACTTGTGGCTGATTTTAGAAAACAATGCAATATAAATTCAAAACTTAGTGTATATCTTGTATAAAAAGGAATCCTGATTGTAAATTAGATGTTCAGGCCTCCTGGAACAAGTTTTAGAATGACTAAATTGAACTGGAAATGCAGAGCTCATAAAAATTGTTTGGTGATGGCAAATAATGGACAATTAGTAAGTAATGTTGTTTGCTCAGCCCGCAGCAGATAGAGCAATTCAATCAGGTGCATGGGATAATGGAAAGAGGTGATGATCTCATGTTTTTCATACTGTCAGGTACATAGAAACCAAGCCTCCTTCTCCTCTGGGCCTCTTGGGAAATCCCATAGGTTCATTCTCAGCCATAGCAATCAACGCTCCCTTGGTCCCAGGGTGGTTCCATTCTCTCTCTTTTGGTGCCCCTGTGCTCAGTGAATGAATACACTAATCCATTGTCACTGCCCTCTGGGCCCTAGTCCTGGCCAGGGTTGATGCTCTGACTGCCACCTCTTACCAGCACCTATACTAGGGATTTAGTGGCTGTATTTCTCAGTGCCCCCTTTGAAATGGGAAGGAATTCTGTTTTCTGATCTATTTTGAGCTTTGCTATTAGCTCCAGACCAAAGTTCACAAAATAATTCGGATGACACCACTTTCTTTTTCTTTTGACATCACTCCCGTTTTCTTCCCTTGCCACACAAACTAAACTTGTGTACCATGAAGCTCTTCACTGTCAGCTGAATATTCTACTACTGAGGAAGTTAAAGGTGAACTTGATTTGTTGGCATGCCAGCTCTGGAGATCTGCTGTCAGCTTTAATATGCTCTCATGAGAGTTATTGTACTTTTCTAAAAATAGAATGGTGTCTATTCTGTCACCTAACATCCTAACAGTTAGGATGGAGAATGTCACCAATTAATATGGCTTCAGTGACTACCCAGATGCTAATATTCCCAAATGTTGTTAACTATTTTCTGAGGTCCAAAACAGAAGACCATGACTCTGGATAACATGCAGCCATCTCATGTATTTTAATTTGAAATCACTATCTCTCTTTAATGTAGTAGTTAAAAAATAGATGATGTTAATGATACAGGTTTGAATTCCAGACTTGATAGCTGTATAACCCAGTCAGAGTAGTTATCTACTGTGTTTCAGCCTTGCTTCTCTCATATCCAAGAGTTGGTATGAAAATATAAATAAAAGTGTTTGTGAACTGCTTAGAACACACAACTCAGCCCACAGTAAGAGTTCCAAAAAAAGAAATTGGGTCATTAAACACATTAATTGTACAATTCTGTACCAGTCATCATATCTAGAAACAATTTAAATGACCTAACACATAAAATTATATAATATTATATACATGATAAGCATGTAACATAATAAAATCACATGACTTAATATAATATTCATTATGTATAGTTTCTTAATACTTTAAAGTATTATTGATAAATAATTTTTAATTATGATTTAATAACTTTTATAGCATTATAACCATATAGCATGTGACAATTAGCATTACCTAAGCCTTTGGTATGATATTACTATTATAAAAAGATTTTATGACTTATCTTTTCCATTATACATCTAGGGTTTGCCATATCCGTCCCCTGCATCCTTATGTGGCCAAGGCCTTAACTCATGCCTGTATCACTTCTCTCTCTATTCTTATAATATTCATATACTTTTATTTCTAGCTTTATACCCATCCAAACTATTCTCCGCAAAGCAAATGAAAATCTTTCTAAAAGGTTTTCATATTTCTCTTTATTACTGATTTTCAATGATTCCTAATTGTTCTAATAGCAAATTCCATTCCTCCAAGAAAAGCACTAGGATCTTCCTGAATTCGCCTTTTCTTTTTCATCCTCATTTCTCCCTATACCTTATAACTTCTGATGTACTTCTTCTAAACCATCCAGTTTTTTTCTTTTTATAATGAACCCTGCTTTTTCATATCTACTGTGTTTAGCTCACGTTGACATTTGTGCCTAAAATGGTCATAAATGCCGAGCTGATTGTCAAAGCTAGACAATCCCTGTGAGAACAAGAGAACATGGTCAGGACACCAAATTGTCTTACTGGGTGGTGGGATTGCTGAATGAATGGTCTGGCAAATGCAAGTGCTTTTAGAGTTTCTTTAAAATAATGTGTTATGATTACTGCTGACTTTTAAGTGTTATTTGAATATTAAATTCTAATACTTGTCAATGAGCTGCGAATCCCCAAAGGGTGAAGTCTATTGAAAACAAACCTCTTTTAATAGCACCTGGAATCCTAAATTGTATTTATTTATTTATAGATGTGTACTTCTTTTTCTAGACTGTAAGCTTCTGAAGGCCAGAACTGTGCCTAATTGTCACACCGAGAAATTCTTACCATTTGTGGAGTGAATGAATGGGTTGATGGGTAAGCAGATGAATGAATGATATTATTCAAATGAAGCCCAAGCTCTTGGACACTCACTCCGTGCATCCCAGTGCTTTCTCACAGCTTTTCATGCTTCGAGTCAGAATTAGGGAAATCAGCATTCTCATCCATACATACTGTAAAATAGTACAACCACTCTGGGAAATGTTCTGGCATTTTCTTATGAAACTAAACATATGCTTACCCCATCACTAAGCAATTCACTTTAGCTGAGAGGGAAAAAAAAAATCTCTCTTTTCTGAAGGAATTTATGTAGGATTGGTGTTATTTAGAGAAACCATCTGTGTCTGGAGTTTTCTTTATAGAAAGGTTTTTAAATCATGGATTCAATTTCTTTCATTGATACTGGTGTTCAGATTTTGTGTTTTATCTCATGTCATTTCTGGTATGTTGTATTTTTCAATAAATTTGTTTAATTCTCCTAAGTTGTTAATTTTTTTGCCATAAGATTTGTTAACAATATTCTGTTAGTACCCTTTTAATACCTGTAAGTCCTATAGTAATAATCTCTTTATATCATTCATATTGTTTATTTTCAATGGCTAAATAGCATTCTGTTGTGCATATATATCACGTCGTGTTTATTCATTCATCTATGATGGACACTTAGCTTTATTCCATGTCTTGGTTTTTGTGAATAGTGTTATAATAAACACAGAGTTATAGGTATATTGATTTCTTCTCTTTTGGATAAATAGTAGGAAAATGGCTGGATTGTATGGTAGTCATTTGAGAAAACTTCATCTGATTGTCCATAATGACTAATTTACCTTCCCACTTAGAGTGATTTTCCCACACCCTCCACCATTATTGGTTATTTTTTGTCTCTTAGGTAGTAGCCATTCTAACTGGAATGAGATGGTATCTCCCATGGGTTTGATTCGCCTTTCTCTGATCATTAGTGATACTGAGCATTTTTCATATGCTTGTGGCTCATTTGTATGTATTCTTTTATTAAGAAATGGAGATTCAGATCTTTTGCTCACATTTTAATGGAATTATTATTATTGCTGTCATTTGAGTTTTAAATTCTGAATCTTATTCCTTTGTGGGATAAATACTGCATGAATATTTCCTTCCATCCTACAGGTCATTTCTTCACTCTGTTGACTGTGTCCTTGTGTTGTGTGGAAGCTTTTTAGTTTACTATCGTCACATTCTACTGTTTTTATTTCAGTTGCTTGTTTATTTGAAATCATAGTTGTAAAATATTTACCTACACCAATGTCCTGAAGTATTTCTGCTATTTTTTTTCTAGTGAATTTTGAGTTGATTTTTGTATATGGTGAATGGTCTAGTTTCATTCTACTGCATATCCAGTTTCTCCAACATCATTTATTGAAGAGAGTAATCTTTCCCCAATGTATGCTCTTGGTGCCTTTGTTGCAAATCAGTTGCCTCTAAATATATAGATTTGTTTTGGGGTTCTCTACTCTGTTCTATTGGCCTATGTGTCTTTTTTATGCAAATGTGATGATATTTTGGTTTGGTTTGTTGTAGCTTTGTGGTACATTTTGAAGTCAGTTAGTTGATGTCACCAGCTTTTTCCCCCTCAGTATTGCTTTGGCTATTCTGGCTCTTAGTGGTTCAATAAAAATTTCAAACTTGTTTTGTCTATGTGAAGAATATCGTTGATATTTTGATGTGAATTACCTTAAATCTGTAAATTATTGTAGGTAGCAGGTCATTTAAATAATATTCTTGTGATCCATGGGATAAGCATGGAATGTCTCTCCGTTTATTTTTGTTCTCTTCAATTTCTTTCATCCACGTTTTATGATTTTTCTCTGTAGAGGTCTTTCATGTCCTTGGTTAAGATTATTCCTAGGCATTTTATTGTTATGCACTTATTATAAATGTAATTGTCTTCTTGCTTTTTCTTTTCACTGGTTTGTTACTGGTGTAGAGAAACACTACTGATTTTTGTATGCTGATTTTGTGTTCGTTTCCTATTCATTTCATAATTTACTGAATTTGTTTATCAGTTCTAAGAGTTTCTTGATGGAGCCTTTATGTTTTTCTATAGATAATATGTATATTGTGTCATCACAAAGAAGGACAATTTCACTTTCTCCTTTTCAATTTGGGTGTCTTTTCTTTCTTTCTCTTGCCTGACTTCTCTGGCTAGGACTTCCCAGGCTATGTTGAATAAATGTGGTGAAGATGGGCCTCTTTGTCGACTCCTTTTCTTAATGGAAAGGCTTTCAGCTTTCTCCCATTCAGTATGATGTCAGCTATTGGTTGTCATACATAGCCCTTTTTATGTTGATGTATATGCCTTCTATGCTTAAGTTTTTGAAAGACTGTTGTGTTTTATCAAATTCTTTCTCTTCATCTATTGATGTGATTATATGGATTTACCTTTAATTCAGTAGATATAATATATCACATTTCTTGATTTGCATCTGTTGCATCAACCTTACATACCTGAGATAAATTCCACTTGATCATGGTATATAATTTTCTGATGTCTTGTTGAGTCAAGTTTGCTAGTGTTTTGCTGACCATTTTTTACATTAATTTCCATCAGGAATAATTTGTTTCTGATTTTGTTTTGTTGTGTTCTTGTCTGGTTTGGGTATCAGGATAATTCTGGCTTTGTGAAAGGAATTAGGAAAGATTCTTTCACACATAATTTTTTTGCAGGGGATAATTTCAGAAAGATTGATATTGGTTCTTTTTTGTGAGTTTGATAGAATTTGGTTGTGAATGCATTTGGTGCTGGGTTTTTCTTTGTAAGGAGAGAATGACTTGATCTTGGTTCTTATTAATGTGTTCATGTTTTCTATGTATTCCTGGATCAACCTTGGTGAGATGTGTGTGTCCTGAAATTTATGTTTCCTTTAGTGTTCCAATTTGTTAGTGTGTAGTTGTTAATAATAGTCTCTGATAATCCTTCATATTTCTGTGATATCGGTTGTAATGCCTCCTTTTTGTGTGTGAATTTATTAATTTGCATCTTCTCTTTTTTTCTTTGTAAGTCTAGCTAGCAATTTATTGATAGAGTTTACCTTAAAAAAAATTGTTTTTGTTTCATTGATCCTTTGTATTTCTTTTTACTGATACAGATATAGCCCCTTCTGCTTGCTTTGGGTTTCTGTTTGTGTGTACTATCTTCTTCCGTCCTTCACTTTTAGTCTGTATTTGACTTACAGGTGAAGTGATTTTCTTGTAGGTGGGGTAGTGTTGGATTTTCTTTCTTTTTTAAAAATCCATTAGACTTATCTATACCTTTTAAGTGGAGAATTTAATTAATTCATTTATCTGTATCTTTTAAGTGGAGAATTTAATTTATTATTGATGGGTGAGAACTTATTCCTTCATTTTGTTAATTTTTTTTGTTTGTTTGTTTTGTGTATCTTTTGTTCCTTTCTTCCTCTCATTGGAAGACATCATTATAGTTTTGTGATTTTCTATTGTGGTAGCACCAGCCCTTTCTCTTTCTTATTGGTGGTTTCTGCTCTACCAAGGATTTTTAAAATGTTGTGTGTTTTCATCATGGTAGATATCACCTAATTGCTTCCAGATATAGTATTCCCTTTAGAAATTCTCATAGAGCCAGTCTAGTGGTGGTGAATTCCCTCAGGTTTGGTTATCTGGGAAAGTTTTATTTCTCCTTTATTTTTGAAGCAGAACTTTGTTCGATTTGCTATTCTCAGATAATATTTTTCTTTAAACACTTTGAATATATCATCCCATTCTCTTTTGGTTTCATAATGTTTCTGCTGAGAAATATTCTTTTAGTCTGATGGGGGTTCTTTTACATGTTATCCAACACTTTCCTCTTGCTGTTTTTAGAATTCTCTTTTTGTCTTTGACTTTTGACACTTTTATTCTAATTTACCTTGGAAAAGGTCTTTATGAGTTGAATCTATTTGGGGATACTTGAGCTTCCTATGTCTGGATGTCTTGATAGACATGGAAAATTTTCAGCTATTATTTTGTTAAATAGGTTTTCCCATCTCTTCTTATTCTGGAACTCCCAGACTTCAAGTACAATAGAACCTCCATAGTTGACTAAATCCCTGGAATACAAAGGTTCTGTTGTACTGGGTCACTGTATGGTGTCACAGATGTCACGTAGAATTTCTTCATTCTTTTTTATTATTTTCCCTCTTTTTTTCTTCTTTTGGTTTAACTGGGTTATTTCAAAAGACCTCTCTTCAAATACAGAAATTCATTTTTCTGCTTATTGTTGAAGCTCTCAATTGTAGTTTTTATTTCATTCATTGACTTCTTGGGTTTCAGGATTTGGTTCTTTTATGCCTTCTTTGTTGAATTTGTCACTGAGATCGTGAATTGTTTTCCTGATTTATTTGTAGTTTTATTTTTGTTCTCTTATATCTTATTGAGTTTCTTTAATGTTTAATTCTTTCTCATCCACTTTGTAGACTTACTTTCTGATGGGATTTGTTATCCAAGAATTATTTTATTCCTTTGGAGGTGTCATGTTTAATTACTTTTTGTGTTTGTGTCTTTACATTGATATTTGCACATCTTGTGTAAAAGTCACTTTTTCCAATTTTATAGAGTGGCTTTTATAGGAAAATACTTTTTCCTATAGGTATATCTATAGTGTTTGTTGGATATAATACTTTGGCTTTGATCTTGTGTAGTGCAGTGTTCATTTAATTTTGGCTGAAATTAAAATCATTGCTTCTTGTGAGTTCTTTAGTAGCTTAGGCTATAGTTGTTAATGAAGGCTGTGGTAACATTTTTCTGGGATGAGCATGCTAGGTGTGCCAGTCCTCAGGCCCCTTAGTGATAGTGGTGTAGGAAACACTTGGTAGTTGTGGGTCCTGGTGAACTGTTTCTTTTCTTTCTTTCTTTCTTTTTTTTTTTTTTTTGACTTTAAACATGTTTATTGCATCAGAAATCTTCAAGTAACATGAAACTTAAAACTGTGGTCCCTAACCCCCACACCACAGATCAGTACCTACCTGTCCATGGCCTATTAGGAACTGGGCCACACAGCAGGAGGAGAATGGCAAGTGAGCCAGTGAAGCGTCATCTGGATTTACAGCCACTGTCTACTGTTCGTATTACCACTTGTAGCTCCATTACCCAGAGAAAAGGGTAAAATTGTTCTGTTTCCTTCTAAGACTCTTCCTTTATATCTCTTATTCTTTTTGATAGACTCAGATTCATACTTTTTTGAATCTAGTTTCTTTTTTTTACTTATTTGTGAGCATTTTGCTATGACGTGGAGGAGTGCAACTAGTTGGAAATTAGTTTATTTCAGTAATATTAGCATAAGGACAGCTTCCTGCTGTGGTTCCTACTGTCTAAGCTGCTTGCTTTCTAAACCTGAGTCTTGAAGACTTTTTTCTTTTCTTTTCTTTTCTTTTCTTCTCTTTTTTTTTGTTGAATGGTAACTATGTACATTAATGCACTTCTGGGGTACAGTGTGGGGTTTTCACACACAATCCAAAACACTTCCATCGAACTGGTTAACATGGCCTTCATGTCATTTTCTTAGTTATTATTTTAAAACATTCACATTTTACTCTTAGAAAGATTCACTTGTACCCTTGTAAGATAAACCTCAGAAGTGATCCCTCCAATCCTCATCCCTCCACCCATTCCCCCCTCCTCCCTCTCCTCTCCCTCCCCTCTCCCCATATTCTTAGGCTGTTATTAGGTTACAGCTTTCATATAAAAGGTATAAATTAGTTTCATAATAGAAGTATATACATTGGATACTTTTTCTTCCATTCTCGTGATACTTTGCTAAGAAGAACATTTTCCAACTCCATCCATGTGAACATGAAGGACATAAAGTATCCATCTTTCTTTATAGCTGCATGGTATTCCATGATGTACATATACCACAGTTTATTGATCCATTCGTGGATCGATGGGCACTTGAGCTTCTTCCATGACCTGGCAATTATGAATTGGGCTGCAATAAACTTTCTGATACAAATATCTTTGTTATAATGCGATTTTTGGTCGTCTGGGAATATACCTAATAAAGGAATTGCAGGGTCAAATGGCAGGTCTATTTTTAGTTCTCTAAGTGTTCTCCAGATATCTTTCCAAAAGGAACATATTAGTTTACATTCCCACCAGCAGTGTAGGAGTGTTCCCTTTTCTCCACATCCACGCCAGCATCTCTGGTTTTGGGATTTTGTGATATAGACTAATCTCACTGGAGTTAGATGATATCTCAAAGTAGTTTTGATTTGTTTGGTTTGCATTTCTCTGATGATTAAGGATGGTGAGCATTTTTTCATATATCTGTAGGCTGTGCGCCAATCTTCTTTAGAGAAATTTATCTTCAAATCCCTTGCCCACCCTGAGATGGGATCACTCGTTTTCTTCTTGCTAATACGTTTAAATTCCCTATGGATTCTGGTTATTAAACCTCTGTGAACTGTTTCTTGTGCTCCGAAATGGCTTGTTTAGGAACTGGTGGTGGCAGTAATGGACCAGGCAGGTGGGTGGTTTCTAGCATCCCTGAGTACCATATGTGATACTACAATGACAGTAGTAGCAGTAGGCCAATTCTCAGGCCTAACTTGCATGCTCAGGTGCCACTGGCAGCAGGAGTAGACTGGGAGGACCAATGTCCATGCCCTTAGGTGCCAATAATGGCAATGATGGCAAATTGGTAAGTCAGTCCCTGGGCCCCAGGAAGCATATTCTGGTGCTGCTGATGGGCAGGTATGGCTTATCCTCCATCTTTAAAGAGCCTATGAATATAGTGGCAATGAATGGGCAGGCTCATCCTCAGGCCCCCAGAATGCAAGTGCTGGCTCTAAAGCATTAGTGCGTATATAAGGCAATCTCTAAGCCATTAAATGATGCATAGTGGCACTGGTGGTGGAAGCAATGGTCCAGGTGTGTGTGTTCTCAGAGCCCTGGATGATGTATGTGAGTACAATGTTGGACGCTGATGCCAAGGATCCCAGATGGTACACAGGACATGTGGACAGCCACTGTAGTAGGGAGGGTGGGTCAATCCTCAGGTTCCTGGATAATGTGCTTGGATGCCTGTGGAAGCCATGGTGGTTGGGAGGAGATCTGATCCTCTTATTCATCAATTTTGGAAGAAGGGTTTGAAGTTTGTTCAAATAGTGAAATTTCTGATTCATTACTTTTTTTCCTATTATCTGTCTTTTAAAAATTTAAGTTTTTCTATGTTCTTATGATTTATTTTTTCTTATATTTTTCTATGTTCCTTAGATAGAGCCATAGGCATTTGGTTTTAGACCATTTTTCTTTTGATTGATAAAGTTTTCAAAATTTCCTATAAGTACCTTTAGCTGCATCCACCAAAATTTGGTAATCATTATATTTGGAAATATTATCCAATTTGTCTTTTCTCCTTTAATCTTGTGAATGATTTAGAAGTATATTTTTAAAATATTTTGAGTTTTCTTTTTTTTCAGATTAATATAAGGGTTAACTTATAATCATATGTTAATTAATATAACATATGATTCTGTTACGTTATTTGCATTTGTTAGGTAAAGTCCAAATTGTAGTTGAACTCTTCACCCAGGAGGTGTACTCTATACCCCTATATTGTACTGTTAGATGAGACAGTACCAAGCTTACCAAGCCTCTCCTCTATTTCCCTCCACCCTTATCAAGTTTGTGTTTTTCTCTCATATGGCCTATAGTTGTTCATTTACTAGTTTTGTATCAGTATTGAGTATATATATATATTGGATGCTTACTTTTCCATTCTTGTGAAACTTAGGAGAATTTTCTTCAACTCCTTTCAGGTAAATACAGAAGATGTAAAGCCTCCATCTTTCTTTATGACTGAATAGTATTATATGTAATACATATACCACAGTTTATTAATCCATTCATGGGTTGATGGGCCCTTGGGTCGTTTCCACATTTTGGCGATTATGAATAGAGCTTCAATAAACATTCATGAGAAAATGTCCATATGGTAAAATGATTTTTTTCTTTTGGGTAAATATCTAGTAATGGGCTTGTGGGATGAAATGTAAGGTCTACTTTTAACTCTAAAGATTCTCCATACTTATTTCCAAAATAAGTCTGTGTTAGTTTGCAATCCCACCAGCAGTGTATAAGTGTATATGTTCCCTTCTCTCCAGAACAACTCCAGCATCTGCAGCTTTGAGACTGTGGTGTGGGTCATTCTCACTGGGATTTGGTGATATCTCAAGCTGGTTTTGATTTGCATTTTTCTGATGATTAGGGATGATGAGAATTTCTTCATGTGTTCTTTGGTCATTCACTTGTCTTCTGGGGAGAAGGCTCTGGTAATATATCTTGCCCAGTGATAAGTGGGGTTGTTTGTTGTTTTCTTCTTGATTTGTTTGAGTCTTTACAGATTCTGGTTATGAGCTCTTTTTGTTTGTTTGTTTGTTTTTTGCAGGTTTTTTGTTTTTGGACGGGGCTGGGTTTGAACCCACCACTTCCAGCATGTGGGGCCGGCGTCCTATCCCTTTGAACCACAGGCACTGCCCAGGTTATTAACTCTTTTAGATTTGTAACATGTGAATATCTTCTCCCATTCTGAAGGTTGTCTGTGTTTCTTAATTGTTATGTCCTGGGTTTTCTTAGATATATTATTGTTGGGGGGTCCTAATTTCATTTCATTATGATCAGATAACATACTCTGTATTATACTGTCTTTTAGAATGTATATGTAATTATTTATAAGGATTATTACATGGTTTATCATGGTGAATATACCACAGGTATTTGAAAGTATCACATATTCTGTAAATGTTAGGTAGTATTCTATAGATATAAATTAGATCAAGATTGTTGATGGTGTTATCTAAATTTATCTCTGTGTGCCATGTCAATTTCTGAATGGGAAATCATTAATATTTTTGAAATTCTATTTCTTTTAGTGGTATTAAAGGTTTGGGAAGGAAACATAAGAACACTAATCATCCTTTTGAGCTGAAAATTTTAGGAATATATGCCTCTAGTATGCATATGTTAAAGGATCATCTTTCCTCTCTGATTTTATGTTCTTCCTAGTGTGGTAAGCATTTTTAGAAGATTACTTATTTTGCTTGGTATCACTTTCCCCAGGGAAATGCAAAAATCTTTTTAAACTAAGTGTACAATTCTTATGATTCTATATATGTTAGAAAAGATATGTGACCTAGAATAAAATGAATATCACATTTTTAAATACAGTAATGTAATCTTGGATATTCTGAGCAATTCTGTGTAAAAAAATGTTTTAAAGAAAACATCATTTGTTCAAAGAACTTACATGAAAATGTCAAATAGTTATAATAAAAATATTATCTACTTGTCAGTAGCCAAAACATGAAACTGAGTGGTTAAAATCATTTGACAATCTCAGTAGGGGTTTTGTTTCTTTTTGTTGGTGTCATTTAAGTATTTACAGCTATACTGTTCTTTCCCACTGTTATTCTTGCAACTTTCTTCACTAAACATCACATTTTCCCTTGGTAATCCAAGGTACGTTGAATATATCAGGGGTGCAAGATCATAAACTTTTTCCCTATAACCTGTCAGATAGGTCTGTGTTCTCTTTTCAGATATTGTGTAGTAAGCTAGAATTGTAGTTATTAATTCTAGGACTGTATTGCTATGCGTATAATGCTATACTCTAGAAAGTACCACTACGTTGTTCTTTCACTAGGATTGGTCATAGTTTGAAATAAGAGTGGACACTTAATTTAAGAGTAGTCTTTATTTTTAGATCAACTAGTACCTATGGAGTTTAGTAGTGATGAATAGTGATGCTAAAGAAGCCAGATGCATACATTCTGGGATCATGAATTAAAAAATGTAGGGACCATAAAACAATCTAGAGAGAAAGATAGAAAATATAAAAATCATGAGAGAAAAATAGGAGTTTCTTGTTCCTAGAATTTCTTTGGTTCTTGATTATTTATTCATTATATAAATGTTTCCAGGGACTCCATTATGTTCCAGGAACTGTTTTAGGGAACATGGTGATAAAATGATTACTTTTCTTTTCCAGTTCCAATTGCATTCAAAGCACACACATATATTGACTTTCATGTTGTTGAAGTTGCCTTTTTTTTCACTAAACATCAAACAAGCCTAACAAATATACCAGGGGAATGTTAATTTTAAGTTATAATAACTTTTGGACATAATATATTGTTAAGTAAATTTATCACCAAATATTATCTGAGCATATTTAAAAGATTTTGGGAAAAATACACACTTTATTTTATGTAGTTGTTGACTTTGTGAACAGTTTTGTATGCTAAATTATTTACACCTGGGTTCATACATGAATATCTGTTTAATTATAGTATGTAATGGTTACATTAGGATATATAATCATGAAACAAAGCTTACAAAAGTAGTTAACTGAAAATCAAGGAGTAGGGAAATAATTGAAGAAGCCCAATTCATCAAAGTTTATGAATATATGTACTTATATCAACTATGTTTATTTCTTTGTCCAAATAATCAATGGAATTCTGACTAGTTTATTATGTTGCTCATAAATGTATATGCTGGCTCGGCACCTATAGCTCAACCGGCTAAGGCGCCAGCCATGTACACCTAAGGTGGCGGGTTCGAATCCCCAGCCTGGACCCGCCAAACAACCATGATGGCTGCAACCAAAAAATAGCTGGGCGCTGTGGCAGGCGCCTGTGGTCCCAGCTACTTGGGAGGCGGAGGCAGAAGACTCGCTTGAGCCCAGGAGTTGGAGGTTGCTGTGAGCTGTAATGCCACGGCACTCTGCCCAGGGGGACAGCTTGAGGCTCTGTCTCAAAAAAAAAAAAAAAAAAAAAAAAAAATGTATATGCTATTTGAAAAATCTTGCCTTGGGGATACAAAGAAAAACTCCACAAAGATTCCGTAATATAAACTAGGCCCCCCAAACTCTATCCTTCAGAGGTGTGGAGGAGATGGCAGCAGAGGAAATGGATACAATACAGATATGATATAGCAGTATGAATGAAGAAATTACTGGGAATAAATCTTAAGTCTGACATCATTGAAAACAGTCATATATTTTAGATTAAAAAAAAGATTAACAAATGAGTAAGGGGAATACAAATCACAGGGAGAATAGTGGATCAATATTTACATTAATCAATTCCTAAAATTTTTAATTTCAGATCTATGGTTAATGGGTAATTTTACATCCTGCTAAAGAGGTTTAGTGAACAGCCAATATTGGTTAGCATTTCAAAGTGCTAAGTATATTTCTAAGTGTTTTGCACATGTGAATTCATTAAATCCTCTTTATAGCACTACTTGGTAAGCACTGTTATCATCTCCGGTTTATAGATAAGCTAAGTGAAGACCGAGGAATTTGCATAACCTGCCAAGTGATATGGGAGAGCAAAAATCGAGACCCAGGATGTCTTGCTGAATACACTACACTGCTAGACACACCATGCTGTCAGCCACTTTGCTCTGCTGGCTCTTGCTTCCTTCTTGTTTCCTGACCTCTGTTTTGAGGCCTATCCTGTACCGATTGATCACAGTGTTTCCAAGCTTCTGGTGTGCCTATGAGCACTTTGATCTGAAAGGAGTGTTTGCATCTAAGAAAATGTTGTTATTTAAGCAAATGTCATGGTTCTAATTTTATTAACCTTAGCTAGAATAGAAAGATACACTTCATCTATTTTTTGGGTCCTCCAAAACAAATATGTTAAAAGTTTGCACAAGTTAATTTTATGAAATCCAACAAAAGTCAGCAAGCCAACATTTCCCTTTTTATCTCTGGGTAAGTTTATACATAAGTTATATTTCATTTTCCAGCTCTTAAGGGGAATGATATTTTTACACTTCCAATTTTTTTTATCTTTTTAAATAGCTTTGTTGGTATATAATTGACATATAGTAACCTGCACACATTTAAAATGTAAAATTTGATATGTTTGCACATGTTTACCATGACCACATCAAGATAATGAACCTATCTCACTACCTATAAAAGTTCCTTTGTATCTCCTTCTTTTCTTCCCCAAGCCACCACGGATTAGCTATTATTATAGAAGAATTTACATTTTCTATAACTTAATTTAAATGGAATCTTATGGATTGTTGGGTCTGTGTTTCTTTACTTGATATAATTATTCTGAGATTCAAGATGTTTCTGTGTGTCAATGATATATTCCTTTGTCTTGCAGAGTTGTGTCACGTTGTTTGGATATACCACAGTGTTTTATTATCTGCTTGTTGAGAATTTGTTTTGTTTTGTCTTTTTTTGGGGGGGGTGGTTTGGACTATTGCAAATGAAACTGCAGCAAATATGAGTCACAAGTCTTTCAATGGTCATATACTTTATTTGTCTTGGGTTAATACATAGGGGTGAATGGCACATGTGCCATTTTTAAAGAAACAGTCAAACTAGTTTTTAAATTGATTGCACCATTTTACATTCCAATTAGCAGTAAATAAGAATTCAAGTTCCTCCACATACCCACTGCCCTTGATATGGTTAGTCTTGACCTCCTGATAAATGTATAGTGGTATTTCTGACCATTTCATATCCAATTTAAAAGAGAGCTTTGTTCCTGACTAACAAATAGGTTTTTATAGAATTCAGGGTATAAAAATACTAAAAAGATATGTGCAGAATACTTATTCAGTTTAAAAATGTTTACTTTTTCATTAGCTCTAATGTAAGGAGGAAGCTATAATGCATATTTGAAAGCAACTTTTAAAGGTTACATTAGATGAACACACAGAATTCCAGTGTTATAACAAACTCATCATTTCTCATTCTGTTGTCTTAGTTCATTTTGTGTTGTCATAAAGAAATATCTGAGGCTAAACTGCAAAGAAAGGAAATTTCTTTGACTCATGGATTATGCAGACTGTACAACAAAGATGGTCCCAGCATCTGCATCTGGGAAGGCCTCAGGATACTTCATAGAAGGGGAAGGAAAGTTGATTTGTGCGGCATCACATGATGAGAGAGAGAGAGAGAGAAGAGGTACTAGGCACTTTTAACTCACTCTTAGGAACTAATAGCAAGAGAACTCACTCAACCCCCTTTCTACCCCCAATCAGACATTGGGGATCAAATTGCAATATGAGATTTGAAGGAGATAGATAAACCACATCCAAACTACAGCTGCCTTGTTTGCTAGTGATTGCCAAACCAAATGAAAACAAAAACTGTGGTCCAAAACCTTGCAGAAAATAATGACTGAATTAGTGCTCAAATGTGACTTTCTTAACTTCTAAACTACTGTCACACTACTTTTCCTTTATCAATGTATTTTATGCATTATTTCGAATTTAGTATGTAGTTGGGAAATTTTGAATGTGTAATAAAAGAGTATGTATCTCTTGCCTAAAGGTTGATAAAAAGTGCTTATGCTATATAACAAACAGACGAGGAAACAAATCACTCAACTTGGTATGTTCCAAGTGTGGACCCAGTTGAGCTTATAAGATGGTTGTATGACTAAAGTCTCCTTATCACCAATATAAAGAAAAGGCTTCAAGCGAGCCTTCCAAGTAGACTGTAGAAAGTATGATTATGCAAAGTGTATAGGAAGAAAAAAAAAAACACAAAGTATGAGCAAGGATTGCAAAAATGCTGTTTAGAGATGAGTCTTGTAGAAGGGAAAGCATTTAACAATAGAACTGCTGTTATACTAAGTTATGGTCAAAAGTATTAGCATTGAGTTGGCAGAGGTACAGTAATGGGAGCCACAAAAATCATTTTAAATGCAGGAATGAAACAAAAGCCTGAAAAAGAAGAATCTACCACTTACTATTTTATCAGAGTACGGAAGGGTGATGGTATAGAACTTGAAAAAAGAAAATGTAAACCTTTAGGTGTCAAAGATCAGGATGTGTGTGATGGATAGTTCAAAGGAAATCTTGGGATGACTAAACAAAATAATAAAATACACAAGCTCCCAGAAATAGAAATTGTCGAGCTTTGAAAGGAGAAAAATCTGTAGGGAAGACAGTTTTATTTATGATCCATTCACACTTCTGGCTTGTGAAAGTGAGAAGAGGTTGGATTTAGGCTTAATTTAGAAAATATTATAAAATACCCAAATTTATATTAGGAGATATGTAAGCAAAATATTATTTGGAGAGAGGAATAAATGATTTTTACATTATTACAAACCCCTCGAAGTGGTTTCACCAAATTAATTAACATGACTAGATGATAATTAAGTGGTGTTACTCATAATGATAAAAATTTATGAAAATAAAAAAAAAAACTAATAAATAAAAATATGAGGCCCTATATGTCAAAAAGATCAGAAATACAAGACAGTTGAGAAAGGTTTAATAGCAATATGCATGAAAAGGACATTTGTGTTACAGGGAGTGGACTTCAGGCAATATTGACTAATGTCATAGAAGGGATCATTTTTATAGTCACTTCTATTTATACCCCAAATTCAAAATAAGAGGAAGCAGGAAAATTGAAAAGAATATATTGACCCCTCTATATTATTGCTCTTTTAACCTATTCATTTATCTGGGAATTTATTTCTAATAATAGTTTAGTTTAGATTCATGGGTCATTCTTTGTTAGTAATAATGGAAGTGGCATGGGCATTTTTTCCCAATACCAGTCCAGATATTGCCTTAAATGTTCACATATATCATTATATCATAAGAGAATTCAATATTAGTCACTACCTTAGATATCCTGGCATAGACATTAATCCAGTCCTTTGAATTGTCAAGAATGTGAACGGTGCGCTCAGCTTTGATGCACAGTCGACTCCATACAGAGGGGAGCTGAGTTGGCTGCTAATCGGTGCGGGTCCATCTCCATCACAAAGCACAGATCCTCTCATTCCCTTTTGACTTTGCCTCTCATCCTTGTAATTAAAACTCCTTTGATTTTGTTTGGCAACTCACCATCTGCGGAAAAGGAGGGCAAGCCCAGAAAACTGGCGCTTTCACAATTTCACAGGGTCCTTGATTAAACTTCGTTTAATTCTGAGAATCTTAATCAAGGTAATTATCCGACAGAGGGTGTCTGCGTCTGTCCTCACCCCTCTGGTGGTTTCCTCCAACAGCTGGAAGGTGTTTCGAATGTGGCAGCTCTCCACAACGGTCCCACTGTGGAGAAGCGGTGTGTGTATCAGCAGCTCTGCTTAGCATAGTCCTGAGTGTATGGCTATATTGATTTGTTTTTAAAACCTTCCAAATGTGTACAAAGCAGGCTGCTTATTTTGTGCCAAAAGACTAGATTAGTTAATTTGCAATAATGCTGAATTCAACACTTTAATGTATTCTGCCATAATTCTTATAATTCTCACACCAAAGTGTGCTAATTACTTATCCATCACACTTCACTAATTTCCCCAGAATACAATAGGAAGTTCAATTCAGAGGACAGTCACAGGTCATACTCAATTCATTCAGCAGTCATTTTATGCCCTTTCAGGTAAAATGGTAAAAATTTTAACTTTATTGACTAGCCAATATTGACAGAAAATAAAAATAACTTGTGATTTTAGAAAATGTTATGCTCTGGGAAGTTAAAAGTTATAGTAATTAAAAGAGTTTTGAGAACCGTTATTATGTATAACTACTGAGCTTCCTATTGTGTTGTGGTATGTTGTTTTGTCTCTCTGGGGCTAGAGGGTACATAGATTTTCTTAAAAATAATCCAGACAGTTCCTTTTGATTTATAACTTATGAGTGAATTGATCTACCAGAGCTATTACGTCCCTTCTCTTTTTCATTTCTTTCTGTCAAGGCCTTCAGCTAGTGGGTGGAAGAAAGATGAGATTCTGTAAGTCATGGCATTTCAGAATGGGAAGGCCTTGGAGAGCCTCCAATCCAGCAGTTCTCACCCTGGGGTTTTGTTGTTTTTGTTTTGTATTTTATTTAAATTTGTTAAATCCTTCCATAATAACATAAAGTCGAGTGAACAATTGTATAGATTTCTCATGAATTTATAGTTTTTGGTATGGGTTGTATAAGGAAATTGTAAGCAAAATATTATACTTCATATTAGTATAGCATTTAATACTATGTAATTAATTAAACACAATATCCAATCATACTAACAGTATAAAGAGATTATATTGTCTCTTTTATTTGTTAATTTATATTAAATAAATATTAAAGAAAAAAAAGCATTCTTTTCCTGTCTACTGTGGTTTGGAACATAAAAAGTATTTTTTTTTTTTTTCTGGAGACAGAGTCTCACTTTCTTGCCCTCAGTAGAGTGTCATGGCATCATAGCTCACAGCAATCTCAAACTCTTGGGCTCAAGTGATCCTCTTGCCTCAGCCTCCCAAGTAGCTGGGACTACAGGTGCCCGGCTATTTTTTAAGAGGTGGGGTCTCATTCTTGCTCAGGCTGGTCTTGAACTCACGAGTTCAGGCAATCCACCTGTCTCAGCTTCCTAGAGTGCTGGGATCACAGGCATGAGCCACTGGGCCTGGCCTTAATAAAGTATTCTTGATGTCAAAGAAATTGAAAAGCATATATTTCATAATGTTTTTGTGTATAAGTGAATGTGTTTTAACAAAGAGATAAAAGTTACTTTCATAGCATCATGTTTAGAATATTTTATATTGTACCATAAAACAGTGCTTTTTGAAAATATAACTTGCATATGTTATTTTAGATAATGACATAGTAGAAAACATGTCAGGCTATATTTGCAAACACTTCTTCTCTAATTCTTATTCTTATTGACAATGTGAATAATTTTGAATTCTGATTTCTGATCTTATTTCTAATATACATATTTCTTATAAAACTCCAAAAGAATAGAAATATGGCCACTTTTGAACACTAAAGTTATCATGACGTGCCATATACAGACTTTCTAAGATAAATTCAACTTATGCCAGATCGTCTTATCATGAATTTCCAGTAGAGTATCTCTCCTCTATGTGTTCAGTAACTGATTATATTTCAGAATCAGAGCTCTCTTGCTACCTTCTTCAAAACAATTGCCCGTTTTTGGTACAGAAACATATGACTAAAACCAAACATCTCAGAATGATGTAATGGATTTAAAAAATGATATAAAAAGAGGTGACACATTCCTGTGGGCAGGAAAGTGAGAAAGTGGCTGGGGGTAAGGTGAACGCTTAATGGTAACATTGTATTTTAAATATTTAAGACCAAAAAACTTAAAGCAAATATTACAACCTCTTGACCCTGAGCAATCCGTTGTCTGTGTACAAAATCCAAACATAATTTGCTGATTTGGTTTGTTCTGAAAATGTTTCAGATAGCTTTCTGTCATTACTGACTGTGAGAAAATGGTTGTGCTTTGAAGTATGGCGGCTCTGCTTCACAGCGTGGCTGTAAAACTTAAATGAGGTGATATTTGGAAAGCGCCTAGCCCAATGTCTGACCCAAGTAGCAAATCAAAATCTTAATTTCTTATCTTCCTCCTGTTCCTGTCTCCTTCTGTCACTATTATATTCATAAAATTTTGAAACCTTGGTGACTTTATATCTTCAAATTCCTTCCTGTGGTTTCATATGGCTTTTAATTTGCTTTGGACTATCCCACACTCCATCCCTGGAGGGTGCTAATTGTTTCCCCTCCAAGAACCTTAGAAATCTCTTCTCTATGAGAAGTCCAGCGGTGACTGTGAAACTCACTTTCTCCATACCAGTCTGTCCTTTTGTTAAATAATTTTTATAATTCTTCTAAATTACCATTTAGAAGTTGATTTTTACATGTTCCAAACCAACAATTCCTCAAGTGTCCAACCGTTTAACTCGCCTTTTTTCCTTTTCCTCTATAGGGAGTATCGGTAATGGTTGGGAAACTGAACAGCAAAATATAAGTCTGCTGGTGAAATAAGGAGAGCTTTCGTCCGAAAGTCAGTGTAACACCAGGATAATTTTTTTCTTTTCTATTAAAAGGCATGCATTATATGATTACTTTAAACCAGGACACACTCTTCTATGTGTATTTTTATTATAACTTATGTTTAACAATACAAATAACAAAAACCTTTTCATATTACAGATTACTAGAAAGAAAGACTTTATTCTATTCCAGTGGTGGTTTCAGACAGGATATTTTTTCCTGCTCTCATATTTTTGGATTTTCAATTTGCTGTAAGTGAGCATGTATGACTTTTGTACTAGAAAAATTGTATGAATGTCTTAAATAAGAAAATGGGTAGTCTCTTTGGATAATTTCTATGTAGACACATATGTGCCCACAACAAGGTGAGGCACTGCTCATTAAAAATAATGTAGGTGGGCATAGCAGCCTGAATATTGATGAACTTGGGTACCAACATCAGCAACCATTGGGAGGGCTCCCCACAGATCTAAGAGGCGTGCAGTGATTCCTCTTAGAACAAGCAATCAAGGTTATTTAAGCAAACAGCTGTCTCACAAACACTTGCAGGATGACTTTGAAGGTTGAGGAATGTTGATCAAAGCATCATCTCTTGTAAAACTTCAGAGACGTTTCAGCAGGACATTAAAACAAAATGAGGAAGCTGACATGAACTTAACTCCTCACTCTGATTTGGTTTGTCTTATTGGCAGCAAGCCTGATATATCCATGCATGGGGGGTTATGATACTACATCGCTAAGGCCATAGCAAGAAACAGCCACATATCTATCGGAGTATGGTCCACATAGTGCTCAGAAAGGGAACATTACATTGACAATGCTTAACTTTTCTTTCATGGGATAAAATGGAATTCACAGTCTCCTAGATGGGTGTCTTTGGAACTGCCTTTCCTCAAGGAAGTACTAAGGACAGGTTATATGTATGTAAACTTCACACACAAGAAAAAACTGGCAACTAAAATTTCCCATTCCCTATCTTGTCCCCATTCCTGAAGAAAAAAGATTGCTCAGTCTATTCTAACTGGTAGCACTCAACAAGGCAGAAAGAAATTGATTTTGGAAAGGAAACTCTTAAAACTCACGAATAAAGAGATGTCAAGTGTAAAAACCCTTTTCTTATCTACAGTCCTTTGGAAATATTTAAAGTATTAACAAATTCTATCATCAGGGTCCAATACAGATGCACATTACAAAGTCCTAGCAAAGTCATAGCAGTCCAAAATAGCCAAGAATATGGAATGTATTTGAAGAAAGTACAATCAGAAATTTTACTGAGTTATTTCAAGTCCCATATTAAAAAGTGTTTGTTTTTAAAATTCTAATTTCTGTTCCTTCTTCCCTGACCATGTAGTTGTTTCTCTGGACAAAAGTGTTAACACAAAGGCT
>NW_003852401.1:5151673-5154099 GCF_000181295.1 Otolemur garnettii
ATTATTTTCAATATTTAGATGCAAGATTTGTCTTTCTGTGCTTGGTTTATTTCATTTAATATAATGTTCCTCAGTTTCATATATGTCATTACAATTGGCAGGATTTCATTCTTTTTATAACTGTATAATATTCCACTGTGTGTATGCAACAATTTCTTTATCAATTCATCTATTAATGAACATTTAGGTTGATTCCAAATCTTGGCTATTGATAATAGTACTATAATAAATTACATTTCCTTTATTTTGGGATATCTACAAAGCAGTGAAATTGCTGAGTCATATGATAATTATATCTTTACTTTTTGGAAGACCCTACTGTTCTTCATAGCAGTAGTATTAATTTACATTTCCATCAGCATTGTCCCGGGATTCCCCATTCACCACATCTTTGTCAGCATCATTTATCATTACCTGTGTTTTTGGCAAATACCACTTTAATAGCAGTGAGAAGATATCTCATAGTTTGAATCTGCATTTCTCTGTCAACTAATGATGTTGAGCATTTTTTGATATTTCTCTTGTCTGAGGCACTTATTGATTTGACCTCAACCTATATTTCTAAGAATCAACTCTTTATGCTTTTGCAATAGAGAATTAGAGGCTCCCCCAAATCTATTCTTGCACTTTGTTATTCCTCAACTTTTACATGTTAGTTCAGAGTTCATACTGTCTGGAATGATAGTTTTACCATTATCTGAAGGACCTGGACCAATTTCTAGTGTTCCTAGTGAAAAATGGAAATTATTATCTGTCTTGTTCTTGTTTTTAGACTTTGCTAAGGCCATTATTATAGACCATAATGTACACTAATTTTTTCTTCTATTGAGTTCATATGTTACCACAATGCTAACTTTTTGGGGGCCAGAATCATTTATTAGTAGTAGAAGTGTTAAAAGAATAGACTCTGGAGTCACATGAACCAGAAATGATATTTATTGTTTGCAACTTAAGAGGTTGTATGGACTTGAGCAAAATTCTTAACTTCTCTGAGCCTCAGGTTTCCAATTTTTACCTAAATAAAAATGGTAAACTCATCCTAGAAAAAGTGGTACATACATCATTGCTGAATATCATTATAGTCACCTTCAAAGTACTCTCCTTGGCCCTCTAATGACCATAGTGATACTCAGCAATGGGGTATGGAGCACTTCTTTTAGGACAAGTTCATGAACTTAATTGCCAGACTTTGTAAGACAACAGCTCTGATGGTTGTTCTAGAATAAGACTTCCAAAATTGCTCTGAATAGTAGACTATGTGCTGGCATCAGTGCATAGCTTCCCACAGGGAGTACTTCAAAAGTAGCTAGGGTGATATTCAGCAATGCAGTATGTAGCATTTTTTCTAGAAGGAATTCTCAAACTTAATTGGCCAACCTCATGTACCTGCTATGGTTGTGATAAATATTAAACATGATGGTGGGTGTAAAGTACGTAGCACAGTGGTTGGCATGTAGAAAACATTTAAATAAAATATTATTACTTATTTCACCCCCAAATGCCCAGCATAGGGATATGTTCATATTGAATCCTTGATAAAATTTACTGATCATTGAATGAACAAATGATTAAAAGAATGAATAAAAATGTCCTCTTTTAAAAAGTAATTTAAGTTGGGTGGTGCCTGTGGTTCAAAGGAATAAGGCACTGGCCCCATAGGCCAGAGGTGGTGGTTTAAACCCAGCCTGGCCAAAAACTGCAAAAAAAAAGTAATTTAAATTTCTTACTCTATTTTTTTTAATTTGTGAAAATGAAGAGGACGTAGCCAAAAAAAGTTAGTTCTGTGTGCAAAAGATAAGTCTGCTGAAGCATCCCCAAACCCACCGGGGAGCAGTGTAATTGGTGACCTGGGTGAATTTTCTCCTGAAGGCAGTTCCTTGGATAAGCAAGGAACTGCAAAGATATGCAAAGAGTATCATCCAGCTGAGACAAGTTTATTAGTGCTCTCATTCACTCTACCAGGAGGCCCACCTGCTAAAGCTCTGCCCTGGAGCCCTCAGGGGCCATATGGCCTCAGATGCACAGTAACAGCCAGTGTAGGAGTAAACCAGGTCATCAGGCTGGCAAAGTCCCTCCTCCAGCCAGCCTGTCCTGGTTTGGGTGGCGATGATGCTGTTTGTATGAGAAAGAAAGGGGAATCTTGGCTTTACATATGAAAGAAAGTATTTATATGTATTCTGTGTCATGAAATAGATCTTTACAATAATTTAAGAATACCCTAAAGGTTGAAAGGGAACTACAGAGTGTCCCAAATGTTGCCATGCATACATAGGTAGGGGAAATGGGAAGTTGTAGTTAAAAATATACTTTTATTTTCAAAACATTCATAACAAAATTTTACAAAATATTTCTCTATGTGGGGCGGCGCCTGTGGCTCAAAGGCGTAGGCTACCAGCCCCATATACCAGAGGTGCCAGGTTCAAACC
>NW_003852401.1:5154259-5154703 GCF_000181295.1 Otolemur garnettii
ATATGAAAATATAATATAGAATATGAGTTTGCTTATTTCCTATGTATGGCCTTCTTTGGTGTACCCTATAGAACAGGAATGGTTTATCCAAGCAAAATGACTTGCTCACAGGAAAAGGAAAATTTGGAGAAATATTCTTGGTTAATTATTCTTACCTTAATTCTAAATATATTCTTATTATAACTAAAATAAGTACCCACTCAATACAATAATACTCAAGTATTTCTTGAGTTGGTCATGGTTCTTGATTTCTAAAATTAGACAACAGAGAGAGTTTCCCCTCTCAATTTATAATAGAGAAAACTTAAAAATAATTTTCTTACTATAAAATGAAATGCAAATCTTAGCCAGGAACTCCATTCCTCTTGAGATTTAGAAAACATGATTTGAACTACAGTTCCATAATCCAAACTCCCAAAACCTGACCTAAGATTTCAGTGACTA
>NW_003852401.1:5154738-5160198 GCF_000181295.1 Otolemur garnettii
TGGATTTGGAAGGCCATGAGGAGGGACCACAATATGCACTGCTCAGTAAAACAGTGTAACCTTTTGCTATAATGTAAAACACTCTTTGAAAAAATCCTCTCAGGCTGGGTGTGGTGGTTCACCCTGTAATCCTAGAACTCTGGGAGGCTTTTGGAGAACAGGAGTAGCCTGAGGAAGACCTTAACACTAACTCTACAAAAAAACAGAAAAATTACCTGGGCATAATGGCACATACCTATAGTCACAGCTACTTGGGGGACTTAGGCAAGAGTGTCTGTTAAGCCCAGGATTTGGGCTTGCTGTGATGTGAGCTGTGATGATGCCACTGTACAGTAGCCTGGGCAACCAAGTGAGATGCTAGCTCACAAAAATAATAAAAAAATAAATAATAAAATAAAAATAACAAATCCTTTTGGTCATTATACCACTGAAAGCAGGGCTCTTACCTCATTATCCTTCCACTTTTATTATTTCTCTGCCCACTTTATTCTTCTCTCCCTCATTTTTCTTTTTTTCTAGAACAACCAATAAACCAATAAAAAAACACCAGCAAAATGGTGCTTATTTTACCTGATAAAGTAGCACCATATGCCAGTTGAAGCTTGGAATGTGGGTGGGTTCAAATAGCAGCTTTGCCACTTACAGCTTCGTGGATTGGATCAGTCACTTAACCTGCCTCTACCTCAGTGTTATCATCTGTAAAATGAAGGAGGAAAGAATTCATGTGTCATAAAGAAGTTAGGATGGTGAAATCCATTCATATGTATAGTGCTTGGCATTGAGTAAGCAACCAGAAAATGATATCTTGTGGTTGTTTCTTAAACTCCTCCCGCATTAATATGTATAGAGCTTGGCATTGGGTAAGCAACCAGAAACTGGTATCTTATTGTTTCTTAAACTCCCCCCGCACCTCATCCAATCTCCAGTGACTTATTAAGATAGTTTCCAACAAAACACCTTTTTCTTTCTAAGACAAATTTTGGTACCAGATGTTCAGGGAATACTAGTTTCATATTCTAAAAAATGTTTCTATCCCAGAAATAATTTGTAAAATATTGATGTCTGCTATTATTTTCTGCTATCAAGGGCTAAAGTACTGCAATGAACAAGGAGCTAATACAATAAGCTGGGAACCAAACTAAATGCTAGAATATTTTTAGTTTATGAAACAGAATCCTATAAGACTTGATGATTAGAAGACAGATATTCCTTCTGAAATAGTTTATTCTTTCTAAAAAGTTTGTGAAAGGAGTAAGGCTTTTCAACTCCAAAGTCAATATCACAAAAAATTTATTTCTGTTGGACTGTGGCACAAAACCATTAATACCTAAATCAGAAAGTTTTTCTTGTGGTGCTGAAATAAAATTGTTTATAACTGCAACAATATTGGGCCAATGACTAGGTCTTATAGATCCTTTAAATTGCCTTTAACATTAGAGTGTTTTCTGTAATGAAATGATAAGCAGAAATAGTTAAGGGCTTCTCTTGCGTGAAGTTAGGGTATGCGGACAGTAGCTCGAAGGACATTTTAAAATAAAAACTGAAGTAAAATAAGGTGTTTAAAGCAGACTTGTGGAAAGAGGAAAAACTCTTTAGGTAAAGATTATTGCCAAATTATCCAATGACCAGGACAAATTAAACTGAGAATGCAGGTTTCTAGCTGTGCCAAGTGGCTGTGACCTTGTTAGACTTGCAAATTACAGATCCCTACCCTTGATGCATATTTAGATATACTTAGAATCTCTATAGGTTGGACCCAGAAATCTGTGTTTTAACATGCTTGCAAGGTGATTCTTACATTGGAGCTCAAGTTTGAGAAGCATTAAAAAGTATGCATTTCTGAGTTGTCCACTCTCTAAAATAACTTTTTAAATAAAGAATCCAAGAGAGAAAGAGACAAAAATTAATTTAACATTTGTTTTATTTCATTTAAAAATGGCCGGGCCTCGAGTGGTAGCTTGTGTCTGACAAGTCTTAGCACTTTGGCAGCCCCAAGCAGGAGAATTGCTTGAGGTCAGGAGTTCAAGACTAGCCTAAGCAAGAGTGAGACCCTGACTCTGCAAAAACAAAGAAAGTAGTGAGGCATGATGGGGCATGCTTGTAATCCCAGCTTCTTGGGAGGTAGAGGCAGGATCACTTGACCTCTGGAGGCTGAGGCACCACTGCACTCTGTTGGCAACAGAGCAAGATCCTATCTTAAAAATAAGTAAATAGGGCAGCACTGTGGCTCAGTGGGTAGGGTGCCAGCTCCATATACTGAGGATGGTGGGTTTGAACCCGGCCTCAGCCAAACTGTAACAAAAAAAAGCTGGGCATTGAGGGGGGCGCCTGTAGTCCCAGGTAGCTACTTGGGAGGCTGAGGCGAGAGAATCACCTAAGCCTAGGAGTTGGAGGTTGCTGTGAGCTGTGATGCCACAGCACCCTACTGAGGGTGATAAAGTAAGACTCTGTCTCTAAAGAAAAATTTAAAAAATAAAAATAGTAAATAAAAAAATAAGTAAATAAATTCGCAGAACTTGTGGTTTAATCTCCTTGATTAACCTCAGCATCTTTTTAGAGTACTTGCTTTGGGTGTGATTTGATCACATTAAAAAAATAACCCAAATACATTAAGATTTTAAACCTAAGATCTGAAACTGCGAAACTCCTAAAAGAAAACACAGGGAAAGCTTTCATAATATTGGTTCCAGCAATAATTTTTTTTAAGTATGAACCTAAAAGCAAAGGCAACAAAATTAAAAATAAACTAATATAAGCACTTGGGAGGCTGAGGCAGGTGGATTGCCTGAGCTCACGGGTTCAAAACCAGCCTGAGCCAGAGAGAGATCCTGTCTCTAAAAGATGGCCAGGCATTGTGGCAGGCTTCTATAGTCCCAGCTACTTGGGAGGCTGAGGCAGGAGGATCACTTGAACCCCAGAGTTTGCAGTTTCTGTGAGCTAAGATGCCACGGCACTCTACCAAGGGTGACCGAGTGAGACTCTGTCTCAAAAAAGAAAAAAAATAAAATAAAATAAAAAGTTTCTGTACAAAAAAGGAAATAATAAAATGAAAAGGTACCTCATGGAATTGGAGAAAATATTTGCAAATCATGTATCTGTAAATATATGAATAACATCAGGGTTAATATCTAACATGTATAAGGAACTCCTACAACTCCATAGCAACAAAAACCCAATTAACTCATTTTAAACATTGGCAAAGGACTTGAACAAATATTTTCCCAAGGAAGACATAGAATTGGCCAACAGGTATGTGAAAAGATATTCAACATCACTAATCATCAGAGAAATGCAAATATCACAATGAGATATCACCTCCCACCTGTTAGAATGGCAATAGTCACAAAGAAATGGCAAGGGTTAGGAGGATGGGGGAAAGGAACCCTTATATATTTTTGGTGAGACTAGAAACTGGCACAACCATTGTGAAAAATGATATGGTAGTTTCTCAAAAAATTAAAAATAGAACTACCATATGATTTAGAAATCTCACTTCTGGGTGCACATCCAAAGGGAACAAAATCACTATCTCAAAGAGATATCTGCATTTCAATATTCATTGCTGCATTATTCACAAAGCCAAGATATGGGAATAGCTTAAGGGTTCGTTGACAGATGAAAGGATAGAGAAACTGTGATACATGCAAACACACACACACACACACACACACACACACATGCACACACACAGAGGCATATGATTCAGCCTTAGAAAAAGAAGGAAATCCTGTCATTTTCGAGAACAGGGATGAACCTGGAGGAACTTTTGGTAAATAACACAAGACAGATGTAGAAGCACAAATGTTGCATGATCTTTCATAGGTGTGGAATCAAAAAACATTGAACTCATAGAAACAAAGAATAGAAGGGTGGTTAGCAGGGAGGGAGGGGTAGGAAAAATATAGAGATGTTGGCTGAAGGGTAGAAACTTGTAGTTATAAGATGAATTAGTTCTGGAGACCTGATGTACAGCATAGTAACTCTAGTTAATAATACACATAATATATACTTGAAATTCTCTAAGAGGTAAATCTTAAATATGTACATGTGTTCCTTAGCTTAACTGTGGAAATCATTTTACAATATGTACTTATATCAAAACATCACATACATGTTGAATATATACACTTGTAGAGGAATGAACACCATGCTTGCAAGGACAGTTACTGATTCTTAGCACATTAAAAGGAAATGCTGAGAACAGGACAGTCTCCTTGTAAGCCTAGAGATGTTTTGTGACTTAGGGGCAAACCCCCCCCCCCCAGAGATGTTTGTAACTCAGTGTTCCTGAGTGAGATAAGATGAGTCACTTGTTAGTAAGCAGGTGTTAAACACTGACGCTTCCTGCTTCCTCATGGGGGTTGTGGAGAAAGAACACGTGAGGAAGGAGCACATGGCAATTCTTATGAGTAAATTATTTACTGAAAATAACATTTTCCATCAAATTCAACATTACGCATTGCAGTGAGCAACTGAACTGGTGGGAGGTGCTATGTCACTGTGGTTCTTATTTGCATTTCTCTGATGATTAGGGATGTCGAGTACCTTTTCATGTACCTGTTGGCCGATTGTATGTCTTCCTTGGAAAAATATCTGTTCAAATCCTTTGCCAATGTTTAAATTAAGTTACTTGGGGATTTTTGCTATTGAGTTGTATGAGTTTCTTATACATTTTAGATGTTAACAATACTCTGTCCTCTTTATTTATCTGCAACATTCCTGTCAGTCTGTGGTAAAAGGATGTATAAAAGGACAGAAGGACATTGTCCTGAGGCTTCTGTGGATGCTGATCTTACCCTGGAGGATGCTACTGGTTGCTTTGTTAGAACAATATTCCACTGAAGGCTAATGCGGTATCTCAGTTTATAACACCAAAAGAGATAGAAAGACCTTTATATATTAAAAGACAAAGAAAGTTTTGTCCTTTAGAAGCAGGAGTTTCAAAATTTCTTCTGATGATGATGTAGGTGCCTACATTCAAAAAACAGAAAGAGAGCACATCAACAAACTCACAGCCATCTTATGGAATTGGAAAAAGAAAAACAATCTAAGCCTAAACCTGGCTGAAGAAAAGAAATATTCAAAATTAAATCAGAGAGTAATGAAATTGAAAACCAAAGAATCATTCATAAAATTAATGAAACAAGGAGTTGGTTTTTTGAGACCAGCCTGAGCAGGGGCCAGACCCTCTTTCTACTAAAAATAGAAAAACTAGCCAGGCATTGTGCCAGATGCCTGTAGTCTCAGCTACTTGGGTGAGACCCTTTCTCTACCAAAAATAGAAACACTAGCCAGGCATGGTAGCAAATGTCTCAGCTACTTGGGAGTATGAGGGAAGATTGCTCCAGCCCCAGAATTTGAGGATTTGAGGTTTCTGTGAGCTATGACACCACCACACTCTATGGAGTGGAGCTCACAGAGTGAGATTCTGTCTTAAAAATTAATTAATTAATTAAAAAA